>NC_136973.1:4442500-4527500 GCF_032717465.1 Coenobita brevimanus | reverse complement strand
TAAATAAACAGATGCAGCAAAAATTGATCCCGTTAAAAAGAAATGAAGCAAAAACTGATCGCGTTAAAGAGATGAAACAAAAATTGATCCCATTAAAAAGAGATGAAACAAAAACTGATCCCATTAAAAAGAGATGAAACAAAAACTGATCCCATTAAAAAGAGATGAAACAAAAACTGATCGCATTAAAAAGAGATGAAACAAAAACTGATAGCATTAAAAAGAGATGAAACAAAAACTGATCCCGTTAAAAAGAGATGAAGCAAAAACTGATCCCGTTAAAAAGAGATGAAGCAAAAACTGATCCCGTTAAAAAGAGATGAAACAAAAACTGATCGCGTTAAAAAGAGATGAAACAAAAACTGATCGCATTAAAAAGAGATGAAACAAAAACTGATCGCGTTAAAACAGATGAAGCAAAAACTAAATGCATCAAAAAGAGACGGAACAAAAATTGATCGCGTTAAAAATAGATGAAACAAAAATTGATCGCGTTAAAAAGAGATGGAGCAAAGACAGAACGTGTTAAAGAGAGACAGAATGAAGGCAAAACACAGAAGCTAAAAGTAATGGAGGATCCGACACAGAGAAGAACAGGAAGAAGAATGATACCATGGGGACTATACTGATTGTACTCCAGATTTTCGTCTTTTGGCAGCTTACTTCATACAGCACAGTGGCGGAAAAAGACAACTCTGTGGCTCTACGTCCTTTCCACAGCACTTCTTCATGACTAGCACCATACACTAATGTTATTCTATTATTACAAATCATCACTGAAGGAGGAGAGATGGCAGTTTTAGGCCAATTTATTGTAAAAATGGTTATAGTAAGACAAGTGAGACCAAGAGGGAAAACATATAGGAAACATGCACAGGAAATGAAATCGAAACCAAAGATAAAAGAAGGTACAAAAAGGTGTAACCAAAAACAGAACAATGCAGAAAAAAACAAAAAAAACAGACAGACCCAAGAAAAAAGGTATCAGAAAAGTGCGGAGAAAAGTGCAAGAAACCGAAACCAACTGAAACCAATGAGACCAATACGAAAAAAAAAAAAAAATGTGCATGTGCATCATCAAACACAAGTAAAAAAAAAAAAAAAAACTGCATAAAACTAGAAAATGAAACCAATGCCAAAAGCTTAAAAAGTTAATGATATAGAAGGAAAAAAGTACTGAAAAGAAACCAGTAAGAGCAAAGAAAAAAAAAACTAAAAAAAAAAAACAGAGAAAAACGTTCAGAGAAAAACGATAAGCAATGAGACCAAAGTAAAAAATATGAGACCAAAGGGGGAAATATATCTGTGACCAAAGCGAAAAAAATCCGAGGGGAAAAAAAAAGTTGATGCAGAGAGTAGTGAGAGGCTAGAGGGGGTGAGAGAGAGGGAGGCAGGTGAGAGTGATGGACGAGGACAAGCACGTTGGCAGCTCGGCGTGGTGAGGCAGGCAGGGTGGCAGGCAGGGTGTGAGGCAGGCAAAGAGGATGGGGGTATTAGGCTAGTGTGTGTTGATGGATACATGACTAGGCAGAGAAAGTGAAAGAGACTGAGAGAGAGGATGGGTGTTATTAACTTTGTGTGTGTGTGTGTGTGTGTGTGTGTGTGTGTGTGTGTGTGTGTGTGTGTGTGTGTGTCAATGCACTATGAGGTGTGCAGGGACGATGCATGAGAGAGAGAGAGAGAGAGAGAGAGAGAGAGAGAGAGAGAGAGAGAGAGAGAGAGAGGCATATTTCGTTTGTGTGTGTGTGTGTGTGTGTGTGTGTTGACGTATACTAGAGTGGGTGAAGTGCAGTGTTGGGTGATATATGAGAGAGAGAAACCGGTCCGGAGCGCTGGATGGATGGACAGGCCAACAAGAAGCAGACAAGCAGACAGCATTCAGGTACATGACGAGGTAGGCAGAGGAGGCAGGCACACAAGAAGACAAGCAGGCGTGCGAGAAGACAAGCAGACAGATAAGGCATGCAGGAAAATGAGGCAGGAGGAGGAGATGCAAATGGGGTACATGAAACGACAGACAGGCAGCTGGAGAAGACAGGCAGACAGAAGAGGCATGCAGGAAAATGAGGCAGGAGGAGGAGATGCAAATGGGGTATATGAAACGACAGACAGGCAGCTGGAGAAGACAGGCAGACAGAAGAGGCAGGCAGGAAAATAAGGCAGGAAAAGGAGAGTCAGTAGGGTATGTGAGACGACAGAGAGGCAGATGGAGCAGATAGGAAGACAAGGCAACAGAAGAGGGGAAATGGGGATAGTAGGAAGAAAAGGCTAAAGATGAGAAGGATTGGAAGACAGAAAAACGAAGAGGGAAGGGAAGAAGTGAGGAAGGCAGGAAGGTGATGCAAGAGGAAAAACAAGAAGTGGGGCAAATGGAATAGGCAGAAAGGAAATGTGAGGAGCTACGGAAGAGGAAGACAGGAAGAAGAAGTAGTCATTAGTGAAGACAAATACACAGGCAAATCGGGAAGGCCAGAAGACAAGGCTGAGGAAGTATAGCAAATGAGACAAGCAGAACCACATGAAAGGAAGAGAGAAAAATGAGGGAGGGAGGAAGGAAGAAGAGGGAGGGAGGGAGAGAAAGATGCAGGTGGGTATGGCAGGGAGGCAAGGAAGAGGTATAAATAGGGCACAAAGGGAGTCTGTTTTCATCTGACGGAACTGATCCACTCTCCCAAACCTAAATACAAAGTCGTGGATGCATGAAATTCAGTGAGCCATAGGAGGTAGGTAGGAATGAGTCTCCTTGGTTACTAGTCAAATCAACCTTCATTCTAACTCCACCTGGCCATCACCTGAGCTGAATGGAGTTAAAGATCCTCGCCAGGTATGAAGAAAAGAGTACAGTAATTGGGGAGGCTGGAAGACGCGGCAGAGAAGAAGACAAAGAGGAAAGGTGGAAGGCACAGAAGGGAGCGATGTGTAAGGTAGGTGGAGATAAGGATATTGATGGGAGGGAGGGGTATAGACAAGAGGGAGGAAAAGAAGCAGGAGGAAAGATATGGGCAGGAGGGAAGGACATGGGGGGCAAGAGGAAAGAATATGGGCAGGAGAGAAGGATATGGGCAGGAGGAATGGATATGGGCACGATGAAAGACTATGGGCAGGAGAGAGGGCTATGGGCAAGTGGGAAGGATACGGGCAGGAAGGAGGGATACAAGTATGAGAAAGGATATGGGGAGGAGGGAAGGATATTAGGTATGAGGGAGGGATATAAGGAGGAGGAAAGATATGGGCAGAAGGACAGATTTAGGAAGAAGGAGAAGGATTCAGAAAAGAGGAAAGTGTATAAGCAGGAAGGAGGTACGCAACGATTTGTGAGACAGTGGAGGTAAGGGGATAGGCAGAAGGCAGGCAGGGAGAAAGGCAGCAAGGTGTAAGACGGGTTGAGGCAGGGTGGTGGGAAGGTATCGGGGAGGTAGGCAGAAAGGAGGTAACGAGAAAGGCAGGCATAAGGGAAGGCAGGAAGATAGGCAGGGAATACTAAGTGATAAAGACCAACACAAAGGTTAATAACTACAACAAAATGATGAGAAATAGGGAGGCAGGGAAGGGGGAGAGAGGGAGGGAAGGAGGGTGGGAGGGAGGTAGAAGGGAGTGAGGCAGTGAGGTGTAAGACGGGGTGAGGCAGGCGGGGTGGGGCCTCAGAGACACACGAGACAGCTCACCCACACGCCTCTTACACGCCTGCCTGCCTGCCTTACCCTGTCTTGCCTAAACCTGCCTTACCCTCCCTGCCTAAACTTGCCTAACCCTTCCAGCATTAACATCCCTTACCCTGCTTTACCCTCACTTTCTAAACCAGCCTTACCCTTCCAGTTTGCATTAGTCTTCCTTCCCTTGCTTACCTACATTTACCTTGCTTATGTCTCGGTTGATTATTTACCTTGACCTGCCTTACTTCCTTGGCTTACCCTACAGGGCGTCTCGGCATTACCTTGATTAATAGTACTTGCATTGCCTAACACTCTATTTAACCCCTGCCGCTAGTGTATACCTGCTTGCCTAAACTCTACCTGCCTATATTCCCCCGTCTTTCCTGCCTTTTCTTGCTGCTTTCCTAACGCTGCTTATTCCTTCCTTTTTTATCTGCCTTTCTTGCCTTACTATCCCCTCCCTAATAATACCTGTTACTTCTCTTGTACACCTGTCTGCATGTCTACCTGATTACCTGCCTACTTACTCACCTGCCTAACAAGCCCACCCGCTTATTTTCTCTCTCTCTCTCTCTCTCTCTCTCTGATGTACGTATGCATGTACGAAGGTATGTCTGTACTCGTGTGTGTGTGTGTGTGTGTGTGTGTGTGTGTGTGTGTGTGTGTGTGTGTGTGTGTGTGTGTGTGTGTGTGTGTGTGTGTGTGTGTGTGTGTTTTCTCTTCCTGAGCAAGCCACACGTCTCCACCAAAGCCCGCATTGGCAGATACCGAACAAAACAGTCACCCCCTCTCTCTCACCTCTTCTCCTTTCGCCTCTACTCTCCCGTTTTCCCTTGTCTTTTCACGGCAATTTTCTTGATATACCACACTGAATCTATCCTTCTCCTCCTCCTCCTCCTCCTCCTCCTCCTCCTCCTCTTCTTCCTTCTCCATCTCCTCCGCCTTCCCCTGCTCCTCTGTTCCTCCTCCTCCTGCTCCTTCTCCTCCTCCTCTTCTTCCTTCTCTTCATCCTGCTGTTTCTGCTGCTGCTCCTCCTCCTCCTGCTTTTCTTTCTTCTCTTCCTTCTCTCTATTTTACATCTCTCAGTGTGAAAATGCTCTCTCTCTCTCTCTCTCTCTCTAACTCCAGCCTCTTCCAGCCAAATTCAGCTCAAGAAATAATTACTAAACAGGACGGGCCATTGACACCCTCCATAAATCTCTAATTTGAGAAGCCAATTCTAAAAAATAAAAATAAATAAATAAATAAATAAATAACTCACGAGAAAGCACCAAAAAATAACTAACACTAACTAACAATAACGTCCTTGGGTTGAAGTGACATATTCCTTCGCTACGATCACTTTTTCTAGCTTATTCTAACTTCAAACTACCTTAATTACTAGTGCAGACTTGCTGAACTGAAAGGGTTAATGAAGGGGTTAATAGGCGTCCTCGGGGTGAAGGGGAAATTAAGGAGGTGTAATTATGGAGGGAGAAAGGAAGAAAGAAAGAGGGAAGAGGGAAGGAAGAAGGCTGGAATGAATGAATGAATGAATGAATGAATGAATGAATGAATGATGGAAGGAAAGGGAAGGAAGGGACGGAAGGAAGGAAGAAGGAAGGACGGAATGAAGGGAGGAGAGAAGGATGGAAGGACGAAACGAAGGAAGGAAAGAATGAAGAAGAAGAAGAACGGAAGATGAAAGGAAGGAAAAAGAAAAGATGGAAGGAAGGAAGGAAGGAAGGAAGGAAGGAAAGAATGTTCAGCCATCACGTGCTAGTACAGGTAATGAGTCTCTGAAGGAAAGGTATAAAAAATGAGACACCATGCGACAAAGCGTGATGTCATTATGGCAACGATACACATAAACCATAAATAACAAAATCCAAAGGCAAAAAATATATATAAAAGCGTAATTGGCACTATACATCCAAATAATTTATCATAAAAACGTAAAAACAAAAGAGCATAAGAGATTTAATTTCTGATAAAATAATACGAGAAATACACAAACTAAATTACAAGGCAAAATACAAAATAGAAACAAAAGAAAAAGACAGACCATAAAAAACTACAAACACAAAGTCATCACACAAACAACACAGCATATACACACCAACTAGAGGGGCACTCAGTGGAGCGTCTCTCTCCGACAAGGGCAACGTAATTTCCAAACCACTCTTCACAATGGGTTAGGTGTTTGCATCACTGATTGGGATTTCGCAAAAAGTGTTTTCCGGATCCAGAATTTGTAATGCGACCCGGACCGGTCCCAAAAGTTACTCGATTGTTCCCTGGGACATGGGCTATCTACCCACCAAATTTGGTCCAAATCTCTCTTTTAGTTTTTGAGTAATCCTGCTTACAGACAAACAAACTAACAAACTAGCAAATAGGAGTGAAAACATACTCTCCATGTCGGAGAGAGAGAGAGAGAGAGAGAGAGAGAGAGAGAGAGAGAGAGAGAAGAGAGAGAGAGAGAGAGAAATAAGCCAAACAAATTCCAGACAAACACAAACAAATACACAAACACATCTAGGTAGACGTAGCGCAAACACAATCACATAAACGCATCCAGGTAAACATAACACACACACACACACACACACACACACACACACACACACACACACACACAGGTAAACATAGCACAAATTCACAAAAATACACCCGCCCACGCAACACCCCCCCACTCACCCCCCCCACACATCCACCCATCCACACACCCACACCCACACCCACACAGACGTCCACAGCGTTGCCAGACATCAAGTGCCAGTTGGGTTGATAAGCTCTGAAAGAAGGCTGTTAGAAAATGAGAGAACATGCGAGACAGCGTCATGTAATTATAGCGACGTATGTGTAGTATACCCTTGTGACCACACCCTCTACACCCCCTCCTTCACACACACACACACACACACACACACACACACACACACATACAGTACACAAACTCTTTCTCTCTCTCTCTCTCTCTCTTTCTATTTCCCTTAACTTTCTCGGCCACTCTCTCGTCCCTCTTCATTCTCCCCCTTTCATTAACAGATGCATGAGAAGGATCAAGTTTCGCCTTTCCTGCCTGCTTACCTCTCCCTGCATTTCCCTGCCTGCCTAACCCTGCCTTCCCTGTCTTCCTAACCCTGCCTTTCCCTGCTTACCTGTTCATTTATCCCTTCCTTAACAGCCTGGAGTACTTGCTTTCTTAAGTTTGCCTCCCCTGCCTTATTTTCTTTGCCTTCTTCCTTGCCTAACCCTGCCTTCCCTACCTGCCTAACCCTACCTGCCATCCTGCCTAACCCTGCCTTCTCTACCTGCCTAACCCTACCCTCTATCCTGCCTAACCCTGCCTTCCCTACCTGCCTAACCCTGCCTTCCATGCCTATCTAACCCTACCTTCCACGCCTGCCTAACCCTGCCTTTCTTGCCCTGTCAATTTCTTCTCATCTACCCCAGTCTTTTCCGCCATAAGACAACGATATTCAATTTCACTCTTGCTGTGGACAAAATACATTTATGCAGGTCAGGGAATGGGACAAAAACTCCACTAAACGCTGGAATGTGGAGTTGTTTTTTTCAGGTTCGCTACCCCTGACGGTTTACTTCAGCTTGGGAGAGACCTTTGTATGTGAAGGGATTACTTATATTTACCTGTCTTTCTTAACCTGTGTTTCCTTGCCTACAGCTTAATTACTTGTCTCTCTTACCCCGTATTTCCTTACCTACATCTTTAATTACCTGCCTTAACCTGTAGTTCCTCGTCTACTTAACTACCTGCCTTTCCTAGCATGTACTTCCTTGATTACAGTCTTAATTACCTGTCTTTCTTATCCCGCAACTCCTCGTCTGCTTAATAACCTACCTTTCCGATCCTGTATTCCCTTGTCTACCTGCTCCTTGCCTGTCTTCCCCAGCCCTACGTGCCCACCCCTGCTTTACCTGTCCTCTACAAAGCCCTGCACCCTCTCAACGCCCTCCTTCTGTCAATAATCGTGCTCACAGGACCCCTCCCTTCGCCCCTTCCTCAGTGACTCCATCAGACCTAACCTAAACTAATCTAATTTAACTTTAATCTAATCTAATCTAACCTAGCCCAATCCAACCTAATACATCAATCATAATATCACCTAAACTATCCAAATCTATCTCAACCTAACCTAACAATGTAACTTAACTTATCCTATCCTATGTCTAGCCTAACCTACCCTTGTCGAACCATTCTCCTTTACCTCTCCAAAAACCTAATCTAACTTCACCTAATCTTATCTAACCTTTCCTCTGTACTTCTCCAAGAACCTGCATACACCTTCTCTCCCTCTCCATCACTCAATAAACGCACTCAAGAGGCCCTTCCCTTCCCTTCCCTTCCCTTCACCCCTTCGTCAGTAGCTGCATCAGACCTCACGCCCTCCTCCCCTCCTCTCCCCACACCCAGTCTCTCCTTATTATCTCCGTTCTCCTCCTAGGGTTGGTTCTCCAGCTTCCAGTCGTCCTCCTAGCCCACTTTCAGATCTTCAATTTCATGACGCTTGCATTTATATTTTCTATACAGACAGATGGATATTATTATGCATAGGAGAAAAGGTCAGGAAAGGAGATTTAAGCCAGCTCTTTAAAACTCTACAGTAAAACATAACCTGCCCACCTTAAGGCTTCAGCATCATGACCGCTGCTTTTATGTTCTCCCTATAGACAGATGGATTTTATTTTGCCTGGGAGAAGGGATCAGGGAAGAGGATTCGAACTCTTTAAATCCCTCCTGTATAACCTGACTTGAAAGTGTATTGCACAGGTTCTCGTCCGTGTCAGCAAGTGTACAAACAGGCCGCTAAAATACACACATATGACTTAGTAAGGAATACACTTGGAACTACCTCAATAGGCCCTTTTTACGTCACCAAATCCAGTCCCTATTATACAAAGAAAAAGGGGGAAAGACTAACCAACGCACCCAGAGTAACTGACACAAAAAGCACCCCAAATGCTGTAAAGCTTGGCACTCAAGAGGAAAGGAAAGAGGGGACAGAGGAGGAATTAGATGATGAGGAAGTGAATAACGGTGTAGGGAAAATAAGTGAGTCGTATGAGTATTATTGTCTGTAGTGAAGAATAACATACATATAAATAACTGATCGAGACTGGCAAAGAAAGGACTTATAAAATTGTTGTGAGGTCTGTCGCTAATAAATAACTAGGGAGGTATTTATTCCCCCCCCCTCTCTCTCAATACTTTCCTGTATATACTCTTCTCTGCCCCCTCTCTTATTCCTTTCAATTTTCCCTCCCCTTCCGACCTCTCCCCCTACGTTTGCCGCCCCCTACCATCCCCTACCATCTCCCCCATCTTCTGCTTTCCTTCCCTCCCCCTACGTTACCTTCTACTTACCTTCCCCTCCCCCTACCTTCCATTCATCCTCCCTTAATTATCCTACCCCTTTCTAGGCACTCCCCTTTCCCCTCACTTCTGCAATTCCCCTTCCTCTAATGGTTTTCGCTTTGTCCTCCTCCCCTCCCCTCACCCTCTCTTCGTCCCCCTCCCTCTCCCCTCTCCTCTATTATCGCTCCTTCTCCATTAGTCCTTCCTTCCTTCCTCTGTTCTCTCTTCCTCTCCTCTTCCTTCAATGATTTCCTCTTACTCTCAGTCCCCTCCCTCTACCTCTTCCGATCTCCTCTTTTTCACCTGCTACCTCTTCCCCTTCACCTCTCCTCTCCTCTTCCTGTTCCCTTCCCTATTCTTCTTTCTGTCCTCTTGTCCCTTATCTTTCTCTCCTTTCTTCTTCTCTTCGCTATTCTTCTTTCCCTCGCATCCTCTTTTTTCTCCCTTTCTTCCTCCTCTGTCCTTCCTCCTCCTACTCTTTCTCTATTCCTCCTCTTCCTTTTTCCTAACCCTCTACTTTCCCTTTTAGAGTTCTTTTTTCTTTATCCCTCCTCTTCCTTTTTCCATTCCTGCATTCCTCCTCCTCCTCTGATCTCCCCTCCTCTCCTTTTTCATCTCCCTCTCACCCACCATCACCACCTTCTACCCCTTCTCTCCCCTTCCCCTTTCCTCCCCTTTCCCCACCACACCAACCCCTCCTCCCTCTCATCTCCACCCCAACACCTCCTCCATCCCCCCCTCCACCACAACTCCTCCCCCTCCCCTCTCCTCTCCACAACTACCCCTCCCCTTCTCCGTTCTCTCTCCTCTCCTCTCTACCCCTCCTCTCCCCCTCCTTCCCCCCGCCTAGCCTCGGCCCCCTGCCATTCGTTAGTCATGCCGTCAACTGCTCCACTGACAGCAACAAAAGTCCACTTCGATCTCAGTCCGGGCATTACTGACACGCAACTCCCGCATTCTTTGCCTCCCTCCTTGATTTCCTCCTTCCTTCCTTCCTTCTTTTCTTTCCTCCTTCCCTAAACCTCTCCCTCCCTCCGTCCTCATTTACTTACTTTTCTCGTCCACTCCCTGCTTCCCCCAGTCCATTTCCTTCTTTCCCTCTCCACCTCACTTCCGTCGTCTCTTTCCTCCCATTCTCTCCATACATTCTTCCTTTCCTCCTTCCTTCCTTCCTTTCCTGTTTCCTTTTATCCTTCCCTCACTTCCTTCCCCCTCTCCTGCACTTTCTTCTCTCCCTCTCCACCTCACTTCCGTCGTCTCCTTCCTCCCTCACCTCCTTCCCTCCTTTCGTCCTTTTTTCTCTCCTTGCTTCACTCACTCTCTTCCTTCCCTGCCGCGCCTCCGTCTCCTTCCTCCCTCCTTCCTTTCCTTCCTCTTTCCATCCTTCTTTCTCTCCCTCCTTCACTTACTCCTTTACCCCCCTTGTCTCACTTCCGTCATCTTCCTCCCTAGTTTCTCCTTCCTTCTCTCCTTCACTTCCTTTTCTACCTTACTTCCTTCTTCCTTCCATCCCTTCTCTCCTCCCTCTAGTCATCCATCTCATTTTTTAAGCAATTTCTTTCCACGCAATGCCATTCTTTCTTTAATTCGAGTTTCCTGTCTTTAATTTACCTTCACTTCCTTCTTCCTCCTTCCTTAGTCATTATTCTCTCTCTCCGTTATTTTCTACCCTTCATCCATTCAACTTCTCTTTCCCCTCTTCTTTCCACTCCGTCATTCACTATTTATTCTCTTCCTTCCTTCCTCTCTTCCTTTTCCTTCCTTCCTCTCTTCCTTTTCCTTCCTTCCTTTCTCTCCTCCTCCTTCCTTCCTCTCCTCCTCTTCTTCCTTCCTTCCTCTCCTCCTCTTCCTTCCTTCCTTCCTCTCCTCTTCCTTTTCTTCCCTCCCTCTTCTCCTCCTCTTCCTTCCTTCCTTCCTCTCCTCCTCCTTTTCTTCCCTCCCTCCTCTTCTTTCCTTCTCCTCTTCCTTCTCCTCTTCCTTCCTTCTTTCCTTTTCTCCTCTTCCTTCCTTCCTTCCTCCTCCTCTGCTTCTTCCTTCCTCTCCTCCTCCTCTTCCTTCCTTCCTCTCCTCCTCCTCTTCCTACTTTCCTCTCCTCCTCCTCTTCCTACTTTCCTCTCCTCCTCCTCTTCCTTCCTTCTTCTCTTCCTCTTCCTCTTCCTTCCTTCCTCTTCTCCTCACCTTAATTCCTTCCTCTTCTCCACTTTCTTCCTTCTCTCACTTCTTTCCGTATATTCCTGCACCTATCCACCTCCTCCATTTCACCTTTCGTCAATTTCTCCTTCGTATCTTTCTCCCTCCCTTCCTTCCCAGAACCAATCTATCTTTTTCTTTCATTCTCTTACATTAATCCAACCCCACATTGTTTATTCTCTCTCTCTCTCTCTCTCTCCTTTTCCTGTATATACCTCTTACTCTTCCCCTCTCTGCCCCCCTCTCTTTTTCTCTCATTTCCCCATTTTTCTTTCTCCTCCTTCCCTCCATTCTCTCCCTCACGAAATTAATCTTCCTTTCCCCCATCTCCCCATTCTGCTGGTCATCCAACTCTCTCTTTTTTTATTACCCCTTTCTGTCTACATCTCCTCCCTCACTTTCTAATCTCCCTCCTTCTCATCAAATCGCCTCTTTCTTCTTTCTGTCCCTCCCTTCCTCTTTATGCCTCTCTTTCTTCCTTTCCCTCCATCTTTATAGTTATTCCTTTATATCCACCTCTCCCCACTCCTCTCCAGCCATTAACATACCCTTTCTTTCACCCCTTTCCCTTCCTTTTATGTATTCACTTCCCCTTCCACCCTATCTCCCTTCCCCCCTCCTCCCTCCTTTCCTCCCTATCACCTTTCTCTTCCCGCTCTCCTCTCTCCCCTCCATCTTCCTTCCCTCCCTCCTTCTCTCCCCCCTCTCCATCAGCCTTCCCTCCTTCCTTCTCTCCCTCCCCTCCATTATCCTTCCCTCCCTTCTACCATCTCTCCTTCTCTCCCTCCCCTCCATCACCCTTCCCTCCCTCTTACCATCCCTCCTTCTCTCCCTTCCCTCCATATTCCTTCCCTGCCTCCTACCATCCCTCCTTCTCTCCCCCTTCTCCATTACCCTTCCCTCTCTCCTTCTCTCCCTCTCCTCCCATCACCCTTCCCTCCCTCCTACCATCCCTCCCCTCCCTCCTTCTCCCCCACCCTTACATCACCCATCAGGCCTCCTCCCCTCCCTGACTCATTCTAGTCTGACACGCAATTTACCTCAGCACACAGCAGCCGAGTAACGATATTAACAGGCACCACGCAAGCAGACAAGCAAGCAGTGGGACAGCAGGCACGGTGGGGAAGGGGGGCATCACTAGCAGAAAAACACAACACAAGAAATAGGAAAGGTAAACAGGGACAATTGTGGAAAGCAAGGACAGGAGTGGAAAGCAAGGATAAGAGTGGAAAGCAAGGGCAAGAGTGGAAAGTAAGGACAAGAGTGGAATGCACGTACACACGCCTATTCGTAAAGATCATAAATACATGTCTATTTCACACACAAATCTCTCTCGCCTCTCTCTCTCTCTCTCTCTGAAACACACACACACACACACACACACACACACACACACACACACACACACACACACACACACACACAGCACGACAATGGAAATCAAACAAGGGACAAGCGATAAGAAAGACCCAACAAACACCAAAATGAAAACCAAATACACACCTAAAGCAAACAGACACACACCCAAACACTCTCTCTCTCTCTCTCTCTCTCTCTCTCTCTCTCTCTCTCTCTCTCTCTCTCTCACCTGTCATTTATGCTTGATGTTATTCATTTATTTTCCTGTTTATTTATTTATTTATTTTCTCCACAGAACCAGAGTAAAACACACACACACACACACACACACACACACACACACACACACACACACACACACACACACACACAATCACAAAGACCAACTCCCCACACACACACAGACCAACCCATTAACCCCCCACACACACACCAACCCCCACAGACACACCAGCCTCCCCCCCCCACACACACCAACCCCTCTCACTCAAACACAAAACACCTCTCATTCACAGACACGTAAAAAACAAACTCCACAGCACACGCAACGGCAAAATCAGAATCCAAACACGCAGGTTAAAAAACACACACATTGCGAGAGATACGAGGAGGCAAGACACACACAACCAGGAGCACATCACGAAATTATGGAGACCTAACCAATGACTTGAGAGAGGCAGAGGGAGAGGGAGAGGGAGAGGAAGAGGGAGAAGGAGAGAGAGAGAGAGAGAGAGAGAGAGAGAGAGAGAGAGAGAGAGAGAGAGAGAGAGCCATCAGTCCAGTAGTCATGCAGTAACAAGCAAACAGGTAGTGCATGATCAAGCAAAGAGGTATTCTGTCATGTCTAATTATATGACTATTGCATAAGTGATGAATTGGGGAGGAAGAGAGGGAGGGATGGAGAGACGAGGGAGGGGGAGTAAAGGGGGAAGGGAGAATGCAAGGAGAGGCTGAGATGAGGGAGGGGGAGGGAGGGGGAGAGGGAAAGGAGAGGTTGCGGGAGAGGGAAAGGAGAGGTTGGGGTGAGGGAGGGGGAGGGGGCAAGGAGAGGTTGCGGGAGAGGGAAAGGAGAGGTTGGGGTGAGGGAGGGGGAGGGGGCAAGGAGAGGTTGGGGTGAGGGAGGGGGAAGAAGAGGGAGAGGGCAAGGAGAGGTTGGGGTGAGGGAGGGGAAGGGAGAGGGAATCATAAAAAGGAGGAGGAGGAGGAGGAAAGGAGGGAGAAGAAGGGCAGTGGAGTAAGAGGAGAGGAAGAGGGAGGAGGGGAGGGAAGTGACAGTAAATGCCAAAGAATTGTGATGGAAACATATTAAAGAATCGAGAGAGAGAGAGAGAGAGAGAGAGAGAGAGAGAGAGAGAGAGAGAATGTGTGTGTGTGTGTGTGTGTGTGTGTGTGTGTGTGTGTGTGTGTGTATTCCCCTCAGTACACGACAAACAACCAGCAATGTGCCATCCAGGTCCCGATTTCGCTCCAAAGACAAAATTAAAAGGGACATATTAATTATTGAAGAACCAGCTACAAGTAATATAAGAATCTGACGACGAACTCCAGCCAGTAGAAGAAAATCCTGACTTACGATAATTTTAAGCAAGAAGAATGGAAGCCGTAGGACTGGGCGTGAATCTCGAACAAAAAGAGAGAATCTGGGCGTGAATTTGGCCGTGAACTTTTGAGAAATTGGGCGTGAAATTGGCCGTAAATTTGGGCGTGATTTTGGGTGTGAAATTGGACGAAAACTTGGGAGAAATTGGGAGTAAATTTGGGCGTAAACGTGGGGAAAATTGGGCGTGAAATTGGCCGTAAATTTGGAAGTGACTTTGGGTGTAAACTTGGGAGAAACTGGGAGCAAATTTGGGAGAAACTGGGAGCAAATTTGGAAGAAAACTGGAAAAATTGGGAGTGAAATTGGCCGTAGATTTGGGCGTGATTTTGGGCGTGAATTTGGGCGGGCAGAGAAAGACGTGGGGCGTAAAACTTGCCTTATCGTGACGGCCCCATGACTTATCTCGCCCGGGTATCAGGTGAGTGGGACGAGATCTGGCGAGACTTTACGGTGCTCGAACGAGATTTTGCGAGACTTTTAAAGGGGGTGGAACCTCTCATCCTTTTTGCTGGAATCTCTCTCTCTCCCTCTCTCTCTCTCTCTCTCACACACACACACACACACACACACACACACACACACACACACACACATTTCTGCGATTAGAGAATACATTATTGTCTGCACTAAGATTATACTGCAGAGAGAGAGAGAGAGAGAGAGAGAGAGAGAGAGAGAATTTATCAGACTGCATCTCAAGGCACATAAAGCCTTTAAAAAAAAATAAAAACTTTCAGTTAACCCATGTAAACATTTTTAAGCAAGTCCATGTATGTTTTTTTCTGTATGTCGGCACCTGTGTACGTTTTTTGATCTATGTGTCGGTTCCTATGTACGGATTTTGCTGTGTGGACGTGTGGACGCTATTTGTCTGTGTGTGGAGGTCCGTGGAGGTCTTTTGTCCGTGTGTGGAAGCTGTGTACGTTTTTTGTATGTGTGTGGATGCCTGTGTACGACTTTTGTCTGTGTGTGGACGCGCGTGTACGTCTTTTGTCTGTGTGTGGTCGGCCATGTACATCTTTTAAATGTGTGCGCACCTGTGTACGTTTTTGTTAGCATCCATGTACGTTTTTTTTATCTGTGCGCCTGTGTACGTTTCTTGACCTCTGTGACCCAGTGTACATCTTCGGCTTATGTGTCGGCGTGTGTATACCTATATTCCTTGTGCGTGTTGGTTCCATGTACGTGTGGTTGTATACATGTAAACGCCTTTTATTAGTTTCGGTGCCCATTTGCGTCGTGTGTGTGTGTGTGTGTGTGTGTGTGTGTGTGTGTGTGTGTGTGTGTGTGTGTGTGTGTGTGTGTGTGTGTGTGTGTGTGTGTGTGGCCATGTACGTCTTTTTGGGCATATTGAGAGCCAGTACACGCAGCGGCATAAATTTGCGTTCATGAATCCTCACTTAGCGGCCGTCAAGATTTAAGAGAATGGCCTCGCTTTACGGTCAACGCAAATCAACGCCGCCACACTAACACACTTGCACCACCAAAAACATAACTATACTCTTTTCACTCAAACTTGGCCTAAAATTACTCCACTAACACACTAGCATCGCCCTAAAAACAACTGCTCTTTTCACTCTAACTTGGCCTAAAATTACACCACTAACACACTTGCGCCATCCTAAAAATTACTATACTCTTTTCACTCTAACTTGGCCTCAAATTCCACCACTAACACATCTGCACCACCAAAAAAATAACTATGCTATTTTCACTCTAACATGGTCTAAAATTACATTACTAACACACTTGCACCACCCACAAAAAAATTATTCTCCTTTTTACTCTAACTTGGCCTAAAATTGCACCTCGCCTTCTCCACCCTAAAAATAACAATGCTCTTTTCACTTTAACTTGGCCTAAAACGTCCCAATACAGATGCCTTTAAAACACACCCATTTATAAAGCTGTGAATATATGAAAATCGTATACAAAGCCACAGCCAAAATGTCACAACACAGATGAGCCAAGTAAACAACCACTATACTCCTTTTACTTTAACTTGGCCTAAAATTGTCAGCTCTCCATGATTACTGAGTTGCATCGATCAATTAACAGTAGGATATGATGATGCTAGTCACGATGAAGTGCTATGGAAGGATGTACAGCCACAGAATTATCTTTCACTGCCACTGAACTACGTGAAAGAAGTTGCTAAAGGACGAAAATCTGGGCCAAGTTTGAGTAAAAGGAGTATAATAATGAAGTAAACATATGGAAAGTGCAAATATAAAAAGTCCAAGCATATATACCTGTACAGGTAAGTTACGTAAACACCAATTAACACCTGTGTATGAAAATCCATATATAACAATTCATCCACCTAACGCATCGTAAATAACTGCAAGTCCAAATATACAGGCGAAACTAATTTGATATCCAGTTACTGCTACAAAAAAAAAATAAATAAATAAAATAAGGTATGTGTAAAGTTGTTTCCAAGTTCAAATGTTAAGGTTCATCCACATGCTGTCTCAAAATATGTAAAAATCAAGAGGATGTGGAAATACGAGTGCGGTAAAATCATCATCATCATCATCATCATCTCACTAATGTATTTCGGACGAGAAAGAAAAAAAAGAAAAAACATATGCCTGAAGGTCCAATAATACAAATCCAACTTAGTGTAAGAATCCAGGCAGCCGTCACGAAGTCTTTACACACACACACACACACACACACACACACACACACACACACACACACACATTCCACAGGCCACGCAACACGGTCATTCACAGCCCACACCCGCAGACTGTCAATTACCAGAGAGCAAACCACACAGATCATGATACACTGGCCCACACTTCACCGGGGACGCAGTGCATACATTCACACACACTGATTATTTATGGTATACATTTTCAGGCATTTGTCTCACTCCTCTGTCTGTCTGTTTACCTGTCCATCTGTCTGTATCTACCTGTCTGTCTGTGTTTACCTGTGTGCCTGTCTGTCTGTCAATGTGTGTGTGTGTCTGTCTAACTACAGTATCTGTCTACCTACCTATATACCTATTTATCTATTCCAAAGCTTTTCTCTCCTCCACCTTCCCCCATCCTCCGTACTTCATTTCTCTCTCTCTCTCTCATCCCACTCAACGTTCCCAGCCATTAACACGCACACACAAACCAGCTTCAGGTAACGTTCACCTTGCATGATCACCGACCTCCTTTTGCCCTCTTCTTACTCCCTAATCTACATCATTCTCAGATGCCTAATCCCTGAGTTTATTATGGCAGAAATTCCCCTAAGCTCCTTCATCAGTACTCACCTCCTCTGCTCCGACCCCGCCACCCGCAAGTCTAAGTTAACCTCTGTAATCTTCCACATTCCATGACGCAAACACCTATACGCCTCTCACCTTAACTTGGCCTAGATTTTCGTCCTTTTGTGGGTTATTTCACGTAGCTCAGTGTCAGGAAATGATAATGCTACGTGTCGTGCTGTGTGTGTGTGTGTGTGTGTGTGTGTGTGTGTGTGTGTGTGTGTGTGTGTGTGTGTGTGTGTGTGTGTGTGTGTGTGTGTGTGTGTGTGTGTGTGTGTGTGTGTGTGGTTGAGAGAAGGGGGATCTCATCTATCCACCCTGACGTATGCGGTGTTTCTCATGCCTCTCCAATATTAACCCTTCCAAGCACAATTTTTAAATCAATTCATTCTACCACCAGACTATTTCATTCAGTACGAATTATATCAATCCCTTTACTACAAGAATTATTTTAAAGCCAAATAAATTAGCAGAAGTAAGAATATAATTAATCTTTCCACTACTAAGACCTTGTGCTGGAGAGGGGCGCCTTCACGTGGTGGTACTGATATAACTGGACGGTGGAGCTGCCTGGCTATACAAAAGTCCCTCAGTGTCCAACCCATCCCCCAAAAGAGACTGGTGGACTGCGAAGAGGGGCAACTTTGGCCTGTAGTCTAACAGGTTCACGTTCTGATCAGCCTGGGGTCAAGTAGTAGCAGTAGTAGTAGCAGTAGTAGCAGTAGTAGTAGTAGTAGTAGTAGTAGTAGTAGTAGATGCAACCCCATCTGAACGTGAACACAGTGGACTGCAGACTTAAGTTACCCTAGTCCCGCAGTCCACCAACCTTTTTGGAGGGGACAGGGAGGGGACTGAGGGTCGTTTGTATGACTAGGCAGCGGAGCCATCCAGCCTGATCGGTGCCACCACGTGAAGGCGTAAAGACAGGTCACCGAATTTAAGGATATAACAAAATACACGACATCCCATGCGTAGAAAAATGCGTCACCGTACCGAAAGGGTTAAATGACTCGTCTCCCCCCCAAGAGCGGCCTGGCTGAAAGGACGAAAAACGGTGTTTATCCAGGCAGGGGGCTCCATCCATCCAGCCTGACGTGTGCAGTGTCTCCCCTTCATTAATATCACCACAGCAGGCCCAGGCACGACACCACACACACGACAAGGGGAGGGAAGGGAAGGGAAGAAGTGGAGGGAAGGAGCAGGGAGAGATGGGAAGGGAGGGATGGAATACAGAGAGATGGGAAGGAAAGTGGAGGGAAAGAACTGGGAGAGATGGGAAGGAAAGGGGCGGGAAGGGAAGGGAAGAAGTGGAGGGAAGGACTAAGGAGAGATGGGAATGAAAGTGGAGGGATGGAATAGGGAGAGATGGGAATGAAAGTGGAGAGATGGAATAGGAAGAGATGGGAATGAAAGTGGAGGGAAGGAATAGGGAGAGAGGGGAAGGAAAGTGGAGGGAAGGAATAGGGAGAGTGAGAAAGGAAAGTGTAGTGATGGAATACGGAGAGAGGGGAAGGAAAGTGGAGGGAAGGAATAGGGAGAGAGGGGAAGAAAAGTGGAGGGAAGGAATAGGGAGAGAGGGGAAGGAAAGTGGAGGGATGGAATAGGGAGAGAGGGGAAGGAAAGTGGAGGGAAGGAATAGGGAGAGATGGGAAGGAAAGTGGAGGGAAGGAATATGGAGAGATGAGAGGGAAAGTGAAGAGAAGGAACAAGGAGAGATGGGAAGGAAAGTGGAGGGAAAGACTAGGGAGAGATGGGAAGGAAAGTGGAGGGAAGGAAGGGAGAGATGGGAAGGAAAGTGGAGAGAAGGAATAGGGAGTGATGGAAAGGAAAGTGGAGGGAAGGAACGGGGAGAGATGGGAAGGAAACTGGAGGGAAGGAATAGGGAGAGATGGGAAGGAAAGTGATGGGCATGAGGAGGAGGGGAAGAAATGGGGAGGAAGGGAAGGGATATGTGGAGGGATGGGAAGGAAAGGGAATAGAAGGGAAGAAGTGGAGGGGAGGTACCGTATGCGAAGGGAAAAGAAGGAATGTGCGAGGACGGGAAGGAAAGGGAATGGATGGGAAGAAGTGGCAGGGAGGTATGTGGAGGGAAGGGAATGGATGGGAAGAAGTGGCAGGGAGGTATGTGGAGGGAAGGGAATGGATGGGAAGAAGTGGCAGGGAGGTATGTGGAGGGAAGGGAATGGATGGGAAGAAGTGGCAGGGAGGTATGTGGAGGGAAGGGAATGGATGGGAAGAAGTGGCGGGGAGGTATGTGGAGGGAAGGGAATGGATGGGGAAGGAAGGGAAAGAATAGGGGGGGGGACGAGAGGCGGATAAGCGTGGAAGGAAAGGAAGGTGGAGTGTGTGCCTGTAAACTGGTGTAGTTTTTTTTTTTTGTCTTTCCTTCCTTTGTTCATCGTCCGTAAAACACACACAGACACACACACACACAGACACACACACACACACACACACACACACACACACACACACACACATCTAGCAGCCCTCTTGTACCTTCTGTATTAAGACCCCATACCAAGTCCTTCATAGCACCACGCACTTTCCTTCCTTCAGTCATTTATTCTTCACAATGAATGACCGATGAATGGAGATTATTTTTAACCCATTCACCACGAGGCGCCTCTCCAAAATGAATAACACCACCTAATATTAATGAAAAATATAAGTGTCTTCCTCTCGAGAGCTTAAAAAGAGGAAGATGAATGAGACAAGAGTGACGCAGATAGGACAAAAGAAATGAGAGAGAGAGAGAGAGAGAGAGAGAGAGAGAGAGAGAGAGAGAGAGAGAGAGAGAGAGAGAGAGAGAGAGAGAGAGAGAGAGAGAGAGAGAGAGAGAGTGAGAGAGAGAGAGAGAGAGAGAGAGAGAGAGAGAGAGAGAGAGGGGACGAAGAAAAAACCGGAAAAGGAAAAGAAAAACAAAGTAAATAAAGGAGCCTTAGCCGAGAAGGAAAACGATAAAAAGATACGTAAGTGACCGAAAAAAGAGGAAAAAGAGCAATAAAGAGAAAAGGTCGAAAAAGAAAAGTACAAAAAAGAGCGGAAAAGATAAAAGTATGAAAAAGAGAAAATGAAAAATACACACAAAAAAAAAAGAGAAAGAGAAAAGTATGAAGTGGAGAAAAGTACGAAAAAGAGCGAAAAAGAGGAAATTACGAAAAAGAGCGAAAAAGAGAAAATTACGAAAAAGAGCGAAAAAGAGAAAAGTACGAAAAAGAGCGAAAAAGAGAAAATTACGAAAAAGAGCGAAAAAGAGAAAAGTAAGAAAAAGAGAGAAAAAGGCATGAAAAGGAGAAAAAAAAAGAAGTATGAAAAAGAGAAAAAGAGAGAAGTATGAAAAAGAGAAAAAGAGAGAAGTATGAAAAAGAGAAAAAGAGAAAAGTAGGAAAAATAGCAAGAAAAAGTCTGAAAAAGAGAAAAATAACAAATTATGGAAAAGAGCGAAAAAGAGAAAAGTAAGAAAAAGAGAGAATAAAGGAAAGAGAGCACCCACCGGACACTGGTAATTGTCCTGCCTATCTCTCCTCATTTCCTCTCTCTCTCTCTCTCTCTCTCTCTCTCTCTCTCTCTCCGTGAATGCATCCATCTGTTTATCCATTTATCTATATCCGTCTATCAATATGTCTGTCTTTCTTCCTCTATCTGTCTATCTATCAATCTATCTATTTTAATTCAACGGTATGATTACTAAGAATAAAACTTGTACAGTAAGACAGACAGAGATGAGGAAGAGGAGGAGGAGGAGGAGGAGGAGGAGGAGGAAGAGGAGGAAGAAGAAGAAGAAGAAGAAGACGAAGAAGAAGAAGAAGAAGATGATGATGATGATGATGATAATGATGATGATGATGATGATGAAAACTGGAAGAAGGGAAGAAGGAAGCAGAGAAACAAGAGAAGATAAAGATGAAAAACGGAGGATGAAGGGAAGAAAATAAGAGAGAGAGAGAGAGAGAGAGAGAGAGAGAGAGAGAGAGAGAGAGAGAGAGAGAGAGAAGAGGGGACACAAGGGGTGAGAATGGACGGAAAGGAAAATGAAAGATCGAAGGAGAAGGAAAATTAAGGAAAGAAGAAGAGCAGAGAGAAGAACAGGATGGCAGGAAAGCAAATCAATTACAAAACAAGGAAGAAGGGGAGAAAGGAGAAAAATAGGAAGCTAGAAATAGGAGAAAAAATTGGTAAGATGAAGGAAGGAAGGAAGGAAAAGAGGAAGAAAGAATAGAAAAAGGGAGAAATACTAAAAAAAGGGGAATTGCTGTGAGGGAACGACAAGGATCAGAGGGAGAAGAGAGGGGACAAAAGGAGGGGAGAGAGAGGGGACGGAAGCAGGAGGGAGGGAAGGAGGGAGAGTGAGAGAAAGAGAGGGTCAAGCGGAAAGAGAGAGGGTCGGGTTGAGGGGAAGAGAGAGAGAGGACTGGAGAGAGGGGAGAGAGAAGAGGGGTGAGAGGTAAAGGGGACAGAAAAGAGGGGAGACAGGAGAGATGAAAAGAAGTGGGGAAATAAAAGAGGAAATATAAGACAGGATGGAAGGAGAGAAGATGGAAGACAGTGGGAAGAGAAACTGACAGGAAATGGAACAAGGAGGGGTAAGGAGAGAAGAGGGAAGACATGCAAAGAGGCGAAGGGAAGGCGAAGAGGGGAGACTGAAAAGGGATGCAGGGGAGAGAGATACAGGAAGGAAGGAAGGAAGAAGAGGACAGAGACAAGAGGGAAGAAAAGAGAGGCGAAATGGACAAGTGAATGCAAGGAAGAGGAGAGGATTGGAGAAGGGAAAAGAGTGTGTGAGAAGAGGTGAGAGGACAGGAGTGGGAAAGAAAGAGAGGAGAGGGAGGGGAAGCGTGAAGAGGAATGAGAGGAGAAAGAAAAAGAGAGGAACTCCGGGGGAAAATGACAGAGGGAAAGAAAATTAGGGAAAAATATCTGCTAAAAAAAAAAAAAAAAAAAGCCACAAGCCAGTAAATTTATGCATCATCACCACCACCACCACCACCACCATCACCACCACCATCACCATCATCACCACTAACACCATCACCACCATTACCAGACTCTACAATTAACCGCAGCTACCAACACAACCTTCCAATCAGCTATCACTACCACAAGTTTCACCACAATTCATCATTTCCCATCATCACAACTATCTACAACCACCACCACCACCACCACCACCATCCACAACCACCATCATCACAACCATCCACAACATCTCATCCATCCACAACCACCACCACCACTATCCACAACTACCACCATCATCCACAACACCCACCATCACCACAATCCACATCTACCACCATCACCATCATCCACAACCACCACAACTACCAAACCACACCAACACACAAATACCACACCAAATATCACCACCATCACCACACCAACTATCACCACCACCACCACCACACCAACCAATCCTTACGACCATACCCCCACCATAAAAACCTATGGGGTGTGTAAAACCATTAATCCCCCACCCATTACTGGACCCCATTAACAACCCCCCATCACGTCCACCACCACCACCATCACCACTCCATTATCCACACCCATTTATTTTTATCAACTGGACTACTTGGGCATGTTAAATAATAAAGAAAAGGGTTACTGTCAAATATATTACTTATATACCCTGCCTTCCCCCTATCTCCCTCTCTCTCTCTCTCTCTCTCTCTATCCACCCGTCCATCAATCTCTCTATCTGTCCGTACCATTTTCTATCTATCCATCAATTAATCAAGCACGCAGTCAATCAATCTCAATCAATCAATCAATCAATCTATCTATCTGCCTGTCTCTCTATCCCCTTTCAATCCTTTCTGACCTATTCTAACTTCTTTGCAATCCCTCTCAAACTTCTCTCACTCTTCATCTATCTCAAATTCTATCTAATAATAATAAATAAAGGACATTGGGTGTGGTTACAGTTATCATTACTAGGCAGCAAAATGAAAGGGGCAGGAGAGGGCTGAGGGGGGCAGGAGAGGGCTGAGAGGGGCAGGAGACAATTGAGAGGGGCAGGAGAGGGCTGAGAGGGACAGGAGAGGGCTAAGAGGGCAGGAGAGGGAGGGACAAGAGAGGAGGGTGAGAGGAATAAAAAAAAAAAAAAGGGCTGAATAAAGAGAGTGGTAAATGTGAATCAATTGGTAGTGAAAAGAAGTGAAGGTCAGGGCACAAGCGTTGATTCAATGCTCTCTCTCCCCTCCCCTCCCCCTATCTTCTCCCCTCCCTCCATCCCCTTCCCTCCCCAATCCTTTCTTCTCCCTATTCACTCCCTTCCCGTCTCCCCTCCTTCCTCTTATTCCCTTCCCTCCCTCTGTCCCCTCCCCTCCCGTCTCCTTTTCCTTTCCCATCTCTCCTCTTCCCTACTTTCCCCTCTTCCCTCCTTTCCATTTCTGTTCCTTCCCTTCCCTTCCCTTCCCCTATTTCCTCACTTCCTTCTCTTTCCTCTTTCCTAATCCCCTCCCTCTCTCTCCTCTTTCTTCAGTCACCTATCCCTCTCTCCATCATCCTAAATTCCCTTGTCTTCCCTATTTTCCTCTCTCTCTCTCTCTCTCTCTCTCTCTCTCTCCCAGTCCTCCTCAATCTCCTTCCTCCCTCTGTCTGTCCCTGCCACTTAACTTCCCACTATCTCCATCAAACTCCTCACACTCGACACAACCTTATCTCCCCTTCCATCTCCCCTCCAATTCACGGCTCCTTTCCTCCCCATACAAGCTCCACTATTCATATACGTCATCATCATCATCATTCATCATCATCATCATCATCACCATCACCACCAAAGACTATTAACATTATTAACAACCATTATCATCACCATCATTTTCATCACCACCATCACCATCATCCTCGTCGTCGTCGTCGTCGTCACCATGACTATAATCACCAGGATCGTCAACATCATCAGTATCACCATCATGAACACCATCATCACCAGCACCACTAGTCACCATCACCCGCCTCATCATCACCACCACTGACTTCAACATCATCACTATCACCATCACCAGCACCATCATCATCCACACCACTACTCTCACCACCACCAGCCTCCTCCTCCTCATCATCATCATCACCATCAGATAATATTTTTCTCACTTATTCTCTACCTGTCTCTTTCATTTCTCTTCCTTCAACTTTTTCTCCTATCCTTTCCACCCTCTTACTAGGAAGTTCAGTCTCACTCACACCAAACCTCTCTCACACAATCAGATAATCGATTCTCCCTATTTCATGCCTTGTCTCTTTTCCCTCCCTATTCTCACCCACTCTTCTTCTTAATCCTATTCCTGTCCCATCCTCTTTCCATCCTTGATTCTCTTCCATCCATCTACTTCATCCCACCCTTGTTTCCTCCCTCTTCCTTCCCTCATTCTCTTCTGTTCTTCACTTAATCCAATCCTTTTCATTTCCCTTTTTCCTTCCCTCATTCTCTTCCATCCTTCTACTTAATCCTACCCATGTCTCTTCCCTCTTCATTCTCTCTCTTTCTCTTCTATCTTTTTGCTTAGTCCAATCATGGTCTCTCCCCCTTTCCACTCCTCAACCTCTTCCACTCATTCACTTAATCCTATCACTGCCTTTTTTCTTTTCCTCTCCCATCCTCACCTACTCTCATAATTAATCCTATCCATGTCTCTTCCCTTCTCATCCACTCTTTTACTTAATCTTACCCTTGTCTCGTTCATTTTCCCCCCTCATTCTTTTTCATCCTTCTACTTAATCCTATCAAATCTATCTTCTTCCTTCTCTCATTCTCTTCTTCTCTTTTAATTAATTCTACCATTATTTGTCCTTTTCTTCAGACGGAAATGAGAAGATTGTTATTTCTTTGACTGTACACCCGTCTTTCCTTAAAATCTGTATCATTATTTTCCTCTCTCTCTCTCTCTCTCTCTCCTACATATCCATTTGACACCACATATATAAAAGGATTATTCTTATGGGGAAATTATACTGATTTTTACTGATGAAAGAAAAGAGTGATGAAAGAAAAGAGTGAAATATTAGGTGAAAAAAAAAAAAAAATACGAGGCAAAAATCTATGGAGAGGATAAAGGTGAAAGAATTATAGAAAGAGGTGAAAAATTATGTGAAAGAATTATAGAGAGAAGAGGAAATTAAAGTGAAGTAATTAGGTACCTTTTAAATGATGCTAAAAATCTATGGACTGGAAAAATGAATACTTACATTTGTAGACCAGGTATTGCACAACTAATTACCTGAAAAAAAAATGAAGATAATATTACTCTACACTATTATATATATTTACACATGATTTATATATGTAACAGTATATGATATAGGAGAAATTAGTACATTTTTCTTGATTTTGCATATTACACCTTAATTTTTCTCTTGTTATAAAATTCTAATATTAACATACTTTGCACCAATCACGTACAAAAAGATACTGAAATGTAATAGTCAAAATAAATCGCTTAGGAAAAGGTGTTAGGAAATCTCCAATGCCACTTATGACCCCCATGTCAAAGGTCTCGTGGTCAGAATTACCTTTTATACTATCAGAATACTACTAATTTTTCTTCTGTTATACCTCTGTCATTATCACTTTCCCTTCTTTCATTCTCCTCTTCCATCTTTCTACTGTCCCTTCCTTTTCCATCTCATCTACCTATCATCGTCACTTCCCATCCTTCCCTTCATTTTACTCTTCCATCCTTCTCCACATCCACCTACCACCATCACCATCACCTCCTTTCATTCTCTTCATTTTACACTTCCATCCTTCACGTGCACCCATCACCCTCATCATCATTTCCCTTCATTCCCTTCATTTTACTCTTCCATCCTTCTCCACATTCACCTGTCACCCTCATCATCATTTCCCTTCATTCCCTTCATCATACTCTTCCATCCCTTTCCACATCCACCAACCACCATCATCATTTCCCTTCATTCCCTTCATTATACTCTTTCATCCCTTTCCACATCCACCAACGACTTTCATCATCATTTCCCTTCATTCCCTTCATTTTACTCTTCCTTCTCCACATCTACCTATTCCCATCATCACCACTTCCCTTCTTTCTCCTCTTCCATCCTTCTACCCTTCCTTCCCTCCCACCACATCCATCAATTTCCCGTCCTATATTTCACACTACACTAGTCTCGCATTCCGTCCTGTTATACATCCGTCTCTTCCTTTAGTAATTCCAAATGACTGAATGATGAAGGACTGGATGAACTGTTCCCTTTCACTGGGCACTTTGTTTAAAGTTCTTTTGTTGGTTTGTTTCTCTTCTTGTTTCAGGATACTACCCACCCCTTTAACAGTGGGAAAGGTGATGATGATGATGATGATGATGATGATGACATTTTCCTTCCCCTCCTCTCCTGTCCTTCAAGTCACCTCCACCATTTCCATCACCCTCTCTCTCACAATCCCTCAGTCTCCCCTATTTTACGCCTGTCTTCCCTCCCCCCTTCACTCACATCCTCCTCTTCCATCCTTCAAGTCACCCCATCATTGCCCCTCCCTACCACAAATCCCACTACCCTCTACTACTCGTACTAGGAGGTTATTTTCTAGTAAACTCTTGCTATCTGTTGTCTAGTTTATTGAAGTTAAAAAGGGCCTCTCGTGTTATAGGGTAAATGAAGGAGGAAGATTACTGACAAGGAAGGAAGCACATGATGATAAAAAGAGGAGAAGGGAAGGGAAGGTGTTGAAAATCAGTTGGATGAGAGAGAGAGAGAGAGAGAGAGAGAGAGAGAGAGAGAGAGAGAGAGAGAGAGAGAGAGAGAGAGAGAGAGAGAGAGAGCAATGGTACTGAGGGAAGAATGTGAGATATAAAGCGAGGTGTAGGAGGGAAGGAGGGGAGAGAGGGTATGCTAGGGGAAGGGAAGGGTGGGGGGGAGGGGAGAGTAGGTGGGGGAGCAAGGAGGAGATGATATGGAGAGGAAAGGCAAGATGAATGATGATTGGAAGAAGAGAAGAAATAGAAGAGGGGAAACAAGAATGGTAGGAAAGAAGGGATAAAAGAGGACTGATGGGAAAGGAAGGGGGAGATGAAGAGTGAGGGGGAATGAGAGGGGAGATGAAGAGTGAGGGGAAAGGAAGGGGGAGATGAAGAGTGAGGGGAAAGGAAAGGGGAGATGAAGAGTGAGGGGAAAGGAAGGGGGAGATGAAGAGTGAGGGGAAAGGAAGGGATAGATGAAGAGTGAGGGGAAAGGAAGGGGAATAAATCGAGGGGAGGCTGGATACGGAACAAATGGACCAAATGAGCGTGAAGGGGGAATTAGGGAGTTGTGGAGGGGAAGAAAGAAAAAAAAGGAAGAAAGGAAAGGGAAGAGGAAAATGTGAAAAAAGAAAGGGAAGAAAAACAAGAAAGAAGAGAGATGAGGAAAGGAAAGGGGGAGGGGGGGAAAGGAAGGGAAAGAGAGATGCAAGAGAACAGAATTATGAAGTACCGTAATGTAGAAGGGGACAAGGAGAAAGGGAAAAGGTGGCAAAGGAAGTGGGAAGAGAGAAGAATGGAAGGGAAAAGGTGAATGAAATGGCGAGAGTTAAAAAAGGAATATGTCATTTAACTGTAGCATATAAGAATAAAGAAAATGTTTGGGTAATTGCAGTAGGACGGCTGGTCCGTAACTGGCAAGCTCTGTCTTAGGGATGACATACACTACGAGAATATGAGAAGAATAAGACAAGGATAGCAATGATGTGATGTGTGGCAATGTGCCAGGAGTGCTAATTCCGTGAAACAGCATATTATAAGAGCACAATTCGCGCACTGAAGTTCAGTATGCTTTACTGCGGACTGGGGATCCTGCCCTGCGATGGTCCCTGGCCAGTCAGGCATCCCTATACAACGGTGTGCTGTCGGTTGAGCTTGGTTCGATTGCAGCTGGACGCACTGATTGCAGCGGCGCAGCAGCCGAGGGATGATGCAGGCACGCCCCCCAGAGCGTCCCACCAGAGGGACAAACTGCGGCCAGACATGGCTTTTGTGGTGATATGTTGATTGCATGCAGGGACACGCCCTCCACGCGGGTGGCCAGAAGGGCAGGGCCAGGGAGTGTGAGGGTGGGGGGCCATGCCGGGCGATTCCGACTTAAGGGCTACAAACGAGACTCCCGTGTGGGGGCACAGCGGCCCAGGGTGCGGCCCCCCCTGGTTCAGCTGTCCCCTGGCCCAACACTGCCGCCATCACTGCCAGAGGGGAGGTAAAGGGCAGTTCATGAGGGGTCGATTATGCAGTAGTAGTAAGGGGGCGGGTAGAGAGGAAGGGGAGAGAAGGAAAGGCAAGAGAAGGTCTCAGAGGGGAGGTAAAGGGAAGTTCATGAGGGGACTATTATGCAGTAGTACAGTGAGGGGAGGGGAGGGAAGGACGGAGAAGCAGGGAAAATTAAGGGAACAATGACAGGAAGGGAAGGGAATGAGGGGAGAAGGGAAGTGAATAGAAGGGGAAAGAGAAGGAGAGGAAATGGAGATGAAAGAGAAAGAAAGAGGGGAATTTCCGTCTTCCTTTCTAAGAGGTCGGATGGAAGGAATGGAAGGAACAGAGGAGAAAGATGAATAAGAACGGAATAAACAGGGAGGAAAGGGAGGATAGTGAACGAAAGCAATGAAGGAAAGAAAAAAGGGAGAGAGAGAGAGAGAGAGAGAGAGAGAGAGAGTAGACAAGGGAAGACCAAAGGAAGAGAGAAAGAAAAGTTGGAGTGGAGAGGATGCGACAGATCTAAGTGACACGTAAAGTAAGGCCATAAAGTAGAGAAGGAAGGGAAGGGGAGAAGGGTAGAAAAGAGAGAAGGAGGAGAAGAGAGAGACTGGAAAGAGAGAAGCGAGAGCAGGCATGGGAATGAGAAAGAAGACACACAAATAAAGGAGGGAACAGAAAGGAAAGAGAAAGGATAGACAAGGAAGAAAAAAACAAAATCGGAGAAAAAGAAAGCATACGCAAGGAAACAGAAAGCAGGGATAAAGAAAGAGGAAACAAAGACAAGGTAGGAGGAGGAAGGAGAATACAAAGACAAGGAAAAAAATATCAGGACAAGAAAATACATATCAGAGCAGGTGGCAAGTAAGACAGGAAAATCATCTTCATTTTTCTTTCAAGGACCGCCTCTGCCACCACCCTCCTCAATAATAACATAAACATCTAAGAAGCAAGAGGAAAAAGTAAGAAGCTAAAATTATAAACAAAATCTTCTGACAGACGTTGTGTTTATGGTGATTTGATTGTGTTGATACGTGGGCACAGGCGCTGAGTGGTGTGTGGTGAGTGTGTGTTTACTGTGACTGGTGCGAGTGGCAGTGACGGGTTGGTGGTGACAGTGGGTGGTGTGTGGTGACAGTGAGTGATGTGGGAGTCAGTGGTGATGAGGCTGGTGAGAGGGAGTGATGTGGGAGTCAGTGGTGATGAGGCTGGTGAGAGGGAGTGAGTGGTGATGAGGGTGGTAAGAGAGAATGATTGTTTAATAGCGAGTGGTGACAGACAGAGAGGTAACAGTGACTGGTGAGGGTGGTGGAGAGAGTGAAGAGTGGTGAGAGGGAGGGATTCATAAGTATTGATGCGAGGGAATGGTGAGTAGTGGTGACAGTGAGTGGGGGGAGGTGACAGTGAATGGTGATGAGGGTGGTGAAAGGGAATTAGTGGCTGACAATCACTAATAACCGACATGAGTGAACGGAACTTTGTGGTGGTTAGAGGGACTGAGTGATCGGAGTGTGGGTGCATCAAGTATGAAGGATGAATGGAGCATGTTGATTTGTTGTTGGCAGAAATGCAGCATGTTGATTTGTTGTTGGCAGACAGTGGCATTCTACTCGCAAACATTATACAAACATACGCCACCTACTGATACACCCAAACATACGGTACGGTACTACCATACCTTCCAACACAGTCCTATACACTTCCCAGTCCATACCAGCACTGCTACACATTGCTACACCTACGAAAACACTCCTACCGTTTACATATGTGTGTGTGTGTGTGTGTGTGTGTGTGTGTGTGTGTGTGTGTGTGTGTGTGTGTGTGTGTGTGTGTGTGTGTGTGTGTGTGTGTGTGTGTGTGTGTGTGTGCATTCAGTTTCCACCTCCTCCTCCTCCTCCTCCTCTCACGCCTTTCCTACGCCCCTCTCCCTCGGGACTAAGCTATCCAGGAGCATTACAGTGGAAAAGAGTAAACAAGGAGAATAAAGGTAGTATATTGTGCAGGTAGGAAGTGCGGGCGAAGGAGAGAAGAAGGAGGGAATGGGGGAGAAGGAGATGGTGAGGGAATGCACAAAGGAGAGTGGGAGAAAGGAGGGAGGGAAGGAAAGAGGAAGAGGGGTTAAAGAAGAGAGGAAAGAGAATAAGGGACGAAGTAAGGGAAATAAGAACAAGGTGAACAGTGAAGAAGGAAGAAACAGGAGACAGAGAAGGACAGGAGGAAGGAAGGAGGAGAAGGAAGGAGAAAGAATGGAAGGAAGGGGGTTCGAGAGGAAGAATGGGGGAAGAAGGAAGGGGAAAGAGGGAGGAAGGATGGAGGACAGAGAAGAAAGAAAGGGGAGTAGGAAAGAAGGAAGGAACGGGGGGCAGGAAGGAAGAAAGGGAGAGCAGGAAAAAAGGAAGTGGGAGGAGGAAGGAAGGAAGAGGGAACAGAAAAGATGGAAAAGGGGGAAAGGATGGAAGGATGGAACGAAGGAAAGAAGGGCAGGAAGAAATAAAGGAGAAAGGAAAGCATTAGAGTTAAAAAACATATATATAGTAAGCAGGGAGAAGGAAGCATGCTATGGAGGTAAGAACTGGGAGAAAGAAGGAAGAGGCAAGGGAAGAAAACAAGGACTAATAAGTGAGGAATGTGGAATGAAAGAAGGCAGAAGGAGAGGAAGGAAGTGAGAGGAAGGAAAGACGGAAGAGGTAGAGGAGAGAAGAAATGAACAGGGAGAGGAAAAGGAAGAAGTATGAAAGATGGGAAGGTAAAGTTGGGGAAGGCAAAATGAAAGGGATGGAAAGGAAGATTTGCAGAGAGGACAGGGGAAGAAAAGAGAGGAAGAGGAGGGAAGAGGAGGGAGGGAAGATTACGTAGAGGGGAAGGGCGAGTAATGGAAGAGAGGAGGGAGGAAATGATAAAAGGAATGTGCCAAGAAAGAAGGAAGAGGGAGATATTAAAGAACAAAAAAAAGCAATGATTTGGAGAGGGAAAAATACAGAGTTAAAGAAGAGAGGCAAGGGAGGAAGGAAGAGAAAGAGGAAGGGGAGGGAGGACGAGACGAAGGAAGAAAGGAAGGGAGGAAGGGAGGAATGAATAAGAGATAAGGAAGGTGGAACGACAAAGGAATTAAAGATACATGAAGGGCGATCTAGGAATTAAAGAGAGAGAGAGTGAGCGAGGAATTGTCGAGTTAAAATGGAAAGCAGGGGAAGAGAGGAGGGAGGGAGGGAGAGAAGGAAGGAGAGGGAGAAGGAGGGTAGAAATGAGAGGTAAAAACGGAGAGATGGGTAGGAGAGGGAGTGGGCCAGGGAGGAAGAGAGGTAAAAAGGGAGAGACGGAAGAGAGATAAAGCAGGGGAGAGAGGTGGAAAAGAGAGGGAGAGAGGGGGGGGGAAAGGAAGGGTAGAAGTAAGACGTAAAAAGGGAGAGAAAGAGAAGAGGAGGGGAAGGGAGGGGGGAGAGGGAGGAGGGTAGAGGTGAGAGAGGTAGAAAGGGAGAGAAGGAGGAAGAAGGGAGGGACGAATTATCCAAGGGAGAGTGAAAGGGAGGGGGCACAGGGATGGTAATGGGGAGAGACGCAACGAGGGGAGAGAGGGAAAAGGACGAAGGGAGGGAGTCAGCAGATGACCAGGAAAGAGAGGTGGGGGGAGAAAAGGAAGGAGGTAAGGAAGGACGGAAGGAAGGAAAGCAAGAAGGAAAGAAGGAAAGAAAGATGGAAAGTAGGAAGGAAAGAAGGAAGAAAAGAAGGAAAGCAGGAAGGAAGGAGGAAGGGAGGGAAAGAGTGTAGAAGAAGGGGAAAGCAGGGACAGAGAGGGAGGGTGAGAAGGAGGGTCAAAATCGAGGAGGAAGGGAGAAGGGAAGAATATAAAAGGGAGGAAGAGGAATGAAGGAAGGGAGATATGGGAGGGGAGAAGGGAGAATGGAAGGGCTTGGAAGGGAGAGAGAGGAAAGGAGGAACGGAGATAACAGGAGGGGAGAAGGGAGAACAAAGGGGCTTGGAAGGGAGAGAGAGGAAAGAAGGAAGGGAGATAAGGAAGGGGAGAAGGGAGAATGAGGGGCTAGGAGGTATAAAGTGGAGGAAAGTGGAGCGATTACATTAAGGGAGGAAATAGAATTCTCAGAGTTAAAGAGGTAGGCAGGAGGAGTTAAGGGAGAATAAAGAGAGGGAGGGAGCGAGGGAGGGAGGGAATGGATTATGAGAGAGAGAGAGAGAGAGAGAGAGAGAGAGAGAGAGAGAGAGAGAGAGAGAACTAGAAAGAGACGAGTAGGCACAAAAAGAAAGTAAGAAAGCTGAAGAAATGAGTAAGATGGAGAAGACAAGCTGAGAAAGACAGGAGAGAGACAGAAAGGGAGAGAGGAGGAGGGAAACAGAGGAAGGAGGGAAAAAAGTGGAGGAGGGAAGGAGAGAAAGACAAGGCTAGTGAAAAGACGATCAAAGAGAGAGGTAAAAAGAGTAAGGTATGAGTCGAGAGAGAGAGAGAGAGAGAGAGAGAGAGAGAGAGAGAGAGAGAGAGAGAGAGAGAGAGAGAGACAGGAAGGAAGAAGAATGGAGGAAGAAAAGAAATGAAGGAAAAAAATATAATGTAAAATGAGGAAAGAGGAAGAGGAAGAGAGGAAAGCAGAGAAAGGAAAACTGAAGAGATGAGGAAAGAGAAAGGGTCATAGAAGAGAACAAAACGGATAAAGACCCAAAGAAAGAAAGGAGAGACACAGGGGAAGAAGAGAAGGTGGAGCTGGGAAGAGAAGGAGAGGGAAGAGGAAAGATAGGAAGAGAAAAAGGAGGAAGAGGAAAGATAGGAAGAGAAAGCGGAGGAAGAGGAAAGATAGGAAGATAAGGAGGAGGAGGAGGAGGAGGAAAGATGGGAAGAGAAAGTGGAGGAAGAGGAAAGATAGGAAGAGAAAAAGGAGGAAGAGGAAAGACAGGAGAAAGAGGAAGAAGAGGAAATATAGGAAGAGAAAGCGGAGGAAGAGGAAAGATAGGAAGATAAGGAGGAAGAGGAAAGATAGGAAGATAACGAGGATGAAGAGGAAAGATAGGAAGATAAGGAGGAGCAGGAGGAAAGATAGGAAGAGAAGGAGGAGGAGGAGGAAAGATAGGAAGAGAAAGTGGAGGAAGAGGAAAGATAGGAAGATAAGGATGAGGATGACGAGAGATAGGAAGAGAAAGTGCAGGAAGAGGAAAGATAGGAAGAGAAAGCGGAGGAAGAGGAAAGATAGGAAGAGAAAGTGGAGGAAAAGGAGAGTTAGGAAGAGAAAGAGGAGGAAGAGGAAAGAAAGGAAGGGAAAGCGGAGGAAGAGGAGAGTTAGGAAGAGAAGGAGGAGGAAGAGGAAAGATAGGAAGAGGAAGAGGAAAGATAGGAAGAGAAAGTGGAGGAAAAGGAGAGTTAGGAAGAGAAAGAGGAGGAAGAGGAAAGATAGGAAGGGAAAGAGAAGGAAGGGGAAGCAAGAAGAAGAGAGAAAAATGGAGGAATCAAAGGAGGAAAGGAAAAGGCAAACACAAAGCTGAGATGGTTAAGGAGAGAGGAGAAGGAACCCGCGAGGAGAGAGAGAGAGGAGAATAAAGAGGGTGGAGAGATGGAGAGAAGAAAGTAAAGAGGAGAGGAGAGAAGGAGAGAGAGGAAGTGGAAGGAGGAAAGGAAAGGACTAATATGCAGAGGACCGAGAAAAGGAAGGAAGAGGAAGTAAAAGGGAGGGGGAGAGAGAGGAGGTTAAAGGAGGCAGATAGACAGAGAAGGTAAAGAGTAGAAGATGAGTGTTGGAGAAAGCAAACAGAGGGGAGATGAGAGAGGAAGTGGAAGGAAGAGGAAGGGATTAAAAAGCAGAAGACTGAGACAAAGGAGGAAGAAGAGAGAGAGAGAGAGGAGGATAAAGGAGGCAGAGAGATGGGGAGAAGAAGGTAAATAGAAGAGAGCAAACAGAGAGAAGGAGAGCGAGGAAGTGGAGGAATGAGAGGGCAAGGAACTCCCAACAGACCGAGGTAAACAAAAGAAGGGTAATGTCTGTTTGGGTGAGTAGGTCCGAGGCAAAGGGAGAGACGAGGAGAGATGGAGGGAAAGGAGAAGGGAGAGACGAGGAAGGGGAGAGGGAGAGGGAGGGAAATGAGGAGGGAGAGATGGAGGAAGAGGGAGAATTTAGGGAGAGATGGAAAGGGGGAGAGGGAGAAGGAAGGGGAGAGAGAAGGAAAGGCTTCGGATAATGGAGGAGAGAAGAGTAAGAGGAGTGGAAGAGATGGAGGAAGAGGGAGAGAAGAAAGAGGAGGAAGAGATGGTGAGGGGAAGGTAGAGGAGAAAGGGGGGAGAGAAAGCAGAAAGGAAAATGAAAGGAGGAGGAGATGGAAGAGGAGAGAGAAAGAAAAACAAGAGCTGGGGTGAAAGGCATCTGAGAAGACGGATGGTTGGGCAAAGAAATGAGAGAGAGAGAGAGAGAGAGAGAGAGAGAGAGAGAGAGAGAGAGAGAGAGAGAGAGAGAGAGAGAGAGAGAGAGAGAGAGAGAGAGAGAGAGCACCGTGTTAGTGTTATCAGGTTGGGTTGGCAATATCGAGTTGATTAGTATGCAAATGACATGTTAATGAAAATTGGGGGAGTAGTCTTAAGCACATCCCTCACTGTTCACACCCTATTGTTGTTGGTAGTGGTGGTAGGTGTGGTAGTGGGAGTGGTGGTGGTGGTTGGTAGTAGTGATATTGGTAGTTGTGTTGGCAGAAGGGGTGGTTAGTGGTGGAAAGGGGAGTGGTACTTATAGTGGTGGTGGTGGTGGTGGTGGTAGTAGTGGTGGTGGTGGTGGTAAAGGTGACAGTGGTACCAGGGGTTGGGTAGTGATAATGGAGGTAGGGGGCAGTGATAGTGATAATGGCGGTGAGTGAAGGTTGTAACGAATGGACAATGAGGTGACGTAGGTGTGATAATAAGGGTGAAGGCAATGTTATCTTTACACGTATATTCTCTTACTATACTCAGGCTCCTGTGGCTCACTCCCTGTTGAATTTTATAGTGTGGCTTTAGCTGGAAATCCAATCCCAGAGTTGTTCCGGATATGAGAGGATTAATGTTAAGGTGTTTCGTCTGTCACGATCTCTTGACTCATCTCAGCTCAGCACCTTTGACTCACCTTATCTCTTTTGACTCAGCTTAGTTCTTTTGACTTATCTCATAATTATCAGCTCCTTTGACTCAGCTTAGTTCTTTTGACTCTGCTTAGTTCTTTTGACTCATCACAGCTTAGCTCTTTTGACTCATCACACCTTAGCTCTTTTGACTCAACACAGCTTAGCTCTTTTGACTCATCTCACCTTAACTTTCATGCCTCACCACAGCTTAACTCTTGTGACTCGCCACAGTTTAATAAATTAGCGTGACGTTTACCCTAATAACTTTTCTTTTCACATTATCCTCTAATAATATAATGTGCTTCTCCCATTAGAAAAAAAAAAATCTAAATAACTTTTTTCGCAATTTCTTCTGGTAGTATAACATGTTGCGGTTAAAAATAATAATCTATGTTTACCTTTTTTTTTTTCTTCTTCTCCTACTTCTTTTTTCTTCTCTTTCTTTTTCTTTTCTTTTTTTCTCATCATTAACCTGTCACGGAGTATATGAGTGATTGCCACAGTATTATTTCTCACTCCGCTTGGGTTTCAAACACGGTGAGTTTCGATTTAGTTCCAATATGCCCTGCTACCTGTTCTCGTGTTTACCTTTCACCCCTTCCGTACGATGACCAATTTTCAACTTCTTCCTCCTACCTTCAGATTTATTTATTACGTTTAGGTAGGATCATTTGCTGCCCCCCAAAACTTTAATTTATTCAACTTTGTGGCTAATTATACTGAGGGAAATAACGAAGGCTCTGTCTAAATAAGTCACATCTAAGCTCTATCAATCTATCTGTCTACCTCTCTATCTATCTGTCTACCTACCTAACCTACCTACCTACCTACCTACCTACTTACCTACCTACCTACCAACCTATCTATCTATCTGTCTATCTATCTAACACGTACTGGTGGCAGAATGAATTAAATACAAGACCCTCGAGCTGTGTGGTGTTTTGAGAGTTTTTTAAAGACTGATTCCAGGCTAAATCTCTCTTTCAGCAAACATAAATTTTCCAGTTTTCCAGTCCACACCACTCTTTAGGCTAAATCTCTCTTTCAGTAAATATAAATCTTCCAGTTTTCCGGCCCTCACCACTCTTCCAAAAGTCTTCCACACCACACCATCCTACTACCCTTCCAGTCCACAGCAAGCTTCCAGTTCACAGCCATCTTCCAGTTCACACCACTCTTCCAGGAAAACCAAAATATTCTCCCAGTCAGTACACCTCTTCTTCTCTCAGTCTGCCAGTTCACTTCCAGGAAAACATTCTTCCAATGAAAACTGCCCTTCCAAACGTCCTTGCACATGTCGTCACCACTCTCTCAAGCAACTATCCTTTTGTATTTTTCTTCCCGTCACTCACATCTTCCATATCTCTAACAAACCAGTCTTCCACACCACTCCTAATCCACACCACCCAACCGGTAGTTTTCCATCCTACCCCATTTTCTTACTTCATTTTTAAAATCCACACTCCTCCTCTTCCAGTCATCTCCGGCACGCTTCCTCCAGTTTTCCACACCATTCTTCCAGTGCAATCTCCCATGTCACTCATCCAGTCTTCCAGCCGACATCACTCTTCAAAAATGAATTCATGACAATCTGTACTTTCATTGGTCATCATTAATCCAGCCTTATATTCCACATCGTTCCTTCTATCACTCCCATAAGCCACTCCATCCATTCACATTTTCAATCTTTCATCTCTCTCAATCCATCCACACCAACCTTACAGCCGTCTTCCATGCCATATATCCACACAATTTTGCTTCAGTCCTAAACCCCACACCTCTCTTCTCTCAGTCTTCCATAGCAGCCTTCCAGTCCATCCTTACAATCCAAACCTCTCTTCTTCCAATCTTCCAGCCAAAACCACCCTTCCAGGAGAAAATTTCATAACATTCTTTCACAATACACATCTCCAGTCTACACCACACTTCTTCCAATCTTCCAGTCTGTCTTTACTCTTCTTCCAGTCTATACTCCTTTTCTCCTATTCTCCAGTGTATATCGCTCCTCTTCCAGCCTTTCACATCATTCTTCCACTCTAAAATTCACAGGCCTTCTTGATTTACAATTCTTGTCTTTAACTCACAGAAGCGTTTTGTTAGTTATAATCTTCGTAGAGCAAACAGACACGAAAATACCAATAGGTGTGTTGCTCGTTTCTCTCCCTTTGTACTCACTTGTACTCCTTATTCCAGACCTCTCTTCTTCAAGTCTTCCACACCATTCTTCCAGCCAAAATCTCCTCAGTCTACACCCCATTTTTCCAGTCTTCCATACCAATCCTACAATCCAACCTTAAAGTCCAAACCTCCTTTTTTTTCCAGTGTTCCACATTCTTCTTCTTCCAGTCTACCAGCCAAAACCTCCTCAGTGTACACCCCGTTTCTTCCAGTCTTCCACATCATTCCTCAAGTCCAATCTTCCAGCCTAGCCCTCTCCTCTTCAGGTCTTCCAGTCTACACTACTCTTCGTCCAGTCTTCCATTCCAAACTTCCTCAGTTTACACCCCGTTTCTTCCAGTCGTCCACACCATTCCGACAGTCCAGCCCTACAGTCCAGACCCGTCTTCTTCCAGTCTTCCAGTCCACACCACTCTTCCTCCAGTCTTCTACACCATTTCTCCAGACCAACCTTACAGTCCAGCTCTCCTCTTCCAGAGTTCTAGCCAACACCACCCTTCTTTCAGTCTTCCATTCCAAACCTCTCTTCTTCTAGTCTTCCAGCCGACACCACTCTTCCAGGAGAACCATTTCCAGGCAATGACACACTTCGCTCTCACTCTGGAAAAAGGGACACCCATTCACCCCAGCCCCGCACTTCTTTTTATTTTCCCTCCCCGGCACTCCTGGCTCTCTCTCTCTCTCTCTCTCTCTCTTTTTATTTTCTCAGTGCACCTACAATCCTCCCCCCTCACACACACACACACACACACACACACACACACACACACACACACACACACACACACACACACACACACACACACACACACACACACACACACACACACACACACACACACACACATCTGTCTACTTCAATTACCTTCCTTCCTCTTGTTTTCTCCTGGTTCTGCTAAAACAAACTCTCTCTCTCTCTCTCTCTCTCTCTCTCTCTCTCTCTAACTTTCCTCCTCAGTTCCTTCTTATCTCCCCGTCCATCTTATTTCCTCGTTTCTTCTTCTCTCACCTTACCTCGTCCTCATTTAACTCCTTTTTCACCTGTGTCCTTCACACTCTCTTATGTCCACTTTCACCACCTTCTCCCTCTTCTATTTTCTTACATTTTTCTGCTCTCTTTACTTCGTCCGAGGAAAGGAGCTTGGAGACGTTTTTTCCTACTTAACCCTGATGAACTCTGGGATTAGGGGTGTGGAAACAGAAAGGGAGAAATAGAGATAAATATAAAGACATACAGAGACAGACAGGCAGACAGACAGAAGGGCTGACATGGAAAGTTATCGACATGGTATAAACAGACATACACACATACATACACATATACAAACAGACAGCCACGTAGATAGACAGCTGGATAGATAAGACAGATAGATAGACACACAGACAGATAGATAGATAGACATAGAGAGACAGATGATGAAAGATAAAGCTAGATAGACAGATGCTTGACAGATGTAGATAGACAGGGAGACTGAGAGATAGTGACAGACAAATACTTAATGACAGAGAGACAGACTGATAGACAGAAAAAATAGACACCCGAGTACAGGCATGAAATAAGGGAGACAGACCTATATTAGTCATTTCTATTTCCCTGTTCCTTTGCTTTTCACACCATCCCATTTCCAGTAAGTGGGATACTGGATTGGGATGATGGTGATGATGACGATGATGATGACTATGATGATGATGATGATGATGATGATGATGATGATGATGATGATGATGATGATTTATTCTTTCTCATCGCCATCTGTTTCTCCATCTATCTTACTATTGTTGTTGTTGTTGTTGTTGTTGTTGATGATGATGATGATGATGATGACTATGATGATGATGATGATGATGATGATAATGATGAATTATTCTCTCTCTCTTTTCGCCATCTGCTTCTCCATCTATTTTACTATTGTTGTTGTTGTTGTTGATGATTGATGATGATGATGATGATGATGATGGTGATGATGATGATGGTAATGATGATGATGATGATGCTTTGTCTGAAGTGATGATGATGATTATTATTGATGATATTTCTTCGACTACAATATCGCTCTTGTTTCTGATTTCTGCCTACGCATTCCATTAATAAGAAAGGGAGTTGTACTGAGATGGGATTAGGGGTGATGGTGATAATTCTCTCTCTCTCTCTCTCTCTCTCTCACTTCTCCCCTCCGAGCACTACTATCTTTTCACCTTGTCCTATCTTCCTCATCTTCTGTTTTCGTAATCCTCTCTCTCTCTCTCTCTCTCTCACACACACACACACACACACACACACACACACACACACACACACCCTTGGAACCGCTGCTAAGTTTCCTCATCACTCCTTCCTCATATCTCTCTCCATCTCTCTCGCTTGTTTCCTCCTGACTTTAAATCCTTTCTCTAATTTCTTCCTCCCTCTCATTTCTCCTCCTCTTTATCCCTCTTTTCATTTCCTGCTCTCTCTCTCTCTCTCTCTCTCTCTCTCATCATCTTTACCTTTCATTTTCTGCTCACTGTCTGTCTGTCCGTCTGTCTGTCTGTCTGTGTCTGTGTCTGTCTGTCTCTCTCTCTCTCTTCAGTTCTTTTTCTCTCCTCTTACACTTTTTTACTCTCTTTCTTTCTCTTTTTCTTCCTATCATTTCCCTCTTCTCTCTTCTTTCACCACTTTTGGTCTATTTCCTTCCCTTTCTCTCCCTATCATTCCCCTTTTTTCTCTCCTGTCATTTCTTTTCCCCCCTCCCTCCTTCCATCATTCTGGCTTCAATCATTCCCATCACTCCTTCCCCATTCTGTCACTCACATCCCAACACAGCTCCCTCCCTTCTCATTCCCCCCAAATGTTTTTTTTCTCCCTTCTACCCTCTCTCTCTCTCTCTCTCTCTCCGAGCACTATCTTTTAATTTTGTCCTATCTTCCTCTTCCTCTGTTTTCTTAATCATCTTAATTTCTCTCTCTCCCTCTCTCTCTCTCTCTCTCTCTCTCTCTCTCCTCCTCTTCCTCCTCCTCCTCTTTTCTCCCTTCCCATTCAGCGTCTCTCCCTCCATCTCCTCCTTGCCCCTTTTTTCTTCCTCCATTCATTCTCTCCTCTTCCCCCACGTTTCCCCCATTCCAACACATTTTATCACCTCCTCTTTTCAGCCCCTCCACCTCCTCTCTCTCCTTCTCTACCTCTCTCTCTGTAGCTCCTCCTCCTCCTCTGCCTCCCCCTCCCTCTGCTCCTCCTCTTCCTCCTCCTCCTTCCAGCTAGACCTTCTGAGCGAGTGATAATCAGCAAAAGAAAAGAGAGTGGTGTGTCGGATGAACGGAGCTGAGGAATGAAGGAATGAGAAGGAAGGAGGAAATGAGGAGGGAGGGAGGGAAGATGGAATGAATATGAAGAAGGGAGGGAATGAGGGGGAAGCAGGAGGTAGGAGGCAAAAAGGGACGATGAAGGAGGGGGGAAGGAATGATGGGAGAAGTGGAAGGAAAGAAAGATGAGAAAAAGAGGAAATAGCTAAAGTTCAAGTAGTGGAAAAGATTGAGGGAATGAGGAAGGAGGATGGAATAAGGGGAAGTCTGGAAGAAGGATGAAGGCAGGAAGGAAGGAAGGAAGGAAGGAAGGAGGGAAGGAAGGAGGGAAGGAAGGAAGGAAGGAAGGAAGGAAGGGAGAAGGAAGAGGAAGAAAAAAAAGGTGAGGAAGAGAGGAAATGGGAAAGATTCAAATAAGTACTGGAAATGGCTGAGGGAATGAGGATGACGGAGGAGTGTAAGGGAGAGAATGAGAATGAAAGGGGGAAGAAATGAGGAGGAAGGGAGAGGGAGGAAGGGAAGGAGGAGGGAAGGGAGAGGGAGCGAGCGAACGAGGAGGAAGGAAATGCCGAGGAGTGAGGTAAGTTTGGTGTCCCTGAGAATGGAAACGAGAGAGAAATGAGTTAGTGAAGGATGAGGAGAGAAAGGAAAGAGAGAAAAAGAGGAATTAAAGAGAAAAAGAGGGAAAATGGAAGAGAGAATAAGGTGGAAGGAACTGCCCGGAAACATCTTAAGAATAAAGATGGAAGAGGAAGAAATGATGATGATGGGTGAAGATAAAGACGTAATATGAAGCAAAATAATAATAATAATAATAATAATAATAATAATGAGTTGTTAATATTAGGAAAATTTAAGAAGGTGAGACTGGAGTGGAAGGGAGGAAAGGGAGAGGGAGGCCAAGGATGAGATGGAGGGATGGAGAGGAGAGGTATATGAGAGAGGGGGGTGTAAGCTGGGAGCAGGGCAATGAAATGGCAGGGGACAGGGCGACATGGGGGGCGATTTGTTTGTGGCCACCCCTTTCGGGATTACGGCGTCTGGCAATAGATAGATAAATAGAGATAGAATGAAGAAGCGACTGAAAATGAATGAACTGTAAGGAAAATGTCTAATACTAAGAATGACAGATGATGATGATTAAGGATGAAGAGAGAAAGAAGGGAAAAAGAGAATGATGTACGTAAAATGAGAGAGAGAGAGAGAGAGAGAGAGAGAGAGAGAGAGAGAGAGAGAGAGAGAGAGAGAGAGAGAGAGAGAGAGAGAGAGAGAGAGAGAGAGAGAGTGGGAAAAAAGCTGATGAGAGCAAAGCGCACTGACTGTAAAGAGGAGAGGAAGTGGAGAAACAGAAGAAAAAAAAAAAAAGGAAATATAAAGAGAGGAAATCTGTTGAAAGAAGAGAGATAAAGGAGAGATTAAAAAAATATGTGAAAAAGAAAAACATGTTGAGAGAAAAGGAAAGAATGTGTGTGTGTGTGTGTGTGTGTGTGTGTGTGTGTGTGTGTGTGTGTGTGTGTGTGTGTGTGTGTGTGTGTGTGTGTGTGTGAGAGAGAGAGAGAGAGAGAGAGAGGGGAAGGGTGATAAAAAATGCAAACGAGACAGGACGGAATGGGACGTTAAATGAAATGGAGGGAAAGAAAATGAAAAAGTCGAGAGAGAGAGAGAGAGAGAGAGAGAGAGAGAGAGAGAGAGAGAGAGAGAGAGAGAGAGAGAGAGAGAGAGAGAGAGCGCAGGAAGACCACAGAAGGAAGCGGAAGAGAAAGAAAATTGGGTGCTTTGTATGGTAAAAAAAACGACGATAATGATGAGTCTTATGTGTGTGTGTGTGTGTGTGTGTGTGTGTGTGTTTATATACGAGTATGTACACTGTATTAAAGACACTGTGTACTTGTGTGTATAAACTTATGTGCGTATATATCCACACATGTAATTTCCCACATGTGCACCACCCTAATCTGTTAATAACACTCTTTCAGCTTTGACAGTCTGCTCTCATCAAGCCCATTAACAAAATCCCTACCACCACAGGCTTCTAATTAATCCCACACACTCATCTGCATAAACCACCTCACGGCAAGCATCACCCGCCTCTGTTTAATCCCAATTGCTGATAACTGTATTCAGATCAGGTGGGGCTCAGTCACTTAACATTAATTATCACCGTTAGTTTGTATTTAGAGTTCCCCTTTTGCTGAGTCCCCCCTCTTGTCCCATCTTCATCGCTGTCTCCCCCTTTCCTCACCCTTCGTCTCCCTCACTTCCTCTCCCTCCCCCTCTTCTCCCATCTTCATCACTGTCTCCCCCATTCCTCACCCTTCCTCTCCCTCCCCCTTTTCTTTCTTTCTACTCTCCTCTCCTTTCCCTTATCAGTGAGCTCCCTTCTATCTCTCCTTCGCTGTCTCCTTCGCCCTCTCTTCCTATTCCTACTTTCCTCTCCTTCCCCTCCTCCTCAGTGAGTTCCCCTACATCTCTCGTCCATTATATCTCCACCTTCAGTCCCTTCTCCTAGCTCCCCCTTCCTTCACTCGTCTTCAGTAAGCCCCCCACTCTCCCCCATAGTCTCCTCTTTGTCTCTTCTCCTAATCCCTCACTCACTCATCCCCTCCTAACCCCAACCCACAATCAATCACACCAGACCACACTCTCATAATCATAACCTTCTCCAGTCACTTCTAGTCCACCTGTTCTCCCCTTCCATTCACCTCAACACCCTTACTCACTCACCTACACCCTTCCCCACTCCTACCCCAAATCATTTCCCTCACTCTCCCAACCTCTTCCCCCTCCTACACCCCTCAATCTCCACCTGATCCCCCTCTCCAAACAACCCCAACCACCTTCCTCTTTATCCTAATCCATTTCCCTTCTATCCCCAACTCTTTCTTCCCCCCTTCTCACCTACCTCACCTCCTTCCCCTCTTCCACCAGACCCCCCCCCCTTTCCCCTTCTCCCAACCCCTCCCCCTCCTACCAAAACTCTTCTCTTCCCTTTTGCACTTGCCCCTCCCCCTCCCCCTCTCTCACCAATCCCCATTTCCCCTTCTTCTAATCCCTTCCCCCCTACCCCAACTCTTCTTCCTCCCTTCTGACCTACTCCACCCTCTCTCCCCTCTCCCACCAAACTTCCCTTTCCCCTTCTCCCAACCTCTCTCCTACTGCCCCGACCCCTTAGCTCCTTCTAACCCCTTACCCCTCCTCCTCCCACCCATCTCCCCCTACCCCTCCCTCTCAACCCCACTACACGCCCCCACGACCACCAATACCACCATCTATGGGTCATCTCAAGTGAAGGAAGTGAATGAAGAGAGACTCGAGGGATGAGTGATGAATGAATGACCTGTGGGGGTATGAAGTGAATGGCTCTCATAACTTCATTCACTACATCTTTATCATCACACACTTCACCTCCAGTATCATCATCATCATCGATTTCATCACAGCCTTATCATCACTACGATCAACTTCAGCATCATTAATTTCAGTCATGTCACCAACAGTTTCATAGTCAACGTTGCCACCGTCATCACCAAAACTCATTACTTGCATTACACTTCATCATCATCATCATCACCATCACTATCACCACCCTAATCATCATCATCATCATCATCACCTTCAGTCACCACCATCATCACCACTATCATCAACATCATCATCATCATCACCTTCAGTCACCATCATCATCACCACTATCACCAACATCATCATCATTATCATCACCATCATCACGATCACTATCACCACCCTAATCACCATCATCATCATCATCATCACCACCACCATCATCACCACTATCATCATCATCATCACCATCAGTCACCACCATCACCACTATCATCATCATCATCATCCTAAGTCCATTTCCCATCTATGGACGGGGGAAAGAAGGAACTAGATATAGGGAAAGAAAAAGGATGAAAAACAGGAAAATTATCAACACTGTTTTCCCCTCAGAGTATGACCCTTCCATACCCTTTTCACTCTAACTTGGCCTAAAATTCCCATCTCTCCATGTTGAATACCAGCAACAAAGAAATTAACTCTGATGCTAGTCACGAAGAAGTGCTATATAAATGATGCACAGGTGTATCCATTTCCGTACAGGTTTTTATTTAATTTCTAGGTAGGAATAGAATGATCACCTGCCACCTCCTACCTACTGAGTGTGTGTGTGTGTGTGTGTGTGTGTGTGTGTGTGTGTGTGTGTGTGTGTGTGTGTGTGTGTGTGTGTAAAACCAACAAAACTCCCTTTATCTCACTATGCACAGGCCCACAACAAAGGTCTAAAAAATAGCTAATGCAATGATCAAAGGGACACGCAGCAGGTGTAAAAGAGAGGGACGCTTTTCACACCGCGACAATGTCATGTTTTTTCCGTAGCTACGCGGGCACGAACAATAACCTATTAGCGAACTCAAAGGCTCTAGCACGCGAAACATCAAAATCGAGAAACTTACGATACTCTTCTTATTTCTTCACACAGAGCAGAGACTCCGTACGCAAAAGTTAGTCGAGAATGATTTGATAGTATTGTGTTCTGCCTTCCATGCTATTTTTTTTTTCCTCTCCCCCCTAAATGACTGTGTAACCTTCCTCTTCGTCTTCTTTTCTTGGATGTGTGCTTCTCATTTTTCCCATAATGTCTGCGAATGTTTCCTGCTTGTCCTCGTGTGTGTGTGTGTGTGTGTGTGTGTGTGTGTGTGTGTGTGTGTGTGTGTGTGTGTGTGTGTGTGTGTGAGAGAGAGAGAGTGAGAAAGGAGACGAGACGAGATGAGACGAGACAGAGACAGAAAGGGACAGAAAAGCACCCAGTCCCTATTTCCTGAAGGCGAGAGACACCAAAATGCCTGACGGGAAAATACAACTTGCAAGCTTACCCACACGCCACCTCACGCCAGCCCAAACCCTCTTGAATAATATTTTTCTCGGCACTGCCCCGCGGCACTGTGGCACTGTTGGGCTTGGGCTGGCACTCTGACGCTGGGGACGAAGGAGGGGGGACGGGAAAAGGGTGGGAGAGGAGAAAGAAAACTAAAGAGGAAAGGTGAAAGGAGGGGGAAAAGGTGGAGGGACGGGAGAAAAGAAAATGATGGAGAGTGGGAAGGGGGAGGGAGGGGAGAAAGGACAATGAAAGAGAGGAAAAGGGAGGGAAGGGAGAAAAGAAAATGGTGGAAAGTGGAAAGGGGGAAGGGAGAAGAGAAAGAAAATGAAAGAAAGAGGAAAGGTGGAGAGAGGGGAGAGAGGAAAATGGGGGAAAGAGGAAAAGGGGGAAAGAGGAAGAATGAGAGAGGAAAGGACGGAGGGAGGGAGGGAGAAAAGGAAGAGGTATGAAAGTGATAAGACACAAAGAAATGAGGTGGGAGATGATGAGATTAGAGGGTGAAGAGAAAAGGAAATGGAGGAAAGAGGAAAAGGGAGTGCGGGAAGAAGGAAAAATAAAAGGAAAAGGGAAAGGGGCGAGGGAGGGGAGAAAGGGAAATGAAGGAAACATGAAAAGGGGAGAGAGGGAAAGAGAAAAGTAAAAGGTGCGAAAGCGATGGGACGCAAAAAAAAAAAAAAAAAATGGGTGGGCGAAGATAAGACGGAGGGGAGGAAAGAAAATGGGGGAATGAGGAAAGGGAGAGGGAGGGAGAAAGAGGGAGGGGGGGGAGGGAGAAGAGGAAGAGGTGTGAAAGCGATGGGACTAAAGGAAATGAGAGGGATAAGAGGAGATGACAGTAAATGAAAGAGAAGAGATAAAATAAAACGAGAGGAGGAAAGACGAAAGGATAACAAAGGATAAGAAAATGGACAGGCTAACACAATGAGAGAGAGAGAGAGAGAGAGAGAGAGAGAGAGAGAGAGAGAGGAAAAGATTCAGGAAGTGTTGAATGGGGAAGGGAGGGGGGAGAAATAGCTATGTGTAAAAGGAGGAGTGTATTGAACGGAAAGAAGATGGGAGTTTCAGGGGAAGTGTTTGAGGAATGGGGAGGGGAGGAAAGAAAATCAAGAGAGGAAAGTCTGAGGAGAAGGAAGGAAGGAAGGAAGTTTGGGGAGGAAGGAAATAAGGAGGGACATGAGGATGACGGGGGAAGGGAAGCTTGGGAGAGGGGTATTGAGAAATAAAGGGGAAATGAAGTGGAGGGGAGGGTTGGGATCATGGAGGGGTGGAGACAGAAGGAAGGGGTAAGAGGGGCACGTGGGGTGGAGGTAGAGAAAGAAGGGGTAAAGGGGTCGACGGGTAATGGAAGCGGGAGTAGAATGAGAAAGGCTGATGAAGGAAAGAACATTTGGAAGAGTTATGGAAGGGGAAGGTTGGAAATGAGAGGTGTCAGGGTGGAGAATGGGGAGAAGGGAGGGGTACTGAGGTGATATTGGTGGGGGAGAGGTTGTGAGGTGGGAGGGAGAGAAAGAAGGGGGGGAAGGATGTTGAAAGTGGAAAGGAATGGATGGCAAATACTAAAAATATGGGATGGGGATGGAAAGAATGGAGTATGGGAAATTTGAGAAATCGATGGAAAGGATGGTGGATGGGAGACGAATTGTTAGTGGATGAGGGGGAGAGGGAAGGATAGTGGATAAGGGGGAGAAGGATAGTGGATGAGGGGGACAGGGAAAGATAGTGACTGGTGGGAGAGGAAAAGGTGAGGATGGGGATGGATGGATGGTCAGACAGGTTTGAGGAACGTGATAAGAGAGACGTGGGGAGAAGGGAGTAAGGGAACTGAGATGGAAAGGCAGGAACAGTGAGTAAGAGCGTAGCAGTGATGGGAGAGGGAAGAGTAGTGAAGGACAAGACAGACAGGGGTATTAGAGATGAGAGCGGCAGACATGAAAAGGGGAATGTGGGGAGGAGGTAGGGATGGGAGATGGGATGTGGGAGGGGGGAAGAGAAGGGGATTGTGGGAGAGGTAGGGGTAAAGGAGGGCGGTAGGGGAGGGGTGTAGCCAAGTCCCCTACACCTTTATACACCCCCTGGACCACCTGGGATGTGTCACTTGCACTCACTCACCTGCAAATAGAAAAAAATACAAATATCAGTCTCGTGAAAGGAAATGGGATGGATAAAAATTGATATATTGTGAAACCTGATTTTGTAAAATTTTATCTATGAAAAAATATAGCACACACACACACACACACACACACACACACACACACACACACACACACACACACACACACACACACACACACACACACACACACACACACACACACACACAAGGCAGTCATATCATTAAACAAGCACACACAACCCTAATGGCATTTCACCTCTCTCATACTTGCTCTCTGACTCCCTCCAAAAAGCTCTCTCACCTCCTCTCAATCTACAATCCTCTGAACAAATTATATACAAATGGGTAGTTTTCTCCCTCTGAGCAGCTTCATTTATATCAAGGCTCTCCTCTGCAAAGTCCTGTGAATACGTACCCCCACTTAGCACCTAAAGAGGGAGATTGCAAGGTGTAAAACTGCATCATCTTATGGCTCAGTCAAAAGGTCTACAACTCCTTCAAATGGTCTTACTTCTTCCTTATGCTCCTCTCAAGTAATCTGGACACCTCAAGAAGAAAGTGTAAGGTGTAAAAGTGTTTCATCTTCCTTTTAAGTTCAGTCGAAGCGCCTACAACTTTTCTAAATAGTCTTACGTCTTCCTTATGCTCCTCTCAGGTAATTCATTTGTTTATATGCCTCATCCTTACTAAATTTAGCCATACAGGTCCCCCATACCTCCTAATCATGGCCTTCTGCAGTCATATTTCACCTCAAATTTTTTACACTTAATTACTATACCTTTTCTACGCTAACTTGGCCCAAAATTGCCACCTCTAAATCTTCAGTACTGAGTTGTAAGAAGAGATTAACAATATGATGCTAGGCAAGATAAAGTGCTAGGGAAAGGATGCAGGGCCATAGTATCGTCTTTCATTTATTTTTTATTTTCCTTGCCACGGATCTACGTGAAATAGGCTACAAAAAGGGAAATATCTGAGCCAAGTTTAGGTAAAAGGAGTATAATCTTTCATAACTACTTACAGGGCTATGTTTTTATGGTTCTTTCCCCCATTGTAAGGTCTTTTTTTATTCATTTTTTTATTTTTCTTGCCACAGATCTACGTGAAATAGGCTATAAAAGGACATAAACCTTGGCCAAGTTTAGGTAAAAGGAGTATAACTATTCTAAACTGCTCACAGGACTATGGCTCTTTCCCCCTTAGCTGGGCCACATAACTTCTGGTAATGGCTGTGCTCACTGCCATACTTCCCCACAATGGCCGTGCTCCTCTGTACTTCCCCATAACAGGCCTCGTCCCCATTAGTCCCTCCCCATCACTCACACTCCACCTCCCGCTGCCTCTCCTGCACCATTCACATACATTGTTAGGCTCTCTCCCTTAACCCACTCCCTTCTCCTACCCCCCCCCAATTCTGCCTTCCCCTACCTCTCCCCCCACGCACGTACACCCTACCCCTCCCTCTCCCGACACACACCTACATCCTCCCTCTCCTTTTCTCCACACACATACAGACACACACACACATACATACACCCACATCCTCCCCTCCCTCTCCCCCACCATTCAGAGACATTGTTACCCCCACCCCTCCACACCCACTACTTTCATTTTTCCTCTCCATCCCCTATCTTCCCCTCCCTCCATCCCGTACCTTACCTTCCCTCTCCACATACATACACCCTCCTCTTTTTCCCCACCATTCAGAGACAATGTAATCTCCTCCCTTACCCACTAGCTTCTCCTTTCCTCCTCACCCCTGTCCTCCTCTTCCTTTCCCCACACACACACATTCACCCTCCCCCACCTCTAACCCCACACATACACCCTCCCCCTCCTCTAACCCCACACACACACATACACCCTCCCCCTCCTCTAACCCCACACATACACCCTTCCCTTCGTCCCCCCCTAAATCCCTCCACTTCACAATTTCCCCTTCCCTTTTTCAACACCTCAGTACACTTCTACCTTCTTTCTCCCCACACATACAAACCCTCCTCGTACTCTCCCCCTAATTCTTTCCTCTCTACAACCTTCCCTTTCCCTTACCCAGCACATCCACCTCAGTACTCTACCTCTTTCTCTCCCTCGACACTTTCCCTTCTCTCCACCTCTCCCTCCACCCACTCCCCTCCCCTACCTACCTTCGTATCTCCATCTACCTCCTCCTCCTACTCCACCTCCTCCTCCCTGCCTCTTCATGTTTCCCCTTCCCCTTCCTCCCTCTCCCGATCTCCCCTAGCACCTCCAAATTACACCTTCATCATTCCAACCCCCCTCTCCATACCCTTCCCCTCCCTCCCTCCCCCACATTCACCCATCTTCTTCCTCCCCGTCCCCACTCTACACCCTTCCCTACCCTCCCTTTCTCATCTACTTCCTACACCTTTTCCTCTACCTGCAGCTCCACCTCCATTCCCTCCACTCTCTCCCCCCCCCCTCTCTCTCTCTATTATTCACTACGGACCTACACCATTTGTGTCGCGGACGAAGGCAGAAAGGTGGACATTAAAACAGCGCTCTTTCGAAATCCAAACTACCTCACACTATCTCTCAAAAAAAAACATATATATATCTATTTTTTTCGGCAAGACAGCTCACGCGAAATCGAAATTCCTTGTGAGACGGCATTTGGCTTCAAGTTTATTCTACGTCCCAGATCGGCAGCGAAATAGCGTTGTTTTGAAGACCACCTGTCTGGCTTCGTCCGCGACACAAATGCTTAGGTCCGCAGTGAATATTAGAGATAGATAGAGATAGACAGATAGATAGATAGACAGATAGATAGATAGATAGATAGAGATAGATAGATAGAGAGAGAGAGAGAGAGAGAGAGAGAGAGAGAGAGAGAGAGAGAGAGAGAGAATGAGAATGATTAGAGGCTCAAAATGACCAGACACGCAAACACATGGTGAAATATCGCTCCTCAAGTGTCATCAAACGTAGAGGTTTTAATACAAAGAACTAGATAGATAGATAGATAGATAGAGAGAGAGAAAGAGAGAGAGAGAGAGAGAGAGAGAGAGAGAGAGAGAGAGAGAGAGAGAGAGAGAGAGAGAGAGAGAGAGAGAGAGAGAGAGAGAATACAAAATTAGTCCCGGCAAACTTCTAGACACCAGATCACCTCCCCTCTCTCTCTCTCTCTCTCTAAAAAGCCACCGAATCACTTTTACAAGATAATCACAGCCTGCAATTAAGGGTGAGCCAACGTCGTTATAGGAGGAGGAGGAGGAGGAGGGCCTGACAAGACAACCATCCGTCAGTCAGCAGTCGACAGGGTGCAATTCTGGACAAGGATCTTTTTTTTTCTTCCATGTCACTTTCGTCTACGTGAAAGTTTTTGGTGTCACTCAGAGGTAAAGGTCTCTCTCTCTCTCTCTCTCTCTCTCTCTCTCTCTCTCTCAGGTCTCTCTCTTCTTTGTGCCTTTTTCTTCGGTCATCCAATCGGTCCCTCCTGTCGGTATTTCTCATTTTTGTTCTGTATCTCTCGGTCCTCAGTCAGTCTCGGTACCACTCTATCTTCTTCGGTATCTTTCGGTATGTGGTCGGTCTCCTTGTCGGTACCTCTCTTTCTACTAGGTATCTCAGATCATTAGTCGGCGTCTCTCTTGTCGTTGTCGGCTACCATTTATGTCCATCAAGCTCTGTCGGTGCCACTGTTGTCGGTTCAAGATCGGCGCCACGTTTGTCGGTCGGCGTTTCTCTTGTCGGTTTCTCCTCTGTCGGCGAATTCCTTGTCGGTGTCACCCTTGGCGGTAAATTCTTCGCTGATGTCACTCTTGTTGGTGCTAGTTTTCATTGGTGCTACTTTCATTATTGTTACTTTCGTGGGTGCTACTTTCGTGGGTGCTACTTTCGTGGGTGCTACTTTCGATGGTGCTACTTTCGGTGGTGCTACTTTCGTTGGTGCTACTTTCGTTAGCGTTACTTTCGTGGGTGCTACTTTCGTTGGTGTTACTTTCATTAGTGTCATTCTTGTTGGTAAGGTTGTCGCTGCCATTTGTATTAGTGTCACTCTTTGTCACTGCCAATGTCACTGCCGCTCTTCGTCACCGTCCTTACCTCTGCTATTCTCAGCCTCTTTTATCCCATCAGCGTAATACAACTCTCTCATTCTCTCTCTCTCTCTCTGGTGGGTGGTTTATGAGATGAGAAGGGGTTTAATCACGAAGTAGTGGGTGAAACGAAAATACTGTTAGAGAATTACATTGTGCAGGTTACTTCTTTAAGAAAAGCAAGAAAAAAAAACAGCATGGGGAACTCTCAAACGTATCCACCACTCCCCTCACCCACAGCCCCCCCCCTTTCACTCTCCCCCTTATCAACACACCCCATTTCCCCCTTCACCCACTAGCACCATCCCTTCCCTCACCCACCCCCACCAACCCCTCCCTCACCCACTCCCACCATCCCCTCCCTCACCCACTCCCACCATCCCCTCCCTCACCCACTCCCACCATCCCCTCCCTCATCCACTCCCACCATCTCCTCCCTCATCTACACCCACCATCCCCTCCCTCACCCACTCCCACCATCTCCTCCCTCATCTACTCCCACCATCCCCTCCCTCACCCACTCCCACCATCTCCTCCCTCATCTACCCCCACCATCCCCTCCCTCACTCACTCCCACCATCTCCTCCCTCATCTACTCCCACCATCCCCTCCCTCACCCACTCCCACCATCTCCTCCCTCATCCACTCCCACCATCCCCTCCCTCACCCTCTCCCATCATCCCCTCCCTCACCCACAGTCCACTCTGTCAGTCTCCCCTTGTCAACCTCCCAATCCCTCCCACTCCCTCATCCCCCCTCACCAACAGTTCCCCCTGCCCCCCACCCCTCCCTCACCCACAGACCTCTTCAATAATTCCATAGAGAGACTGCCATCAGCCCTAAACTCCTTCTACCTGAGGATTTTTTCTTAATTTCTTCCTCTAGGCGATTTATCTATCTTGGGATTAATTTTACGGACTGGAGGGGTTACATATCGTCTTCATTAACCCCTTCCCCACAAGACGCCTCCCTTTCAGCTGAATAAAATCGTCTGGAAGTAGGAAGAACAGAAATAAAGTTGCTTCCTTATTATAAAGAAAATAAAGAGGCTAAGTAAGGACCAGAACCAAGGAGAAAATCGGTCTAGAAATTCTCTCTCTCTCTCTCTCTCTCTCTCTCTCTCTCTCTCTCTCTCAGGGAAAAGGGAGGTTCACTTGACGCACATTATTATTTTTACTTTGGTTATTATTCTTATTAGGTCTAGTTTTGTGCATCCCATTATTATTATTATTATTATTATTATTATTATTATTACTACCACTACTACTACTACCATTATTATTGTTATTATTATTATTATTATTATTATTATTATTATGGGAAGTATGACGACGAAGACGACGACGACTTCAGACAAAACTGGAAGTGTCCAAGAGAATTCTGAGAGTTTCCCCCTAAGCTCAGTAAAGTCGTCTGGCTGTACAATGAATGAAAAATGAAAATGAAAATGAATGAAGACTGTAACTGGGATGTCCTTGAGGGAATGAATGATGTGGGATGTTTGGAAAAGAAAATCGTGACGAGGCAGGAAGACTATGCGTAAAATTAAAGAAAACAGCAGAAGACAATTGTGTGAAGGCAAGAAAATAAAGTGTGGAGAGAACAGTGGTGGTGGAGGAGTGGAGGAGACGAGAGGCTTGGCTGGGTCAGACAGGGTGAAGCAGGGGGACATTATTTCTCAGCCACATTTTCTCCCTTCCTGGCTCTCTCCTTCCTTCCCTCTCACTCACCTTTTCTCCCTCCCTCCCTCTCTCCTTCCTTCCCTCTCACTCACCTTTTCTCCCTCCCTTCCTCTCTCCTTCTTTCCATCTCACTCACCTTTTCTCCCTCCCTTCCTCTCTCCTTCCTTCCCTCTCACTCACCTTTTCTCCCTCCCTCCCTCTCTCCTTCATACCCTTTCACTCACCTTTTCTCCCTCCTTTCCTCTCTCCTTCCTTCCCTCTCACTCACCTTTTCTCCCTCTCTCCTTCCTTCCCTCTCACTCAAATTTTCTCCCTCCCTCCCTCTTTCCTTCCCTCTCTTCCTTACTAACTCCTTTCCTTCCTCCTTCCTGCCCTTCTCCTCCACTCTCACTTTTTCCCTCTCCCCTTGTTTCCTTCCCTTCCATCCTCTTTACCTCCCTATCTACCTGCCTACCTCCTTCCATCCATCCCTCACCTCCTTCCGTCCCTCTCTAACTGCTTCCTTGCCTCCCTTCCTCTTCCCTTCCTCCTTCACTGCTTCCTTCCCTTCCTCACAGTCTCTTTCCTCTCCTCCTTCACTACCGCCTTCATCCCTCCCTCACTTTTTCCTTCCCATATCTCGTTCCTCCCTTCCTTCCCTCCCTCATTCACACATCCTTTTCTTCCTTCGTCCTCCTTCCTCCATCGACATCATTTACCTCACATCCTCCCTTTCTCCCTCCTTCACAAGCTCTTTCTCTCCCTTCCTCCATGACTCCTTCTGCTTCGATATTTTCTCTTACCTTCCTCCTCCCTTTCGGCATTTTCTCTCTCATCTTTTTCCCACTCACTGCTTCCCTCACGTACAGTACCTTCTTTTTTCTTTCACCTCCTTCCAAACTCCCTTCGAAACTTTCTCTAATCTCTCAAAGGCTTTCTTTTTAGTATCAAATTTCTCTCTATCCCACTTTTGCATTAAAATCACCTTAGACATTATCTCTTGCACTTATCTTCCTCACTTACCTCCTCCTCCTCCTCCTCCTTCTTCTCCTTCTGTTCCTCCTCCTACCTCCATGTCCTATTTCTCCTAAATTCTTTTACCTTTCCTCTATCCAAAGGTTTTTTCTCTTTAGCATTTACTTCTGTCTCCTTTATGCTTCGGTCACTTTCAGGCTTCTTCCTTACACTTTTCTCCCTGACTCCCTCCCTTCTCCCCCTCCTCCTCCTCCTCCTCCTCCCTCTCATCTACACCTCCTTCGAAACTCTGTTACCTTTCCTCTCCAAGATTTTCTTCTCTTAAGCACCATTTCTTACTCCAGATCTTCTCAGCTCATTCTCCCTCGACATTATTTCTTCCACTTTTCTCCCTCACTTACCTCCTCCTCCTCCTCCTCCTCCCCCCTTCCCCTCCTCTTCCTCCTCCCCCTCCTCCTACCTCCATCTCATTTACACCTTCGAAACACTTTTACTCCTTTTCTCCAAGGCCTTCCTCACTTTATGGCCATTTTTCTTCCCCATATGTTAATCCATTCTCCTTCTAGACTCATTCTTTCACCCCTCTGTCTCTCCTATCTCTCTCCCTTTCGTAATTTCGCTTCCTTCGACTCTCACTTTTTCGCTCCTATGTTTTTCTTCCTTTAAATCCTTTCAGAACAATGACGTCCTATTACATTTCATTCGTGGTATTTCTGACGGTTTCATTCACATTACGAAAGAGTCTTGCCTACCCCGTCTCCTCTCACATAACTTCCTTTAACAATTCACACTTAAATCCTCCTCCTCCTCCTCCTTCTTCTTCTTCTTCCTCCTCCTCCTCCTCCTCCTCTTCACGCCCTCTACAACTCACACCCTTTTCTCAAATTATTTCCTTCTGCACTGAACTTTATCCCTGGATTCTCACTTTCTCCTTTCTTCTTCTTCTTCTTCTTCCATAATTTCCTTTCACATCTCCTCCTCCTCCTCCTCCTCCTCCTCCTCCATTATTTCCTTTGGCACTCAACTTTATCTCAAGACTTTCCCAATTGCCCCATTTACCATCGTCTCTTTCTCTTCCTAAAATTCTGGCAGCTTCACTTTTATTGCAGTTCTATTTCTCTCTCTCCATATTCATATTTCTCCTTTATTCCATCTTCCTCCACTTTATTTTTCTGTTTTTAAAGCTTCTATTTCCGTCTTTCCTTGTTTATTGTTCTCTTATTTTATTTAAGTCACTTATTACAGTTCCCTTTCTCTCTTTCTTTATTCATCTCTCTCCTTTATTCCATCTTTCTCCTCTTTATTTCTATATGTTTTCATCTTCTGTTTGTCTTTATTTACCGCTCTCCTCTTACTCTCTCTTTCTATAATTGCTTATTCTTATTGTTTCTTGCCCTCTCTGTCTCTGTCTCTCTCTCTCTCTCTCTCTCTCTCTCTCTCTCTCCTATCTTTATCCATTCCCTTTAATTCTCCTACCGTTATCTTCCCATCCCACATTTTTCTTCCCTTTCCCCTCCTTCATAACTCCTAATTTTTCCTTCTCTCTCCCTCTCTCCTTTATTCTCTCCCTCGCTCCTTCCCTCCCAAGACCTCACCTCCATTTTCCCTCCCTCCTTCCTCCTTCATAACTTTCCCTTTTTCTTCCCTTACCCTCTATCTCCCCCATAGTCTCTCTCTCTCTCTCTCTCTCTCTCTCTCTCTGTCACACACACACACTTTCTTCTTCATTCTTCTTTCCTTTCTCCCCCTTTCTTTACTCCTCTTTTTTTTCCTCCCTCTTCCTCGTGTTATCCATGCCCTTTCCTCCATCTTTTGTCTCCTTCCTCTTCTTCCTTCATTAGATATTCTTGTCCTCTTTCCTCCTCCTTTACTTTCTTATTAAACATTCAAGCTCCTTTACTTATCTTTTTGCCCAACTCCCTCCTTCACAAATTATAATTCTTCTTCTCCTTTCCTTTCCATTTTCTTTTCTCCTTTCCTTTCCTTTTTCTTTCTCCTTATATTTACATTTCTCTTGCTACAATAATTATCACTACTACTTCCTTATCTTCTGGTAATTCTCTTCTTCCTTTCACTTATTATTATATTTTCTCACGGCTCCGTTTCATTCCCTCATAATCAACACTATTTTAACCTTTCAACTTTTAGCATGCCTGTATGGTGCTCTCTCTCTCTCTCTCTCTCTCTCTGAAACTCCTTTAATACCATTCCCTCTCCCACATATTTCTTCATCCCCATCTTTCCACCCTCTCCTTCTCTTCTCTCCTTCCCTCCCCTCCACCCATTCTGTCTCTCTCCCCTCCCACCCCTCCCTTCTCTCCTCTCCCCCTTCTCTCCCCTCTCTCCCCCCAACCCAGCCGTCACAGCGCTTGAGAAACTTGTATCCATCCGCAGTACAGTTTGTCAAGGAGAAACAGGGTACAAGGAGAGGTAAGGGGAGAGGGTGCGTTGGCAGAGGGGAAAGGGGAGGAGAGGGGAGGGGTAAAGGGGAAAGGGTATGGAGGGGAGGGGTAAAGGGGAATGGGTAGGGAGGGAAGGGGAGGGGTAAAGGATGGGGAGGGGTGGGGAGGGGTAAAGGGTGGGGAGGGGAGACGAAAACGTGTATGGGGAAAGGAAAATGAACAGGGAGAGGAAAGAGTTCATACGGAGAGAGAGGGAGAGAGAGAGAGAGAGAGAGAGAGAGAGAGAGAGAGAGAGAGAGAGAGAGAGAGAGAGAGAGAGTGTAGGAAGAAGAATGGAACTGAAGAGAAGGTATGAGAGGATGAAAAAAGTGATGGATGGAGTGAAGGAAATGGTGAGGGTGAGGAAGCAGGGTTAAATATAGGGTGAAGAAGTTGCGGGTGAGGGGATAGGGTAGGAGGTGAAGGGAGGCGAGGGTAGGAAGGGGGGGTGAAGGGAACGTAGAAGAGGGTAGGGAGGGGGAGGAAGGGAAAGTTGGAGAGAGTAGTGAGGAAGAATGAAGGTAAGAAGGTAAGGGTGGTGGCAAGGGTGATGAGAGTAGGGTGGAGGTGGAAGGAAGGTATGTGAGGGTTGGTGAGGGGGTGAGGGGACAGAGTGAGGGTAGGTGAAGGGGGTGAGGGGAGAGTGAGGGTAGGTGAAGGGGGTGAGGGGAGAGTGAGGGTAGGTGAAGGGGGGAGGGAACAGAGTGAGGGTAGGTGAAGGGGGTGAGGGGACGGAATGAGGGTACGAGAGGTGACGTGGGGGTACATCAAGAATGGCAACTGACGACGGGTAAGGTGAGAGGGGAGGGAAGGTCATCGGGGGGAAAGGAACATACGGATTACATTACCAGTACGAAGAAAGTGGGTGAGCAGGCACCGTGAAAGCAAGCAGAGGACCAGTAAGCAGAGCAAGCAGAGAAAGAACTAGCAAGCAGGGAAAGCAAAAGGACAGAAAGAACCAATAAGCAGGGAAAGCAGGGTGACGGAAAGAAACGTCAAGCAGAAAAGCAGAGGCAGGAATAGAAGTTAAAGACAAAGAAGGATAGAAGGCAAAGATAATGAAGACAGACAAACAGACAGAAAGACAGACAGACGGACGGACAGACAGACATGCAGAAAGAGAACGAACTCAAGGGCCACTTAAGAGCAACTTGGAGGGTCAAGTTTAGGGGAAGGAGGGCAATGTATGGGGGGAAGAGAAGATCCGGGAATGGAAAATTCTGTTCCTATGGCTCTGTTTTGGGGGCGAGTTTTGGAGAGAGTGACTTTCTTCCTGCCTCTCTATGTCGACTGACCGGGTAATAAAGAAAGCAGAGTCAGTAAGGAAGGAAGTAAAGAGGGCAGACTCAATAAAGAAGGAAGTAAGGAAGAAGAATGCATTTTGGAAGGTGCTGACTTTCCCTCGCCTCTCTATTTCGACTGGACAGACAGTAAAGAAAGTACAATCAATAAGAATGGAAGCAATGAAAGCAGACTCAATAAAGAAGGAAGTAAAGCAGACAAAAAAAATGGACGTAGAGAAAGCAGTCTCAATAAAGAAGGAAGAAAGGAAGACGACGAATTTCGAAGGCAGTGGTTTTTTCTCGCCTCCCTATTTCGCCTCATGAGTAGTAAAGAAAGAGTCAGTAAGAATGGAAGAAATGAAGAGTCAGTAAGGACGGGTAGTAAAGAAAATAGAGTCAGTAAGGGAACGGTTCAAGAGTTCTGATATTCCCATGATTTTCTTTTTTCCTTTTTTTTTTTTTTTGGACTGGTAGGGAGGTCAGGGTCAGAGTGAGGCGACAGGAGTGGAGATGGGGTGGGTTCGGTCGGTTTGTCACGCGCCTTACGTCTGATGGGCGCTCTGGAGTGGGTTCGAGCTCCACTGATTGTTACTGAGACTGTGGAGAGGTCGTTCACTAGCAAACACCTGTCTACAACAACAACAACAACTACTACTACTACTACTATTACTACTACTACTACTACTACTGCTGCTAGTACTCCTCCTCCTCCTACACTACTACTACTGTTACTATTACTACTACTATTCTCGCTACTACTACTATTACTACTACTGTACTACTACTATTACTACTACTACTGCTACTACTACTACTACTACTATTACTACTACTACAAATTAATATAACTACACTCTCTCTTCTTTCCTTTGGCCTAAAATCTTCTTTCCTTTGGCCTAAAATTGCCTTTCATCCTTCTTGAGTGCTGAGTCACAACTAGAGATTAACACGAGAAAATGATGCTAGTCACGAAGAAGTGCAACAGAAAGGATGTAGACCCACAGTACTGTCTTTTTTTTTATTTTACGTGCTGCAAAAGGATGAAATTTCTGAGCCAACTTGAAGTGAATGACGTATATATAACCTAAAAATGCCACTATCACTGCCATCTCTCTCTCTCACTATCATCTGTCTCACTGTCTATCTACTGTTTTACTATCTATCTACTGCTTCATCGTCTATCTTCTGTCTTACTATCTATCTACTGCTTCACCGTCTATCTTCTGTCTTACTATCTATTTTCTGCCTCACTGTCTGTCTCATGCATATTATAGTGAAAGAGAAGAAAAACAATCTAGCTCTCTAAATGTCTCTGCTTTTTTGGTCTTGTCTGATCCCACAAACATATAAATTTTTAACTCTCTCTCTCCCTCTCACACACACACACACACACACACACACACACACACACACACACACACACACACACACACACACACACACACACAAGCCTGACATAAGAATCACAATCAAACAATCTGTGACAGACTTGGTAAAAATACAAACTGTTATTTGAATGTCACTGCTCATCTCCTCTCTCTCTCTCTCTCTCTCTCTCTCTCTCTCCCCTTTCCCCCTTCCTCGCACCTCCCTCCTTCCTTCCTCCCCATAACCCTCCCTTCCCTCCTCTTCTCACTCTCATCTCCCTCCTTCCTTCCTTCCTCCCCATACCCCTCTCCTCCCTCCTCCCCTCACTCTCACCTCCCCCTCCCTTCCTCCCCATTACTTTCCCCTCCCCTCCCCCTTCCCCTCCCTCTCACCTCCCCCTCCCTTCCTCCCCATTACTTTCCCCTCCCCCTCCCCCTCCCCTACTTCACGCACCTGCCTTTACCTACCTTAATTGCTTCTCCTTCCCTTACCACCTTTCCTACTTATTTTCTTACCTCAATAAAATCTTTCTCAGTCTCCCCACTTCTTCGCTCCTTCCAAAACATCCCCTCCTCCTTCCCTTACCTCTTCCTCTTTCCCCAGAACTCAGAAAAAGCGTGTGTGTGTGTGTGTGTGTGTGTGTGTGTGTGTGTGTGTGTGTGTGTGTGTGTGTGTGTGTGTGTGTGTGTGTGTGTGTGTGTGTGTGTGTGTGTGTGTGTGTGTGTGTGTGTGTGTGTGTGTGTGTGTGTGTGTGTGTGTGTGTGTGTGTGTGTGTGTGTGTGTGTGTGTGTGTGTGTGTGTGTGTGAGAAAGAAAGAGAGAGAGAGAGAGAGAGAGGGGGGGGGTCTGACTCAGCATGGCGCCGTCAGACTGCTGTTCGCTCAACCTTAAACGCTTCAATCACCGCTTATTACGACCCCCTCCCCCCTCACCCCCCCTAACAATGAATGGAGAGAGAGAGAGAGAGAGAGAGAGAGAGAGAGAGAGAGATTTACCTACATTCCTTCTTGAGACTCCTTTACAGCCTTCCCTCTCTTGCTAATCATCATCATCATCATCATCATCATCTCCATTATCATCATCATCATCATCATCTTCATTATCATCATCATCATCATCATCATCATCTTCATTATCATCATCATCATCATGACCTCTTTTCCTACCTATTCATCTCTTTATACTTTTTTATGGGCCAGGAATTATAAGTGTAATGGTCTCTCTCTCTCTCTCTCTCTCTCTCTATGACACTGCCCCTTTTTTTCTTTCTTTTATCCACTTTCACATTCACATATCTCCTCTCCACTTTCCTCGATTCCTCTTCCCTTCCTCCACATCTCCCTTCCTTCCTTCCTTCCACATTTCTATCCTTGTCCTTAACTGATAGAATAGAGTTGTTCATTGCAGCCTTCCCTATTCTAAACAGCCACGAGAGGACCAAAAAGACTGTTGCTGTTGGCTTTCTTTGTATTCCTTTGTACTCCCTCCACGTCACCCTCCATCCCTCTTCTCCCCTCCCTCCAAATCTCCCTCCACCTCTTCTCCCCTCCCTCCAAAAATCCCTCCACCTCTTCTCCCCTCCCTCCAAATCTCCCTCCACCTCTTCTCCCCTCCCTCCAAAAATCCCTCCTCCTCTTCTCCCCTCCCTCCAAAAATCCCTCCACCTCTTCTCCCCTCCCTCCAAATCTCCCTTCACCTCTTCTCCCCTCCCTCCAAATCTCCCTCTACCTTTTTCCCCTCCCTCCACAACTCTCCCTTTATCCCTCTTCCCTCTCTTCACTCCCCATTCCCATCATCATCTCTACTTCCATCTCTCCTTCCATCTTTCTTCCCTGCCTGCATCACTCCCTTCACACCTCTCCACTCTCCCTCCATCCCTCTTCCTTCTCCCTCTCTCCATCCTTCCCTTCATATCTCCCTCCGTCTCTCTCAACCTCCGTCCACCCCTCCTTCTTTCCCTCCCTCTCTTCATATCAGTCTCTGTCTTCCACCATCTCCCTCTACCCCTCTTCTCATAATCTCCCTTCTTCCACCCTTCTGCTCCCCCCTCTCCCTCTATCCCTCTTCTCCTTCTCTCCCTCCATCCCTCTTCTCCCTCTCTCCCTTCACTCCTCCTCTCCCTCTCTCCCTCCACCTCTCTTCCTTCACCCTCAGTCTCTCTACATCTCCCTCCACACCTCTCTTCCTTGACATCTCCCTCCGTCCACCTCTCTTCCTTCACATCTCCCTCCCTCCACTCCTCTCTCCCTCCCTCCACCCCTTTTCCTTCTCCCTCCACCTCTCTTTTTTCACATCTCCCAACCTCAACCCCTCCTCTCCCTCTCTCTCTCTCCACCTCTCTTCCTTCACATCTCCCTCCCTCCACTCCTCTCTCCCTCCCTCCACCTCTCTTCCTTCACCCTCAGTCTCTCTACATCTCCCTCCGTCCACCCGTCTTATCACCCTCAGCCTCTCTCTCTCTCCTCATCTCTTCCTTCACATCTCCCTCCCTCCACTCCTCCCTCCCTCCCTCCCTCAACCCCTTTTCCTTCTCCCTCCACCTCTCTTTCTTCATATCTCCCAACCTCAACCCTTCCTCGCCCTCTCTCTCTCTCCACCTCTCTTCCTTCACATCTCCCTCCCTCCACTCCTCTCTCCCTCCCTCCACCTCTCTTCCTTCACATCTCCCTCTCTCCACTCCTCTCTCCCTCCGTCCACCCTTCTTATCACCCTCAGCCTCTCTCTCTCTCCACATCTCTTCCTTCACATCTCCCTCCCTCCACTCCTCCCTCCCTCCCTCCACCCCTTTTCCTTCTCCCTCCACCTCTCTTTCTTCATATCTCCCTCCCTCAACCACTCCTCTCCCTCTCTCTTTTCACCTCTCTTCCTTCACACCTCCCTCCCTCAATCCCTCCCTCCACCCCTCTTCCTTCTTCCTGCCTCCACCTCATCCTTTCATTCCACCACCTTGCCCTTGAGTGAACGATAAATGCTTGAGGAGCGGAATAGGTGGTTGTAAATGAGCACTTGTCGATAATGAAGGTGAGAGAGCGATAAGGGAGGAGGAGGAGGGGGAGAGGGAGAGAGGAGGGAGAGAGGGGAGGTGAGTGGGAGGTACTGAGGTGACGAAGAGGAAGAAGAAGAAGAGGAAGAAAAAAAAAAAGGAAGATGAAAAGAAGAAGAAGAAGACGAGGAGGAGGAGGAGGAACAGAGAGAGAGAGAGAGAGAGAGAGAAAGAGAAAGAGAGAGAGAGAGAGAGAGAGAGAGAGAGAGAGAGAGAGTGAACAAAGGGAGATGAAGAGTGAAGCCAGTAAGAAGGAAGACAGGGAGCCAGGAGGATGGAAAGGGAGAGAAGATGAAGAGGAAGGAGAGAAGAGCAAGGCGAGAATGTGGCTAAAAAGGAAAAGACAATGGGAAAGTAGGAAAAGGAAGGGAGAGGGAGGTAGAAGGAATTGGGGAAGAGGAAAAGAGGGAGATTAAGAGAAAGGAAATGGGTCAGAAAGGGAGAAGAAAGACAGGGAAGGAAGGGAGAGGGGAGTAGAAGGCATAGGGGAGGAGGAAAAGAGGAAGATTAAGAGGCAGGAAATGGGTCAGAAAGGGAGAAGAAAGACAGAGAAGGAAGGAAGAGGGGAGTAGAAGGAATTGGGGAGGAGGAAAAGAGGGAGATTAAGAGGCAGGAAATGGGGCTGAAAGGGAGAAGAAAGACAGGGAAGGAAGGGAGAGGGGAGTAGAAAAAATTGAGGAAAAGAGGGAGATTAATGGCGTAGAGGGGGACAAGGAAGAATGGGAAGGAAGGGAGAGGGGAGTAGAAGAAATCGAGGCAGAGGAGAGGGGGGAGATTAGGAGACAAAAAATGGAGATATTTTCACTACGCATTCGTCAAACTTTTAAGATATTTGTGTCTGTCAGTGTGTCCTCAAAAATAAATATTAATAAAAAAAATATCTCAGTTCCACTCTCTCAGTTTCACCTACTCTCAACTCCACTCCCTCGTACATATAATATCAACAACTCTATTTTCAGATCTCCAGCTTTCTCTCATATTCAGAGCATCATGACTGGGAGAGAGGATGTTTTTCTGAGTTGGGGAAGGATTTATGTATGGGTGTTTACATGTATGGATGAGGCATTTATGATTTCTGAGCTTCTGTTGGGATGGAAGGAGGGAGGGACGTTGTAAAGATAGAAGAGGAGGTAAGTGAAGTCTAGAAAAAAAAGAGACAAGATAGGTAGATAGATAGATAGAAAGATAGATAGATAGATATATAGATAGACAGACAAACAGACAGACAGATAAATGCAGGGATACAAAGATAGATACACACAAATACAGAGAGAGAGAGAGAGAGAGAGAGAGAGAGAGAGAGAGAGAGAGAGAGAGAGAGAGAGAGAGAGAGAAGCCAAAATGTTAAACAAGAAAGGCAAGAACGATAAACCATAAAGGCAGAATGAGGCTGATGATGAAGACATAAAGAGGAAGATGGGAGGGAGGAAGAGGAAGATGGCAGGGAGGAAGAGAAAGATGGAAGGAAGAGGATGATGGTAGGGAGGAAGAGGAGGGAGGGAGGAAGAGGAAGATGGGAGGGAGGAAGAGGAAGATGGAAGGGAGGAAGAGGATGACGGGAGGGAGGAAGAGGAAGATGGGAGGAAGAGGAAGATGGGAGTGGGGAAGAGGAAGATGGATGGGAGGCAGAGGAAGATGGGAGGAAGGGGAAGGAGAGGAAGATGGGAGGGAGGGGAAGGAGAGGAAGATGGGAGGAAGGGGAAGGAGAGGAAGATGGGAGGGAGGGGAAGGAGAGGAAGATGGGAGGGAGGGGAAGGAGAGGAAGATGGGAGGGAGGCGAAGGAGAGGAAGAGATGGAGAAAGGGAAAGGAGAGGAAGAGATGGAGAAAGGGAAAGGAGAGGAAGAGATGGAGAAAGGGAAAGGAAAGGATGCGAATTAGGAAAAGGGAAGGAGAGGAGGAAACATAGAGGAAAGGAAGAAGCAAAAACATGGAGGAGGAGGAAGAAGAGGAAGACATTTGGAGAAGGAGGAAGCAGAGGAAGACATTTGGAGGAAGAGGAAGAAGAGGAAGACATTTGGAGGAAGAGGAAAGACAGCAAGAAACGCAGAGGAAGAGGAAGATGAGGAAGAAAAACTGAGGACGAGAAAAGGGAAGACAAGGAAAAAACATGAAACAAGAGGAAATGGGAAGAAGAGGAAACATGGAGGAAGAGGAGGAAGAGAAAAAGAGGGCTGACAGATGAAGAAGACAAGAAAAAGAGGAACTGTGAAAAAAGAGGAAACTAATGCAGAAGGAAAAAGAGGGCGAAGAAGAGGAGAGAAAGAAAAGGAAGAGGAGGGCAGAGGAGAACACGTGAGGAAATGTGATGGAGAAAGCGACGAAAATGGCACTGTAGTACCAAGAGGAGGAGGAGGAGGAGGTGGAGGAGGAGGAGGAGAGAAAGGGAGAAAAACTGGGAGGGGAAAACGCAGACGCTACTAAAAAAAAATGTAAACAAACAGAAGAGAATTATAAAATACGAGGAAGCCAAAAGAGAAGGAATAAGGAAAGGAAGAAAATGAGGAAGAAGAAGAGGAGAAGGAAGAGGAAGAGGAAGAGGAAGAGGAAGAGGAGGAAGAAGAAGAAGAGGAGGAAGAAGAGGAGGGCTGGGCAGGACGAGAGTAATGGGCAATCAAGCAGACGGACAAAGACGGACGCACGGCCACACACGGAAAAGACGGCGCGGGACGGACGGAATTACTGACAGAGGTGATTACGACCGCACGAAATTACCGACGGACGGAAGGATGAATTTAAGGAGGGAGGAAATCAAGGACGGGTGGATTTAAGGATGGAGGAAACCAAGGACGGAGGGAGATGATGGAGGAAATCAAGGACGGAGGGATTTAAGGATGGATGAAATCAAGGACAGAAGGATTAAAGGATGGAGGAGGGAAATCGAGGACACGTGCCATTTAAAACACACGAATTTAAGAATATACAGTATACAGACACAACCAAGTATGTGTGTACAGTATATGTGTGTGTGTGTGTGTGTGTGTGTGTGTGTGTGTGTGTGTGTGTGTGTGTGTGTGTGTGTGTGTGTGTGTGTGTGTGTGTGTGTGTGTGTGTGTGTGTGTGTGTGTGTGTGTTTAGCATTGTTAGAAATATACATGCAACTCGCTAATGTGGAAGTAATTTCAGCTGCTGGTATTTCTCGTAACAGCAGTGCAAATCAATGAAGGGAAAAAGGGAAAATTTACAGACCGATGAGTGAAGTATGAAAGAATGAAAATATTTAAGATACACAATAACTGACAGAGATGCAAAACATGAATTAAACTAAAAATAAATACAAACAGAAATAAATAAAAATAAAACAGACACTAATAAAGGGAGATTTCCGAAATATGGAAGGAAATAAAAACAGAAAATTAACAAGAGAAAAATAAAAACACTGCTGATTATGGCTGCTTTTCCTTCAAGTGTTTCATGATTTCTTTCAGTCCATTTTTTTTTTTTTTTGGATTTTTTTTCACGCATTATTATGGCATGGAAGCTGGTGAGGTTAAGGGACTGACAAGAGACCGAGCTGGCTGGATGAATTTTGTGTGATGCTCATAACCAGGAATTTGGCACCTCTTTTTTAACGTGACAGCGTTCGGATTGACTCTATCAGATGGGTAATGTGAAGCTACAGAACGTGGTGACATTGTTTTGGCCTATCTGATGGAGCCAGGATTCCGTGGGCTTGAATGATGAGTGAAAGGAAGCGTGGCCCATTGAACTAGGCAAACTCTGACTGTCTGGACGCTGCTGCTACTCCTCACCCTGCCCTAGGGTGGGAAAGGAGGTCCGGATGATGATGATGATGATGATGATGATGATGATGATGATGATGATGATGATGATTTTGTTTTTTCTCAAGGTCTATTTCTTTATTCTTTTTCCTTTCTTTTCCTTCCTCCTCCTCGCTCAATGTTTGCTTTTCATGGCAGTCATTTCTTTTCTCCGTTCTTGTCGATAATTCTCATTTTCTTTCATACGCCTCTCAACCCTCCCCGAAGCACACACACACACACACACACACACACACACACACACACACACACACACACACACACACACACACACACACACACACACACACACACACACACACTTGAATATACACATTTACAGGCAGTCAACTCACACGTTACTCTTATTCTCTCACATACTGTAAACTCTCTCTCTCTCTCTCTCTCTCTCAGCCAGGGAGGTAACTTTCACGCCTCCCCGTGTGGCCGCATCTAACCTAACACCTCCAACAACAACAAACAACAACAAAAAAACAAGGGATCTCCAAGGAATGGCCACTATCTCATCCTTTCACCACTTTCTTAACTTCTTTTCTTCCCTTTAACTTTCTTTCTTACCATCTCTCTCTCTCTCTCTCTCTCTCTCTCTCTCTCTCTCTCTCTCTCTCTCTCTCTCTCTCTCACACACACACACACACACACACACATACGAGTACATACAGAAGGAATCAACTGTTTATATATTTAGTATGTATTCTCTCTCACTCTCTCTCTCTCTCTCTCTCTCTCACACACACACACACACACACACACACACACACACACACACATACGAGTACATACAGAAGGAATCAACTGTTTATATATTTAGTGTGTATTTCTCTCTCTCTCTCTCTCTCTCTCTCACACACACACACACACACACACACACACACACACACACACACACACACACACACACACACACACACACACACACACACACGCACGCACACACTTACATAAATACAGAATCAATATTGCATTTTCCTCATATATATAGTGTATACTCTCTCTCTCTCTCTCTCTCTCTCTCTCTCTCTCTCTAACTTTCCTTCTTACTTACTCTCCCTCTACTTACCCTCTTGAAACTGCTGCTCTTCTGAAACTCTCATATTCCCCTGAACTTACTGACTTGCCACTTTCCTCCACCTTCTCTCCACTTTCCTCCACCTTCTCTCCACTTTCCTCCACCTTCTCTCCACTTTCCTCCACCTTCTCTCCACTCTCCTCCACCTTCTCTCCACTTTCCTCCACCTTCTCTCCACTTTCCTCCACCTTCGCTCTACCTTCTTCCACCTTCTTTCCACTTTCCCCTACCTTTCCTCCCACTTTCTTCCATCTTCTCTCCTACTTTCCTCCACTTTCTCTCCAATTCCTTCCATCCCCTTTCCACTTTCCTCACCACCTCCCTCCACCTTTTCTCCGCTTTCCTCCACCTTCTCTCCACTTCCCTCTACCTTCTCTCCAATTCTTTCCTTATGTTTACCTTTTATCTCCAATTCAATTATGTCATATTTGTATTCCTTTCACAACTTAACAAACTGGTGTATTTTGGGTATATTTCTTGGGCTACAGACTTGACAATCCTTTTCAGCAGCTCTACATGCCATAAACCTTCACATGTCATCACTTCGGCGCTAATACCCACCGTCCATATTGAATTTATCCCTGGACTGTTTCATTCTGGACAGCTTGAAGCCATTAGCAGGGGTGTAATATCTGTAATTTTGATGGTACGAAATTATCAAACTGTTCCATCCTCTAATCTTGGATCGAACTCGCAGTCTTCAGAACAAACTACTCCTCTAAGCACCTCACAACCCCCCCTCGCAAAAGTTGATTTCATTAATGATATTTTTGGTACAAGAGAATAATAATATTTCTTTTGCAACTGATAAGGGAGAAGTTTAATTAGGAAAAAATATATACGCAAGAATATTAACAAGCCTTCCGCACAAATCTGCTAGTAACGAAGAAGTGAATTAGTCAGCTTTCTGCACAAATTTGCTAGTAACGAAGAAGTGAATCAGCCTTCTGCACAAATTTACTAGTAACGAAGAAGTGAATCAGCCTTCTGCATAAATTTACTAGTAACGAAGAAGTGAATAAGTCAGCTTTCTGCACAAATTTACTAGTAACGAAGAAGTGAATGAGTCAGCTTTTTGCACAAATTTGCTAGTAACGAAGAAGTGAATTAGGCAGTCTTCAAAGCCTCCACGACCCTTTCCCTCCCACCCCGACCTTCCCATCCCCTCCTGGCCGCCGTCAAGAATATGTTCCTCAGCCTGACAGTCTATTTTTTATGCACAGAGAAAGAACCAGGACCTAAAAGCCTAAGAAAGAAAAAAAGCCAAAATCAAGGTTCTCTGCTGCCGGACTGACTCTCTCTCTCTCTCTCTCTCTCTCTCTCTCTCTCTCTCTCTCTCTCATAAATTCATGTTTACCTTGTCCTTTTGTTATTTTCTATTAACATTTTCTGTAGTTTTGTTTTCATCACATATACTTTAATCTCTCTCTCTCTCTCTCTCTCTCTCTCTCAAAAATTCACGTTTACTCTGTCCCTTTGTTATTTTTTATTGACCTTTTCTTTAGTTCTATTTCCATCACACACTTTAATTTCTCTCTCTCTCTCTCTCTCTCTCTCTCTCTCTAATGGCTCCCCTGCATAATCTCGACGTAAAGCTACTATCAAGAGGCCGGAGCTAGCTTTTTTTTTCTCTCTCTCTACGCCTGTCAGTTTCATTTGGGGATTATTCTTTTTCACAGGCAACCCGGGCACTTAGGGATTTCATTCAGGCTACGGGAAGACGATTTTTGAGCCGCCAGGGGGTTGAGAAATATATTAAGTAACCCTTCCACTGATCTAAGCACACGTTAACTAGAACAGGGGTAAAACAAGACGATTTTCAAGCCCTCAGGGGGTTGGAATGCGTTTTAAGTAACTCTTCTATTGATCTAAACACAATGAAATTTAAGGGTGGGAAAAACTAGACGATTCTTTGTAGCTGAGGAGAATCGCAGTAAAGCCTAATTGATTGTGTGTGTGCGCATCTAATACCAATACATTTCACTTAATTTTCATTATAAGGGTTACAATTGCCATTTCTGACGACACGATTGTTAAAATAAGACATATGTATCGTTATTTTTTTATGCAAGGAAGGAGGAACCAAAGGCCAGGAGCCCGCAATATTGTTCCCTCCAAGAATTAAAAAAAAAAAAATAATAACAGCCATATTTTAACAAGAGGCATTACAAAGTTTATCAGATGGCATAGATATATATTAAATTTTGATTCTCCTGCCATATTAACATTTTCCGAAATATTTTTACGGGTACCATGATTCCCCCACCCCCATGTTAAGGTAAATCAAGGTAAACTAGACGTCATTAGAGAGGTTACCTTGCTTTGGCAGGTGAAAGAAAACACCTGGAAATGGAAGTGATTGTCTGTGGTTTGTAATGTATGTACTGGAGCTTCTTTCCATATTTCACCTCTCTCTCTCTCTCTCTCTCTCTCTCTCTCTCTCTCTCTCTCTCTCTCTCTCAATAACAACATTTTCTTAATAGACTTTCCTCTCTCTCTTTCTACTCGCTCTCTCCCTCTCTTCAGATATTTTAAGATTTCTGACCCGATCACCGACTCTCATACTATCTCTCTCCCTTTCTCCTCCTCTCTTTTTCTCTCTTCCTCTCCCTTCTCCTTCTCCCCTCCCACATGACCCTTCCCTTTCTGAACACCTCTTTCTTCGCTCTCCTTTCTCCTTCCTCTTTTCTCCTCACATCCATAATTCCTTCTCTCTCTCTCTCTCTCTCTCACACTCTATTTCTACGTCCCCTCTTTCTTTCCTAACACTCCCTCTCCATCTTCCCCCTTACCATCTCCCTCCTCTCTCTCCCTCCTACCATCAAATCTCTCTCTTTCCTGCAACTCTATCTCTCTCTTTTTTCTTCCTCTCTCCCCTTCTCCCTCTTCATTCAGACACTAACCTTTCCTCATCTCTCTCTCTCTCTCTCTCTCTCTCTCTCTCTCTCTCTCTCTCTCTCTAAGCCCTTCCCCCATTCCTCTTACCACCACCCTGTTTCTTCTTCCTCTCACACAATCTCTCCCTTTCTGCACTTCTCTCTTTCTCTCCCCTCTCCCCTCTCTCCCCTCGCCCCAGTGACGTCTCAGTCGGGGTGCTAGAAGGAATTAGAATATAAATGTGTGGGGAGGAGAGGAGGGGGAAGAGGGAAGGCGAAGAATGGAACGTGAGAGAAACAGAAAGGAAGGAGAGAACGGGAAGCATGGAGGGATTAAGAATGGAGAGAAGAGGGAGAATGGAAGGAGAAGATAGATACAAGGAGGGAGAAAATGGAACATGGAAGAAAGAAGGAAGGATGGAGAGAAAAAGGAAGCAAGAAGGGGGGTACAAGGAAGGAGAAAATGGAATGTTGGAAGAAAGAAGGAAGGGAAGATGGAGAGTCACATGAAGGAAGGAGGGATTAAGAGCTGAGAGGAAAGGAGTATGAAAGAGAAGGACAAGGAAGGAGGAGACGGAAAAAGAAGGAAGGAATAAAGAAAAGGAGGGATCAAGGAAGGAGAAGAAGGAAGACGGAAGAGAGGGAAAAACAAGGGTAGAGAGGAATGGGAGGAAGGCAGGAAAGAAAGGAAGAAGGAAGGCAAAGAATATGTAACAGGAAAGACACTAAGAAATATGGTGGAGGAAAATCAGGGAAATAAAGACAATCATGAAAATAAAGAAAAAGAGAGGAAAGGACATCAAGAATTTAAGGAAAAGTTAAGGAGATGGAGAGCGAGCAAGATGGAAGAAGAGATGGAAGACGGAAAAAAATGAGAATGGAGACAAGAGAGGAAAAGGAGGAAGGAGAAAAGCTGAAAAGGGAGAAGTTAATAATTAGGGAAAGACGGAGGAAAGGAAGGAAGGAGAGAGGGAAGGAGGGAAGGAAGGAGAGAGGGAAGGAGGGAAGGAAGGAGAGAGGGAAAGAGGGAAGGAAGGAGAGGGAGGAAGGAGGAAACAAGAGAAGAGTAAACGGGGATAATAGGAGAAAAAGGGGTAACAATAAAAGAAGGAAGAAGACGAGATGGGAAATGGGGGTAAGGAAGGAGAAGGAATGAAGGAAAGTAAGGTAAGAGAGAACAGGGGAAGGGAGGTAGGAGACAGAAATGGGGAGAAGGCAGGAAAGGTAAGAAGAAGGAAGTGAGAAGGAAAGTGTAAAGAAGTAAGAAAATGGAAAAAAGCAAGGAAGTAGCTGGAAGGAGAGGAGCAAGGAAGGAGGAGAGAGGGAGAAAGGAAGGAAGGAGGGAGAGAAGGAGAAAAGAAGGAAGGAGGGAGAGGAGAAAAGAAGGAAGGAGGGAGAGAAGGAGAAAAAAAGAAAGATGGGAGAGGAGAGTCAGCATAAAATCGAAGTAAGTGGGGAGGCGAAGAAATAATGAAAGAAACAAGAGAGAGAGAGAGAGAGAGAGAGAGAGAGAGAGAGAGAGAGAGAGAGAGAGAGAGAGAGAGAGAGAGAGAGAGAATCTAAGACGGAGCAAGAGACGAAGAAATTGGAAACTGGAATAAAGGAGGAAGAGGAAGGGGAAATGGAACGACTATGAAAGGAAGGAGGGAAGGAAAGACGGAGAAGGAAATAGAGAAGAGAAAGGAGTGAAGAGATGAGAGTTGTAGTGAAGAATTGGGAAGAAATTGAAGGGGAGAAAGACGATGAAAGATATGAAAGAGAGAGAGAGAGAGAGAGAGAGAGAGAGAGAGAGAGAGAGAGAGAGAGAGAGAGAGAGAGAGAGAGAGAGAGAGAGAGAGAGAGACGGGGAGGGAGAAAATGGACAAAGTGTGAATCTTGGTGCCATCACTAAGGTTAAGTGGACGTGGAGAGCGAGAGCGAGAGAGAGAGAGAGAGAGAGAGAGAGAGAGAGAGAGAGAGAGAGAGAGAGAGAGAGAGAGAGAGAGAGATTTCACTCACCATAATATTAACCTTAAGACGATTTCATTCACCTTAATATTACCTTTTCTACCTGAAGGCGAAAGGTAAATCCCTCATTAGCCCTCCCATTACCACAAATCGTCCAAGAGGTTGTCAAATACCGTCTGTTTGGTGAAGGAAATAAAACATGATTCGCCATACTGAATAAAATAATAAATAATACATAAAATAAACAAAATAATGAATAGAAAAATGAATGAAATAAATATAATAATAAATAATAACGAAATAATGAAATATGAGTCGCCATACTGAATAAAATAGTAAACAAGAAAATAAAAACAAATAAAATAATAAAATAAATGCACAATAAATCAATAAAATAAATAATAATATAATAAAATCTGAGTTGTCATACTGAAGTGGTTTAACATTTTCTTGTACTTACATTTTTTTTTGTCCGGAAAAAGAGGAACACGACTTACCTGCAAAAAAAAAAGGAATAATTCATTTGTAGTAGGAAAATTATTAGTCGCATTATTATTATTATTATTATTATTATTAATTTTTACCATCACAAGAAACCACCACCACCTGCACCAGCACCAACACCACCACTACTACTACTACTACTACTATTATTATTATTATTATTATCATTATCATCTTACCACCAACTGTATTAAAAATGAATATAAAACACTGTATAGTATCAGTAATGGCAGCAATGTGAATATTTACCCATATTTGGTTCCACCCAGGCTAAAACCTACTCCTGGCAAACGTCTACCACTATGCAAATATTTTCCTAAGTAAAACACCTCTGACAATGCCTAAACCCCGTCCTTCAATAGCGAGGAGTATGTGAGTGAGTGAGTGAGTGGCACAGTTAGAGACAAGCACAATATTTGGCCACACCTGAGAGAGAGAGAGAGAGAGAGAGAGAGAGAGAGAGAGAGAGAGAGAGAGAGAGAGAAACACATCCTTGTCCTGAAAAGATTAAAGTAAGAAACAAGTGCGGTGAGAAAGGCGAATGTTGTGACGTGTAAGGGTTTAAGTGGCCTGCGTGTGGGCAGATTGGAGCTGGTTAACAAGCCACTGGGGAGAGGGAACAAGCACACACACACACACACACACACACACACACACACACACACACACACACACACACACACACACACACACACACACACACACACACGCCACCACCACCACCACCACAATCAACGATCAATCCCTTCACCACACACACACACACACACACACACACACACACACACACACACACACACACACACACACACACACACACACACACACACACACACACAATTACCAAACCCTTCACTACCACCACCACAGCAAAAATGTGGGATCATACTGAGACTGAGAAATAGACTGAAGTTGAGAGACAGATAGAAAGATAAAGACAAAGAGACAGACAGACACCGGAAGAGAAAGAGATATGAGTTACTGATAAAAGATAACACATTGAGACTGACACGGAAATTCACAGACTGATAAGGTATTGAAGGAGACGCTGATACACGGATAGACTAATAAACAGATCGATAGATAGATAGATACAGATGGACATAGATCGATAGAAACGTAGACAGACTAACAGACGGACAGGTAGATATAAAGAAATAGACAAACAGATAAGTGTAGGGGGAAGGGGAGGAGAGGGTGTTCTCTCTCTCTCTCTCTCTCTCTGTTCTACTGCCTTGTTGTTAAACTTCTGTAATTAGAAAGTAAGTCTGCCTAATAACATTAAGTCTGTACGACCTAGAAATTCTCTCTCTCTCTCTCTCTTAAAACACACACACACACACACACACACACACACACACACACACACACACACACACACACACACACACACACACACACACTCCTTCGTCTAGCCTTTTCCACGCTTTCCTTCCTACTCCTTCCTCTCTTGCTGCACTTACCCACTGCATTCCTCTTACACGCCTCTTACACGCCCCTGTCATGCCCTCTTACTGCATCAACTTTCTTCTTACGTTCCTCTTTTTGTCCTTATCTCTCTCTTTTCCTTTACTCTCCATCTCAAATTTTCCTCTTTCTTCATCAACTCTTCTAACATTACTCTTTTTGTCCAAATTATCTTTTTTATTTGCTAACTGTTATTTTCCTCTTTCTTCTACATATCTTCTCCTTCTTCAATCTTCATTTCTTATTTTCCCTTTTTATGATCTCTCCTTTTCCTTATCACATGTCTTTCTGCCTCCATATTATCTCCTGTTCCTTCACTGTTTATTTCCATGCAAACAATACATCAGTTTCACATTTAATCTCAATATTTACGTGGCTCTCATGCACACACATCATTTATCTCAATTTTTACGGGACCCTCATTTACCTGGCACACCTGTAACTAATTATTTACCTCACTGTCTACCTGTCTCTCTCTAACGCACTTACCACAATGTTATCATATCCTTCATCTATACCTTTCTTGCTTATCCCCTTCACAGTCTTTATCTAAATTTCTTGCTATCAGTTCATGCCCTAATCACACCTCACTATCTTCACTTCTCACCTCCATACAACCTACTTCCTATTCAACTCTCCCTTTCCCTCTATTTCTCTTCCACTTGTCTTCCTCTTCTTCCTCTTCCTGTTCTTACTCCTCCTCTTACACACACACACTGGATTTCTGCTACCATCTTCCTCCATCCCTTCCTCCAACACCTCCTCCTCCTCCTCCTCCTCCTCCTTTTCCCACTCACCCACCACCTCACCCTTCAGCTCAGCTCAGCTCCTCTCTCTCTCTCTCTCTCTCTCCACTACCACACCCTTCAGCTCAGTTCCTACCAATATTTTTTTTTTTCTCCAAACTTCTCCCTCTCACTCCTCTAGTTTCCTATCTTTTGCTAACACTCCACGATATTCCTCTCTTTCTCTCTCTCTCCCCACCCAACTTCAAAAAGCAAAAAAATGCGTGTGATCTCTGTGTATAAGCGGCTTTTGGGATCGCCCTCTGTGAGTAACCTAGAGGCAAGGAGAGAGAGAGAGAGAGAGAGAGAGAGAGAGAGAGAGAGAGAGAGAGAGAGAGAGAGAGAGAATCATGGGTGTGTGCGCCTAAGGGAAGAGAGAGGTAGCGCGGATCACCACCACACCACCAACAGAGAAGGCTGTGGTGGTGGTGGTGGTGGAGACGGGCCTAACGAGCACCTGCCCCACACACCTGCCCTACCTACACACCTGAGCACGCGCTAACGAAGGCGGTTCGACTTACACCTGAGGACTGGGGAGGCAGGGAGCGAGGCAGGCGAGCATGGTCCTACTTACGAGAGAATTTAGGTTATCCAGCCATTGCCATCGTTATCGCTATCGTTATCTTCATGGCATCGTTATCGCTATCGTTATCTTCATGGCATCGTTATCGCTATCGTTATCTTCATGGCATCGTTATCGCTATCGTTATCTTCATGGCATCGTTATCGCTATCGTTATCTTCATGGCATCGTTATCGCTATCGTTATCTTCATGGCATCGTTATCGCTATCGTTATCTTCATGGCATCGTTATCGCTATCGTTATCTTCATGGCATCGTTATCGCTATCGTTATCTTCATGGCATCGTTATCGCTATCGTTATCTTCATGGCATCGTTATCGCTATCGTTATCTTCATGGCATCGTTATCGCTATCGTTATCTTCATGGCATCGTTATCGCTATCGTTATCTTCATGGCATCGTTATCGCTATCGTTATCTTCATGGCATCGTTATCGCTATCGTTATCTTCATGGCATCGTTATCGCTATCGTTATCTTCATGGCATCGTTATCGCTATCGTTATCTTCATGGCATCGTTATCGCTATCGTTATCTTCATGGCATCGTTATCTTCATGCTCACAGTTTTACTCGGGGCCATCGTCAATATCCTCCTCCTCCTCCTCCTCCCCCTCCTCTTCTACCTACCTATCTATCAACCTATTTTCTCCTCCTCCCTCTCCTCCTCCTCCTCTTCTACCTACCTATCTATCAATCTATTTTTTTCATCCCCCTCCTCCTCCTCTTCTATTTTTTCATCCTTCTCCTCCTCCTCCTCTACCTACCTATCTATCAGTCTATTATTTTTTTTCCCTCCTCCTCCTCCTCCTCCTCTTCTACCTACCTATCTATCAATCTATTTTCTCCTCCTCCTCCTCCTCCTCTTCTAACTATGTCGTTCTTCTAACTACCTACCTACCTATCAATCTATTTTTTATCCTCCTACTCCTCCTTTCTGTCTAATTATGTCGTTGTTCTATCTACCTATCTATCAATCTATTTTTTCCTCTTCCTCCTCCTCCTCCTCCTCCTCCTCCTCTGTCTATGTCGTTGTTCTATCTACCTACTATCAATCTATTTTTTCATCCTCCTCCTCCTCCTCTACCTACAATTATGTCGTTCTATCAGCCTACCTACCTATCTATCAATCTATGTTTTATCTATCTATCTACCTATCATCATCATCCATCTCCTAGTACCTCTATTCCAAATGACGCGAGAAGAATAACCTACTAACACAAGCCGTCCCATTCGAAGTCCTAATCCGGCAACAAACACAACACTCCATTTAGCTACAAGAAATCCAAGTATTTTAATATTTTTTGTAAATTTTAATAATGGAAGTTAGTGGCTCACGGAAGTTAGTGGCTCACGGAAGTTAGTGGCCCATGGAAGTTAGTGGCTCATGGAAGTTAGTGGCCCATGGAAGTTAGTGGCTCATGGAAGTTAGTGGCTCATGGAAGTTAGTGGCTCATGGAAGTTAGTGGCTCATGGAAGTTTGTGGCTCATGGAAGTTTGTGGCTCATGGAAGTTTGTGGCTCATGGAAGTTAGTGGCTCACAGTTATTTCAGGACAAGTTATTATATAGAGTAACTCTTGGATGACAGACAGTTTCCTTCTAAAAATAATGTAAATTTTTATCAAGGTATTAAACGAAGTCTTTTCCTCAACAATATTAGGCTTAGAAAAAAAAAATCTTTAAAGAGAGAGAGAGAGAGAGAGAATGGATGGATAGTGAAGAGGGGAGAGGGACGAGGAAAGGCTGAGAGTGAGGGGGAACAGAGGAGAGGTGGTTTAGAGGCGAGACGGGATGGAGGAGGGGAAGGGTTAGGAGAGAGGGATAGGAGAGGAAAGGAGGGGAGAAGAGAATGATCTGAGGGAGAAGGATGGAAGAGGGGAAAGAAGAGAGGGAGAAGAAAATAAGAGAGAAAAGAGGAGAGAGTGAATAAATGGAGGGAAGGAGATGAGGGAGAGGGAGGGAGATGAAGAATGAGGGAGGGGAATGAAGAATGAGGGAGGAGGCATAGTGATTAGACGTAACTTATTCTCTCTCCCTCCTCCCCCTACCCCTCTCTTCCCTCCTCCCTCTTTTTACACTCCTCCCCCTTCCCCATCCACTCATATCCCTCCTCTCCACCCTTTAACCCTTTCCCCTCCGTCCTCCCCTCTCCCTCCCTCCCTTCAGTTCCCCTCCCTCTCCCTTCCCCTCGCCACGAAATAATGACATGCTATTAGATTTTTAAGGTAAACTCATTTTTTTTCGGTCAGGTGGGGAGAAAGGTTGATTCAGACGAGGTAATATTTCCCCTTTTCCAGCTGCACTTTTCCCCTCTGAACCAAGGGCAGATAATACCATATTACTTGTATTCTCTCACGGACAATGCTCGGTTATTTCACGCTCCCAGGCCACGCTCGTAAATATTCTCCTTTTCAAAATGCTCGTAAAAATATATGCATCTTTCCAACCCATTCAGGGGCGCTGGAGAGGGAAGCCTTCACGTGGTGGCAACGATATAACTGAGGGGTCTTAACTCGTATATATTCTCCTCTTACTCGTACATATTCTCCTCTTAACTCGTATATATTCTCCTCTTAACTCGTACTTATTCTCCTCTTAACTCGTACATATTCTCCTCTTAACTCGTACATATTCTCCTCTTAACTCGTACATATTCTCCTCTTAACTCGTATATATTCTCCTCTTAACTCGTGTATATTCTCCTCTTAACTCATATATATTCTCCCTTTTAATATACTCGTAAAATTATATATACTTTAGCCTATTCAGGGTGAGAGAGATGCCTTCACGTGGTGGCACCGATATAACTGGGAGTCTCAAGTGCCTGATTATGTAAACGTCCCTCAACTACTTCCCGATCCACCGAAAGGATGATGGTGGACTGTAGGAGAGGGGCAATTTAAGCCTGCAGTCCACAGGGTACACGTATCATGTGGACCTGGGGTTACAACAATACTACTAGTACTACTACGAATAATAATAATAATAATAATAATAAAAATAATAATAATAATAACAACAACAGCAACACCACCACCACCGTAACACTAAGTAAGGATAACATAACACTACATAAGTGTGCCGTATCGTTGCGTAACTGCCGTAACACTGGGTAGGAGTAACATAACATTGCATAAGAGTACCGTATCGTCGCGGAACTGTACCGTAACACTGCGTAAGGATAACACAACACTGCGTAAGGTGCCGTAACACTGGCCATAGATAGCTGTGTCGAAAGAAGTGCTGTATTGCGTATGTGCCAGGACTTTGCGTGGATCCGCCAAAGCACTGCGTTAATATACCGTAACTAAGCTCACATAACACCGCCCAGGAGTACCCTAACACTGAGGAAATATAAGGCAATGTAGCGTAAAGGGTATCATGATATTTCTTAAGCATGCCTTAAAGACGCTGGAAAGTGCACACAGAAATCATCGTCTGTGTAACCGGGCAGTTCCAACACCGTCAATCAGTGCCACCACGCGAAGGGGACCCTCTCCAGCATCGCCCAGGATAAAAAAATAAATAAATAAATACATAAAAACTGACGTACTGGGAATAAAATGGTTGGAGTGTTGTCCCCAATATCTCCAGCACCATGGCGGCCCCAGAATGCGTACCACAAGCTGTAAAATGCGTACCCCTGCCATATATACGCTTCTTTATGCTTTTATTTACGCTTCTTTGTACTATGTGTGGAGTGGAAGTGTGTGCGTGAGAGAAATAAAGAGTGGTTATATATCTTCTGGAGTCTCTGTGTCATTCTTGCCCCCCACTTTCTCTCTCTCTCTCTCTCTCTCTCTCTCTCTCTCTCTCTCTCTCGCATTATTCATAACTAATTCTTTACTGTTCCATCTGCAGATAGATGGATAGACAGACACATAGTCACACACACACACACACACACACACACACACACACACACACACACACACACACACACACACACACACACACACACACACACACACACACACACACACACACACACACACACACATATATATATATATATATATATATATATATATATATTTATATATATATATATATATATATATAAATAACCGACCACTATATTCCATTTACTGCTAAACGCCTTTATTCGGCTCACTCAAAAACTTCTCGTTCTGAAGAGGCAAAAGTGCGAGGAAACCCAGAATCGCGTGCACAGCCAAAGTTGCGTGTAATGTATTGCGTGCGTATCTTAAAAATCTGGGAGTTGCGTAAACTGCGTAGCTGTCGAGAATAACGCGTACCCTGCTATCAGGTGTGCTCTTAACCCCTTACAAGATGATTTTCTTTTTTTTGCCATGCTTTATTTTGCTATTGTTCAAAGACTTATTCAATTTAGAAGTTTTGCGGTGAAGGGTTTTTTTTTAATCTCTCTCTCTCTCTCTCTCTCTCTCTCTCTCTCTCTCTCTCTCTCTCTCAAACCTTACTGTCTTCCTCCTTTTCGTTTTCCCTCTCGTTTCATTTTCCTCTTCCTTTTTTTTTATCATTCTCATCCCTTCTCTACTTCACTGTCATCTCTCTCTCTCTCTCTCTCTCTTCTATGACTAAAGTGAACCCTGGCCTTAAGCTTCACTCTATCCTGATTCCCCACCTGTCCTTTCAATGCGGTTCTAATTGAGCCTCAGGTGAGCTGCTGAACCCATCCTCTGTTAAAAGCTCCTTTCCCTGAACCCCAGACTTGGCTCAGTAGTTGATTATACTCCTTTCACCTTAACTTGGCACATATTTTTGTCCCTCTGCAACTTAAACCACGTAGCTCCGTGGCGGAAAAAGACAATACTATGGCTCTACATCCACTCCACAGCACTTCTTCGTGATTAGTACCATGTTCTAGTGTTAATCCATTGTTACATTTTGGCATTTAAGATGGAGAGACATCAGTTTCAGGCCAAGTTATAATAAAACGGGTATATCAGTAACTCATGATGGTTTTCTGCCCTTGCTTCACTTCTCAGCACCACTCTGACCACTGTGTCAAATCATGGTCCAATTAGAAGCCTGAATAACCAGCTTTCCATTACACAGCCCAAGCCGCGTACGCAGTCTCCATCTCCGAGGACAAAGAGGGGGAGGGAGGACGGAAGCATCAAGGCGCTGCATATTCACAAGCACACATGCACATGCACACGCGCGCACACACACACACACACACACACACACACACACAAACACACACACACACAAACACAATGATCAAACGGAGACACATGCACGCAATCTGACTAAAGCAGATATGGATTCGGCCTATGCACACATATATACACAAAGGCATTAACGGGTATATTAGCCTAGTCTATACTGTATACATATATATAGAAAATATATATAAATATAAATAAATAAATATATATATATAATATATATATACACACGCACAAAAAATTCCACCTCAAACTATAATACGAAGTCTCTCTCTCTCTCTCTCTCTCTCTCTCTCTCTCTCTCTCTCTCTCTCTCTCTCTCAGCCAGATTACCCAGGACTGTGTGTGCCCGCAGTGGACCAATCAGCGCTCAGAGTGGCAGCCCAAGTGACCAATCAACAGCCGGGGATCTGAACTGCTCTCAACAGGCTGGATTTGGGCGAAGGGAGGTCGGCTTGATGATGAGGTTGGGAATTGGGGAGGCTGGGGAGGTGGGGAGAATGGAAGGAGGGAGGGAAGAATGGAAGGAGGGTGGGAAGAATGGAAGGAGGGTGGGGAGAATGGAAGGAGGGTGAGGTGGATGGGAGGAGGAGTGATGGTATACATAAAAACAGAATGGTAATGGAAAGGGGATAGGTGGGAAAGAGGGAAGGGCGAGAAGGAGGGGGAAGGGAAGTGGAGGAAAGGGAAGGAGGAGTGGGGAAAAGAAGGAGGAATTGAGGAAGAAGAAAAGGGGAGTGGGAAGGAAAGCAGAGGGAGTGGAGAGGAGGGGATAAGAAATGGGGAAGAAAGGAGTGGGAAAGGGGAGGAGGTAATCTGAAATGCTCTGACCAGGAAGAACCTGATGAGAGGGAGGCAGAGTTGTTGATGATGTTGGGGAGTGGGGAGGAGGGGAGGATGGGGAGTTGGATGTTTGGAAGACAGGGAACAGACGCAGGAAAAGAGGAAAGGATGGGGAGGTGGAAAAAGGAAAGTTCAAGAGACGGGAGGATGAGAAAGGAAGGGTGGTGAAGAGAGGAAAGAAGTGGGGAGAGAGGGAAAGAGAGGAAGGAAGGATGTGAAGAGAGTGAAGGAAGTATAACGATGAGAGTCGGGGAGAGCAGAGGTGGAGGAGAAGGATGGAGAGGTGAAAGGAAGCAGGTGGCGATGAGAGGAGGAAGAGAGGAAAGAAGGAAGCGGAGAAATGGAGAAGGTAAATGGAGAGAGAGGGGGAAGAGAAGGTGTAAAGAGGAGGAGGTGGAGAAGGAAGGTGCAGAGGGAAGAGGAGGAGGTGGAGAAGGAAGGTGTAAAGAGAGGGAGGAGAGGAGGTGTAGAGGGAAGTGTGGGGAGAAGGAGAGGATGTGAAATGCTCTCAATAGGCGGGACTTAAGGTGAGGTGAGGTTGTTGATGGCGAGGGAGCTGGCGAAGGGGAGGAGGGAGAGAGTGGAGAGAGAAAGGAGGAGGAGGAATGGGATCGGGGAAGTGAGAGAAAGTGGAGTGAGAGAGGAGGACAAGGAGGAATGGGACTGAGGAACAGGAGGAAATGGAAGGTCAGGGAGAAGACAGGATGGGGAAGAAGAAAGGGTGGAGAGGAAAAGGGAAGTGATGGGAGTAAATAAATAAATAAATAAATAACTTTATTTCCACTAAGCAGTGGTTATTAATAAAGATACATGTTCCGATATATAGTAAGTACAGTACAATGAAGACATGAAAAATCAGTACATATGAAGACAAATTTAGAGCGAAATAAAATCTCAATTGGGATTTTTATCTTGCAAATGCATCCAAGGTATTTCAAGTCATAAAACATTTTTCTCTCCCATAAGAAAACACAGCAGTAGGAGGGGAAGGGAAGCAGGAAGAGTGGGGAGGAGGAGGAGGAGGGGGGGGAGGTGAGGAAAAAGAGGCGAAAGAAGAGAGATAAAGATAGGAATGAGGCTGAAGACGATGGCTGGGGAGTAAGGAAGGGGGGGAGGGAAATGAGAGGAGGGAATGGAAAAGTAGAAGAGAGAGAAAAAAAGAGGAGGTGGAAAAGATAAGATAGCGGAGAGGGGAAGGAAGAGGTAGAGAGGAAAGAAGGGTGAGGAAGAAAAGGTAGGAAGGGAGGGAAAAGAAGGATGAGGAAGACAGTGAGAGGTGGTAGGAAAAGTAGAGGAAGAAGAGAGAAATAAGGAAGGGAAACTGAAGGAGGGAATAAGGAGATGACAGTAGGTAGGGAAGGAGGTGAACTGGAAGGGGATGGGAGGAAGTAGGAATCGTGAGGAGGAAGGGGGAAGAGGGAAGAGAGGGAGGAGGAGGTGGAGAGGGAGGGGATGGGAGGAAGTAGGAGGCGTGAGGGGGAAGGAGAAGTAAGCGAGGGAGGAGGAAGTGGAGAGGGAAGGGAGGGATGGGAGGAAGAAGCGTGGGGAGGCAAGGGGAAGAGGGAAAAGAGGGAAGAGGAGGTGAAGAGGGAAGGGTGCGAAGGAAGGAGACAAGGAAGGATGAGGAAAGGTGTGGGACGGCGTGAAAGGTGTGGAGGAGGGAAATATGAGGAAGGGAGGGGGGAAGGGGAAATGTAGGGAGGAGGGAGGGACGAGGTGGAGGAGGAGAAGAAGAAAGAATAGGGAGGAAGGAAAAGGAGGGAGGGAGGAAGGAAAAAGAGGGAGGGAGGAGGGGAAGCTGAAGCAAGAGTAAGAACGGGGAAGAAGGGAATGGAACTGGGGAGGGAAGAAGAGAGTGAGCAGAAGTCCACAAAGAGAGAGAGAGAGAGAGAGAGAGAGAGAGAGAGAGAGAGAGAGAGAGAGAGAGAGAGAGAGAGAGAGAGAGAGAGAGAGGCCTACTGGATATAATGAAGTTGTGTGGCAGGATAAATAAGTTACCCTAAAGATCTCTATTACGGATGTGAGAAGACGAGAAAAAACTGAAAGAAAATGAGAAAAGGATGAATAAGGAGATGACGAGAGGAAAAAAAAAGTGAAAATATATAAGAAAAAAGAAAGAAAGAAAGAAAGGAGAGATAGAGAGAGATGAAGAGGGGGAAGAGAAATGAAAAAAAAAAATAAGATGGATAGGGAGATGAAGACGGGGACGAAAAAAAAAATGAATATATAAAAAGGGGAAATGAGGGATAAGGAGATGAAGAGGGGGAAAGAAAAGAGGAAAAATAAAGAGAAAAATGATGGATAGGGAGATGAAGAGGGGAAAAAGAAAAAGAAAAAATAATGGAAAAGGAAAGAAAGGGAAATGAAAAGGAGAAAAAATGAAAAAATGAAAGCAAAGGATAGACAAGGAAATGAAAAGGGAAGATAAACCGAAGAGGAAAATAAAATAAGAGGAAGAGATGGATAGGGAGATGAAGATGGGAAAGGGGTGAGAAAAACAGGGAGATGAAGGTGTAGGGAGGGAGAGTGGGGAGATATAGAGCTAAACGAGGGGAGGAGGAGAGAATGGGAGATAAGGTGAGAGGGCAGAAGGGGAGAGAGAGGCTGAGGTGGTGTCTGGGGACTGAGGGGAAGGAGGGAGAAGGAGAGGGGAACAGAGGAAGAGAGGGGAAGAAGGGGTGGAGGAAGAAGGAAGAGGAAGAGGGAGAAAGGAGAGGGGAAGAGGAGAAAATGGAAAGGAGGAGAGGAGGGAGGAGCAGGAGATGAGGGGAAGAAGGGAAGGAGGAGAGGGAAAGGACTGAAGGAAGACGGGAAGGAGGGATGGACTGGAGAAGAGAAAAGGAAAGGGGAATGTGGAGGAGGGGGAAGTGGAAGGTAAGAGAGGAATAAGGGTGGAAGGGAGGAGGAGGAGGAGTAGTAAGGGAAGAGGAGAGGAAGGGAAAAGGGGAGAGAAGGGAGGGGAAGGGAGCAGAAAGAAAGGAAAGACATGAGGAGGGAGGGAAAAAGA
>NC_136973.1:4422500-4440000 GCF_032717465.1 Coenobita brevimanus | reverse complement strand
CTCTTCCCTCTCCCTTTTCTCTCCCTGCCTCTCCTTCCTCCTCCCTCCCCTTTCCTCCTCCTACCTTTCTTTCCTCCTCCTTCCCTCTCGTTTTCCTCCCCCTTTTTTTCCTCCCTCCCTCCCCTTTCCTCCTCCTACCTTTCTTTCCTCCTCCCTGCCTCTCCCTTTCCTCTCCCTACCTCTCTTTTCTCCTCCCTCCCCCTTTCTTCCCCCTACCTTTCTTTCCTCCTCCTTCCCTCTCCTTTTCCTCCCCCTTTCTTTCCTCCCTCCGCCTCTGCCTGTGCCGCCAAGGAGCCTCCAGGGGACTATATTTAACCTAACTTATTCCTCCCTCTTTTCCTCCCTTTTTCCTCCCCCTTATCCTCCCCTTGCTTTCCTTCCCTTTTTCCTCCCCTCGCTTTCCTTCCCCCTTTTCCTCCCCTCGCTTTCCTTCCTTCTTTCCTCCCCCCTTGCTTCCCTTCCCATTTTTCCTCCCCTCGCTTTCCTTTCCTCTTTTCCTCCCCTCACTTTCCTTCCATCTTCCTCCCCCCTTGCCTTTCTCTCCTCTTTCCTCCCCTTGCCTTTTTTTCCTCCCCTGTCCTCTTCCTCTCCCATTTATTTCCTCCCCCACTCTCCTCTTTCCCCAGCTTTTTAAAGTTTTTCCCTTCCTCCTCCTTTCTTTCTTCTCTCAGTCTTTCTTTCCTCCCCTTGCCTCTCTCTCTCTCTCTCTCTCTCTCTCTCTCTCTCTCTCTCTCTCATTCGTACCTCCCCATCCACATTCTACCCCCACTTCTGCCTGTTTTCCCCCTCCTCCCTCCCTCCCTTCCTCTCTCTCTCTCTCTCTCTCTCTCTCTCTCTCTCTGTGCCAAGGAGCCTCACGGGGACTGTACTTGACATAACTTATTCATGAGGTAGACAAGAAACGTACACACACACACACCCTTCCCTCTCTCCCTCGGTATACATACATACACACCCACACCCACATACATACATACATACACCCATACATAAACATACTTCCACCCACCGACAGAGAGCACACGCACATACATGCACACACACATACACACACACACAACCATACATAAACATACTTCCACCCACCGACACAGAGCCCACACACATATGCATGCAAGAATAAACACACACACACACACACACACACACACACACACACACACACACACACACACACACACACACCTCTACCCATACATCCCGTGAATCTCATAATACAACCTCCACACACACACACACACACACACACATACACTAACAGCCCCCACACGCAGCCACAAACATCCGCAAACAAAAAGACAGTAAAGAAAAAAACAAAAAAAACACCATCGAAACTAGAGTGAGGGGAAACTCTTGTATAAAAAATGGAGAGAGAGAACTTCCCCTCGAGACATGAGGAAGGGCTCATGAGGGAATGAGGGGAAAGGTGAGGGGAAAGACAGGGACAAATTAATTAATCCCAGAAAGTTGGCTATGAACATTCTTGGGTACTTAATTCATCTGTCTGTCTGTCTGTCTGTCTGTCTGTCTGCCTGTCTGTTTGTCTTTCTATCTGTCTGTCTATTTGTTCGTCTATCTATCTGTCTGCCTATCATCTATGTCCGTTTATCTGTCTGTCTGTCTATCTGTCTGTCTGTCTATCTGTCTATCTGCTCACCTACCTACCTGCCTGCCCACCCATCTACCTTCCTATCTCTCTACCTACCTACCTACCTACCTACTTACCTACTAGTCAATCTACCTATCTTTCTACCTACCTACCTACCTACCTGTCTCGACGGGCGGCCATGAACAAATCGCCTCAGGATAAATAACACAAAAACTTATATAAACCAGCCGTATCCAAAAACAAATCGCAAAGGTAGAGGTGCTAGGGAGCTTTCTTAACCGACGAAAGTAAAGGCCCATCTTCCTTTCGGGGGATAGGGAAGGAGTTGAGGGACGTTTGTATAACCAGGCAGTGGAGCCGACTGGTTATATACGCGTCACCGTACGTAGGCGACTCTCTCAGGCACCAGAATACGATTTAATAATAAGTTACCACATAAAAGGTGTTAGGGGTTTCAAAGGATCCTGTTGCACTGACTAAAAGGTGAATGATTCCGGTCAAGGTGAATATCGATGTAATATATGATCTAACGAAAATGAATTAATGTGTCGAATCAGAAATGTTAGGGGACGAAGAAAGGAAGAGAGAAGAAGAAAAAGAGAGAGGAGTTGAAGAGAAGACAGGTGAGGAGTGAGAGAACAGGCGAGAGAAAGAGTAGAGATGGGAAGCAGAAGAAAGGAGGGAAAGTGGAGAACAGAAGAGAGGAGAGGAAAGGAGAAAAAGAAGAAAGGATAGAAGAGTGGAGAAGAGAAAAAGAAAGGAGAGAAAAAGGAGAAGAGATGAGAGGAAAGGTGAGGAGAGGGGACCACAGGAAAGGAAAGAGAAGAGAAAGAGGAGAAAGAGGAGAAGAGAGGAGAGGAGAGAAGTGAAGTGAGCGAGACGGAGGTGGGGCAGTGCCATCACACTCCAAATTACCTTCACTGCAAAACCTAACGAGCCTATCTTCCTTCATGTCGTTAGCCGGGGAAGGGGAGGGGCAGGGGGAAGTGGGGAAGGGAGGAGGGAAGAGGGAGGGGGGGAAGAGGATGAAGAGGGAGGGGGGGGAAGAGGGAGGGGTGAAGAGAAATGAAGGATGCAGGGAAAAGGGAGGACGAAAGGAGGAGAAGGGAAGCAGAGAAGAGAATGCAGGGAAGAGGGAGTGGAAAAGAAAGAGAAGGATGCAGAAAAGAGGGAGGATGGTAAGAGGAGGAGGGAAGCAGAGAAAAGGATGCAGGAATGAGGGAGAAGGGAAGAGGGAGGGAAGAGAAGAGAAGGATGTAAGGGAAAGGAAAGACGGAAGAGGGAGGGAGGAAGAGGATAGAAGGATGCAGGGGAGAGGAAAAAGGGATGAGGAAGGACGGAAGAGGGAGGATGGAAGAGGGAGGGTGAAAGAGGAGAAAGGGATGCAGGGAAGAGGGAGGGGGGAAGAGGAGAGAAGGGTGCAGGGGAGAAGAAGGAGGGAAGAGGGAGGGGAGAAGAGAAGAGAAGGATGCAGGGGAGAGGGAGGAGGCAAGAGGGAGAGGGGGTGTCTGGTAGTAAAGGAGGGGGACGTATACTGAAATAAAGGAAGGAAAAAAGGAAGGATTGCAGAAGGAGAGGCAGGAAGAATGTTTGGGGGGAAGAAAGGAAAGTAGACTGGAATTAATAAAAGAAAAAATGAAAGAAGAAAATGAATGAATGAATGAATGAAGGAAAGAAGCAAGGAGAAAATGGAGGAAAGAGGAAGAAGAAAAGGGGGGAAGATAAGAGAGATGGAAAGGAGAGGCAAAATGGAGAGAGGGAAGGAGGATGGAGATATGTAGGCAATATGGAGGGAAGGAGGGCTAGTTAGTAGTAAAGAAAGAGAAGGAGATGAGAGAAGGAAGGAAGAAACGCAGGAGGAAAAGAAAGGAAGGAAGCAGGAATTGAAGGAAGGATGGTAGAAAGTAGGAATGTAAAACAGAAAGGAGAGATGAAAAGATGGGAAAAAGGAGGAAATGAAGGAAGAAAGGAAGGAGGACATGAAGGAAGAAAGGAAGGAGGAAATGAAGGAGGACAAAGGAGGACATGAAGGAAGAAAGGAAGGAGGAAATGAAGGAAGATAGGAAGATGGGAAGGAATACCTGGAGAAAGAGAAAAAATATATATACTGTAAGAGGAGTAAATGATGTGGAAAATAAAAGAGAGGAGAAAATATGTTGGAAAGAAGGAAGGAAGGAAGGAAGGAAGGAGGAGGAGGAAGAGGAGGAGGAGGAGGAGGAAAAAAAAAAGATTCGTAACAGAAGGAAAGACAAGGAGGGAGGAAAGGAGGACAAGGACAAAAGGAAAAATATCAGATTTGAAGAGGAGAGGAGCGACGGAAGGAAGGGAGGGGCGAAAAGGAAGGAGAGATAAGGAGGAGAGGGAGGAGGACAATGAGAGGCAGAAGGAGAATTACCGAAGAAATAGGAGATAAATTAATGACTCAGGAGGAGGAGGAGAAGGAGGAGGAGGAGGAGAAAATATCAGATGAAATGGAAGAGAGAAGCGAAAGAAGGGGGAGGTGGTGAGACAGGAAGATAAAACAAGTAGAAGAGATGCTGAGAGAGAGAGAGAGAGAGAGAGAGAGAGAGAGAGAGAGAGAGAGAGAGAGAGAGAGAGAGAGAGAGAGAGAGAGAGAGAGAGAGAGAAATATGGGAGGAGGAGGAGGAGAGAGGAAACGTTTGTGTGGGAGGAGGAAGGAGATAATGGAGGGAATGAGAGGGAGGAAGGGAGGTAAAGCCTGAGTGAGAGGAAGGATGTGCAGAATAGATGGGAGGGAAAAGGAGGAGGAGGAGGAGGAGGAGGAGGAGGAGAAGGAGGAGGAGGAGGAGGAGGAGAAGGAGGAGGAGGAGGAGGAGGAGGAGGAAGGCAAACAGTAGCATCACTATCACTATCACCACCACCACCACCACCACCATCATCATCATCATCATCATCATCATCATCATTATCAAAATAATCTTCCTCATCTTAACCCCCCTCTTCCTATCCTTCCAATTTCACTCTTCCTCTCTTCCCTTCTTCCTTCCTTCTACCTTCTCTCCCTCCCTCCTTGCTTCCCTCTACTCCTGACCCTCCATCCTTCACTTCTTCCATCTTCCTCCCTTCTATCTTTCCTTCCCTTCATCCTGCCTCCATCCTTCCTTCCTTCTATCCTTCCCTCCCTCCCTCCTTCCTTCCTTCCTTCTATCCTTCCCTCCCTCCATCCTTCCTTCCTTCCTTCTATCCTTCCTTCCTTCCTTCTATCCTTCCCTCCCTCCATCCTTCCTTCCTTCACTCTATCCTTCCCTCCCTCCATCATTCCTTCCTTCCTTCCTTCCCTCCTTCACCACTTATATAACCCTTTTATCGTCCATTTTTCCTCACCTTCCTCTCTTTCATTTGAGGAGCGTTTTTCTTTTTTCTTTTCTTTTCTTTTTTTTGCTGATCTTTGCATAAAAATATTCTCTCCGCCGACCCGTTGCAAAATTTCTGATCTCATTCCCAGGACGGTCTTGGTTTACGCATTAAATATAAATTAGTCGATCCTGCAATATGAAAGTCGCTCCCTGATTCAAGTCACAAAGAGGAGGGTAGGTGGGAGGAGGTGTGTGTGGATTATTATTATTATTATTATTATTATCATTTTTTGCTGCGTTAAGTATTGAAATTCAACTGGTTCAGGGTTCTGTGGGGTTCACTGGGGTCTGGATTTGGTGGGGTTCAGTATTTGATTATTTCCTGTGGTTCAAGGTAAGAGTGAGAGCAGGCTTTATAGGGTTCAGGAAGATTTGTTGTGATCATTGCAAGAGTCCCCCCTGGTTAATGGCTTTGCAGGTGTTCACTGAGGTCTTAGTTTTTCTTCTTTGCTTCCATCCCTACCTCTCCACTCTTCATTTCCGTCCATTTACTCTTCACCTTCATTTCCATCCCTTCATATTCACACTTCACTCTTCACTTCCATCCCCACATATTCACTCTTCACTCTTCATTTCCATCCCCACATATTCACTCTTCACTCTTCATTTCCATCCACTCACTCTTAACTCCTCATTCCCACCCTTTCACTCTTCACACTTTACTTCCATCCCTACATTTTCACTCTTCACTCTTCATTTCCAACCCTACATATTCACTTCATTTCCATCCATTCACTCTTCACATTTCCATCCTTTCATAGTCACTCTTCACTTCTTTCATAGTCACTCTTCACTCTTCATTTCCATCTCAATATATTCACTCTTCATCTCCACCCCTTCATATTCACTCTTCCCTCCTCACTCATCATTTGCACCTATTCACAGTTCATTCTTCATTTCCATCCATTCACTCTTCACTCTTCATTTCCATCCCTGTATATTATTCACAAAGGCTTCGGTATGCATTTTTCTTCAATACTTTATTCAAATATTTTTCTGCATTTTTTTCAATACTTCTTTTACAGTGTTTTTCCAGGAATATTAGACAGGATTTTATTTATCATTCTCTCTCTCTCTCTCTCTCTCTCTCTCTCTCACACACACACACACACACACACACACACACACACACACACACACACACACACACACACACACACACGCACACACACACATACAAACTTTTTCCTCGACTCAACCTGCTTCGTCTCTTTCTCTTTCCATCTTTCTTGTCCCCTTTCAATCTCTCTCTCTCTCTCTCTTGGCCTTCCTCTACATTATTATTATTATTATTATTATTCACGGTTTAAGTTCTTCCATTATGATTCTATTTGGTCTTAACATTTTTCTTAGCACTGTTCTTTCTTCATCAATCGTTTTTTGCCCTCTCCATCCATCCATCCATCCATCCATCCATCCATCCTTTCATCCATTTATCCATCCACCTACCCACCCATCCATCCATCCTCCCAACCACTCAACAACCCATCCATCCATCCATCTACCCTTCCATCCATCCATGCATCCATCCATCCATTCACCCAACCATCCATCCATCCATCCCTCCATCTCCCTCCTTCCTTTACCCTTCTTTAGGTTAAGACGATGGGAGATAAATGAATAAGGGAGGAAGGAAAAAAAGGGAGAAAAGAGGAGGGAGAGAAAGTGAGAGAGGTAGAGAAAGTGTAGGGAGGAAGAGGAGGGAAGTGAGGGAAAGAGGGAGGGATGAGGGAGAATAGAATAGGGAAAGAAAGAGGGCATTGGTATGACTGAGGAGGAAGGGGAGGAACGTGATCAAGGGGGGGGGAGGGAGTGAAGGAAGGAAGGAAGAAGAGAACAGGGAAGGAGGAAGAGAGGAGGAGAAAAAAGGCATAGATGAGACGAAGGGAAAGAGGGAGCAATGGAAAAGGGAGAATAAGATATGTGGTGGAGAGAGAGAGAGAGAGAGAGAGAGAGAGAGAGAGAGAGAGAGAGAGAGAGAGAGGTGGGAGGGAAAAGAACGAGGGTAAGAAAACAAGAAGATATATAAAGGGAGGGAGGGAAGGGGGAAAGGAGGGAGGCCAGGAGGGAGGGAGGGGGATGGAGGAAACATTAATAAAAAGTGTGGAAAATAAGTTTGGAGAAAAACAAGGAATAAATCACGGACGGATGGATACGATGGCAAAAATAAAAAGGAAGGAAGGAAGGAAGGAAGGAAGGAAGGAAGGAAGGGAGGAAGGAAGGGAGGAAGGAAGGAGGGAAGGAAGGAAGGAAAATAAGGATGGATGAATGAATGAATGAAAGAAGGAAGGAAGGAAAGGAATGGGGAAGAAGGGAAGGAAGGAAGGAAGGAAGGAGGGAAGGAAAGGAGGAGGGTTGAATGGAAAGAAGTAGGAGATAATAAGGACGAAACTGAAAGAAAGAATGAAGGAAGGAAGGAAGGAAGGCACGACAACAAACAAGAAGACAAACAAGAAGAAAGGGAGGAGAAGTAGGAAGTAAGAAAGAAAGGGAAGGAAGAAAGGCAGACAAGGGAAGACGGGAAGCACAGCAAGGAGGAATTATGCATGTCTCTCTTCTACTCTCTCTCTCTCTCTCTCTCTCTCTCTCACACACACACACACACACACACACACACACACACACACACACACACACACACGAACAAGTAACGGGTTTTTCATGCAGAACAAAAAGAGCCAAAGGTTAAAAGTCAGGAAAAGTTTACCCCGCAAAAGAAAGAAAAAAAAACACACACAAAAAAAAAGACAATAACAAAATCTAGATCCATTCTTTTCGAGATTCCTGGATACACAGTTTTTAACCCTTTCACAACAATTACTTTTTTTTTTAATTCCTGGTACCTAACACATGATTTTATGCGACTTAGTAGAGCTCTAAAGAGTTAATGAAGGCTATAATTACACCTCTCCGTTTCTAAAATTCTTTAAAAAATGAATAAAATAATCTTACTGTAAAATTAATACGATGAAAGAGAGAGAGAGAGAGAGAGAGAGAGAGAGAGAGAGAGAGAGAGAGAGAGAGAGAGAGAGAGAGTTAATGAAGACGTAAAAACAGAGACAGGATGACAGTTCCAGAGTTGACCAGTTCTGTATATATGGAGGACTGAGAATACTAATTTACTTTTGCGTTAGACAGCAGAGCAGGAAAGGAGTGAGACTGCAGTTAGAAGGGTGCTGCGTGACCAACGTAATTGGGAAGACACGCACGCAGAGTTCAGAGGTAAAATGTGCAGTGTAAGTCAAATACAAAGGGAGAAAAAGTGGTGCAACATTGCGGCGAAGACAGATGCTAAGGGGAGTGAGTGAGACGGTGTGAATTGGTGAGACGAGAAACTTTGAGACAAGGAACTTTTGATTGCAGGCTTCAATTGATCTATTTATTTATTAACTTATTTTAATATTGAGGTTAATGGGAAGACAAGAGATCTAGTCAAAAGGGTACAGATGGTAAGACAGAAAGTAGTGTTACAATTATATGGTTTGATTTCCACCTCCCTCCTCCCTGTCCCTCCCATACATGAAACTTTTACTTAATCGATACAAGAGCAAGAATGAGGTTACAAGATCCCACTACAGAGTCAGCTAGTTGGGATGGTTAGAGAAAATAGGGGTCGGTTCAGCACATCCAACCTCTGAGAAGCTGATTTGGCAGAGAAATAATGTGATCTTTCTAAATCGGATCAAGGGGGACAAAAAGGAATCTGGAGAATAAAAGGCTGAGTTGTGTGTTTGTGAAGGTACGGGATTGAGAGACAGACAGATAAACAGATAGATGAACAGAGAGAGAGAGAGAGAGAGAGAGAGACGGACAGACAGGTAAATACAGATAGATTTACAGATAGACAGACAGATATAGACAGAAAGGTAAATATGAACAGCTTGACTTGCTCTCTAATTACAGTAGTTTAAGAACAGAATGAGGAAGAAGACTTACGGAAGTACTGGAAAGAAATTATGCACATGGACAGGTAGACACACTCTCTCTCTCTCTCTCTCTCTCTCTCTCTCTCTCTCTCTACCTACCTACCTACCTATCTACATGTCTATCTCATCAGTACATAAATATAACTATTTTTAATTACCTCCGCCGCGAAGTTGGAGGAGGTTATGTATTCTCCTATATTTGTCTGTCTGTCTGTTTGTCTACACGATATCTCCAAAAGTTCTCAAATAATTTCAATGAAACTTGGTGAAAGGGTGGGTCATGGGCTGAGAAAGAATTAATTAAATTTTGGGGCAGATTCTGATCCGGATCCTATGTACAATATCTCCAAAAGTTCTCAATGAATTTCAATAAAACTTTGTGGAAGAGTGGGCCATGGGTCAAGGAACAACTAATTAAATTTGGGGGAGGATCTAAATCCTATGTATTCCACACAGTGTCTCCACGGATCCGGATCGTTTCTAATGGCAAAGGCATTGGCGGAGGTATGCGCTCTCTGAATGCTTTCGGATTTTCTTCCTGTGACCTTTTTGTCGCTCTCTCTCTCTCTCTCTCTGCTCATAGTGTGAGGGACCGTAAATGATAACCCTGGCGGGGGGGGGGGTCCTCGCTCGTCCTCAGGGGTCTCGTAAAAGTCAGACATGTGGCTCCTCCTCCTTCTCTCTCTCTCTCTCTCTCTCTCTCTCTCTCTCTCTCTCTCTCTCTCTCTCTCAGTTTCCTTTATATGATCTCTCATTTTATTCTCTCTCTCTCTCTCTCTCTCTCTCTCTCAGTTTCCTTTATATGATCTCATTTTAGTATCGACCTATTTCTCCCTATCAGTCTATTAATCAGTCTGTTTATATCTATCCATCTCTCTATCTACCTATCTATCAATCTAATTATATTTTATTTGTGTACCTCTGTGTATTTATTAATTTATGTACCTGTCTGTCTCGACCTTTTGTATCTCTTGCATTTTCAACTCTCTCTCTCTCTCTCTCTCCTGGTAGCCGGCCATACATCTTCCTTCCTCCTATCTTCCGTCCATCTTCTTCCTCCCTCCCATCCCTCTTCATCCTTCCGCCCCCTCACTCACGATTCCTCCTCCTCCTCCTCTTCCTCCTTTTCCTCCTCCTCCTCTTCTTCTTCCTCTTTCTCCTTTTTCTCTTTGTGTTTTCTCTCCTCCCGTATTATCCTGCCCTCTCATCTATATTTTTCTTCTTCTCTGTTAATCTTTTCATCCTTTCACTCCTCCTCCTCCTCTTCTTCTTCTTCTTCTTCTTCCTCTTTTCTCCTCCTCCTCCTCCTTCTTCTTCTCTGTTCGTCTTTATCCTTTCACTCCTCCTCCTCCTCTTCTTCTTCCTCCTCCTCCTCCTCCTCTTCCTCCTTTCATCTCCTATTTTTATCTGATCAAATTTTACCCACCCTTCCTATCCACTCAGCGTTTAAAAGCAATGATTCTCTCTCTCTCTCTCTCTCTCTCTCTCTCTCTCTCTCTCTCTCTCTCTCTCCGCGTGCATTCTTAAATTTTCCCTCATCTGTTCTTTACTCTGACGTGATGTCCCCTCTTTTTTTTTTCTCTCTCTCTCTCTCTCTTACATACACACACACACACACACACACACACACACACACACACACACACACACAGGTCTTTTACATCGCTTCCCCTTCCTGTTCGTTTCCCCTTCAACCCACCTTCCGCTTCACTTCCCTCTTATACTTTTTCTTTTATCCTTGGCCAGACGATTTTCCTCCTCCTCCTCTTCTTCTTCTTCTTCTTCCTCCTCCTCCTCTTCCTCCTCTTCTTCTTCCTTCTCTTCTTTTTCTTCTTCTCCCTCCTCCTCCTCTTCTTCTTCCTCTCCCTCCTCCTCCTCCTCCTGCTCTTCTTCTTCTTCTTCTCCCATCTCTCCTTCTTTTTCTTCCTCCTCCTCCTCCTCCTCCTCCTCCTCTTCTTCTTCTTCTCCCACCTCCCCTTCTTTTTCGTCTTCTCCCTCCTCCTGTTTATTCACCTTTCCTTCCCCCTCTTTTACTAACCCCTTCAGTACGATGACGTCTTATAATCACTTCCTTCCACCTCAAGACAATTTTCTTTTTCTTCAGACTCCTATTTAACATTATAAGTAGAAAGACATACTACTATTCTTTTATTTTCTTGTTTGTTTTTCCTTTATTCACTTTCTTTTTAATTTTCTCTTTTCTTTCACCATATTCCAATCCTGTATTTATATATTTTTTTCATCCTCTCATTCACCCATATTCCTATTTACTTTTCCAGTCCATCCTTCACTTCCTTAAATCTAGCTTTAATCTATCAATCCCTCCATCCACCTAACCTCAATCTTATCCTCTGTCTTCTCTTCAATCCATCAATTTTTCTATGCATCTATCCTTCCATCCGTCCATGTTATAATCTGTTTTTCAGCTTCTATCCATCTATCCATTTTTCCATCTATCTGTTCCATTTTTCCATCAACCCCATCTAATGTTCCATCTATCCAATCTATCTCTCGATCTGACCAATCTATTTTTCCATCTACCCGCTGTATTTTTCTATCTATCTATTCTTGCATCTATCCATCGTCTAACCCTCTATTATATAATAAAAGCTGTTTCTCCCAGGCTTCCTTACCTACTCCCCTCCAACCTCTCTCTCTCTCTCTCTCTCTCTCTCTATCCCATTTACCCTTCTCTGCATATATTCACTCTTGGTATTGCTGTCTGTCTGTCTCTCTGCCTGTCTGTCTGTCTGTCTCCATCTCAGTCTATTTATCTTTCTATCTATTTATCACAGTTCCCGGCATTTTGTCCCCTTCCATTCCTCTCTCTCTCTCTCTCTCTCTCTTCCACTTACAATACTCCACATCATACCTTCTACATTCCCCTAAATTTCCTTGCTCCACATTATCTCCACTTTCTCTGTTTCCAGCTACATTCATCCACCTTTCTCTCCACCTCAAATTCTCCACTCCTCCTCCTCCTCCTCCTCCTCCTCCTCCTCATGCATCTCTCTATTCGCTTTTTTCCAGGAGACAAATTATCCCTCACGATGTTTTCCCGTCAGCGCCTCTCTCTCTTTCTCTCTCTCTCTCTCTCTCTCTCTCTCTCTCTCTCTCTCTCTCTCTCGTTCCTACGCCCTCTCTACAAATATATTCTTATATTTTTACACCTTCATATCTTTCTTTTCTCACTTATTCTTATCCCTTCTCAATAACATCCTCCTCTTCCATGTCACTCTCTCTCTCTCTCTCTCTCTCTCTCTCGCAACCCATTCCTCATTCTGTCATTCATCTCTTCCAGTCCCACTCCTGCTTTCTACCACCCTCTCTCCCCGTCTCCCAAACCATCCCATATTCCTACACCCTCCACTCCCGCACTCCCTCAAATCATCACACACACACACACACACACACACACACACACACACACACACACACACACACACACACACACACACACACACACACCATCCAACAATCATCAGAACAAATTATTGGAGTGTGGCCATGATGCGATGTTTCCATGGTAATCTATCACAGGCCAAGTCTACATATTTTTTCTTTCTCTCTCTCTCTCTCTCTCTCTCTCACACACACACACACACACACACACACACACACACACTCTCTCTCTCTCTCTTACTAACGATAATCCGGGAAATATTCTTCACTGGAGTGTGTGTGGACCATTGTGCGATGACGCCCTGGCCAATTCTCTCTCTCTCCCTTTCTCTCTCTCTCTCTCTCTCTCTCTCTCTCTCTCTCTCAAAATCATCCTTACATTTTAACACCTTTAAATCCTTCCTTTACTACCCACTCACCCTTTTCATTAACATCCTCTCCCTCCATCTCTTACTCCCTCCCTCCCTCTCTCTCTCTCTCTCTCTCTCTCTCTCTCTCTAGCAATCATCCGGAGAACATTTTACTGGAGTGAGAGCCATGATGTGATGTCTCCACGGTAATCTATCACCCTGACCAATTTCCCCGTCTTAATGGAATTTTCGCAAGAGTCCCCCCCCTCTGGAAGGAAGAATGAAGGAATGGGGGAGAAAGGGAGGGAAGGGGTGATGGAGGAGGGAAGGAGGATGGAGGAGGGAAGGGGTGATTGAGGAGGGAAGGGATGAGGAGGAGGGAAGTGGTGATGGAGGAGGGAATGGGGGATGGAGAAGGGAAGGGGAGATGAAGGAGGGAAGGGGAGATGAAGGAGGGAAGGGTGATGGAGGAAAGAGGGGGGGTGGAGGAGGGAAGGGGGGATGGAGGAGGGAAGGGGGGATGAGGAGGGAAGAGGTGGGGGTAGATGGAAATGGAGGAGGGAAAGATGGGGAAAAGGATGAAGGAAGGATGAATGAGGAGGAATGAATTAAAGAGGCAAAAATGAGAGGAGGGAGTGATGGAGAGGGGAAAGTAGAGGAAAGGTGAGGAGGGAAGGGGAGAGGAATGTCTAAAGAAGGTATGAAAGAGGAAAGGGGAGAAAGGAAAAAACGGAGAAGGGAGGAAGAAATGGGGAGAGGGAGGAAGGGATGGAGAGGAGAGAGGATAGGAGGGGAATGGAAGATGAAAGACGGAGGGAGGCATGAAAGAGACGAAGAGGGAGTAGGACGAAGTGGGAGGGAAAGGAAAGAAATGGGTGAGGAAAAGAGAGAAAGAATAAGGCAGACGAATCGGGCATGGAGGAAAAAAAGGAGGGAAAAGGAGGGAAAATAAATGGAAATAAAAACGAGCAGACGGAGGGGAAGACGAGAGGAAGGAGATGAGAAGCAAACTGTTTCGTGTTTGTGTATCTCTCATCCCAGGTTTCCTTGGAGAGAGAGAGAGAGAGAGAGAGAGAGAGAGAGAGAGAGAGAGAGAGAGAGACAGACAGACAGACAGACAGAGAGAGAGAGAGAGAGAGAGAGAGAGGGAGGGGGGGGAATAATGAGACGTTAAAAGAAAAAGAATAATTGGAAGAAACAGAAGAGAAAAAGGAGAGGAAATTAGGAATGAGACAGGAAGAAAGTGAAGGAGGTAGTGAGTAATAAAAGTAGACAGAAAGGAAGCGAAGGATGGAAGGAAGGAAGGGAAAAAGAACAACAAAGGAAGGAAGCAGGAAGAAGGGAAGAAAGAAGGAAGGACAGAGTGAACAATGAAGGAAGGAAGGAGGGCAGAAAGGAGGAATTAAGGAAGCAAAAGAGAAGCAAAAACGAAATAGGTAAGCCGTATTGCAGACATAAACCAAGAAACAGGGACAAAAATCCTGAGAAAAATTAGGAGAAAAATAAAGAGAGTGAGCGAGAAAGAAAATACGAGAGCTATATCACACAGGCACGGACGAAGAGAAAGTACGTGTCACAGAGAAAGATGACGGAAAAAAAGGGGACTGGAGAAAAAGAAATGAAGAAAAGAGAATGCAGGAAGAGGGATGGAGAGTGATTGGACGAAGGTCGTGAAAAGCGAAGGTGGAAAGAATGACGAGATGAAAGGGTAAAGAGGAGGAGGAGGAGGAGGAGGAGGAGGAGGAGGAGGAGGAACGAGATGATGATGATTATGATGATGTAAAGAGGAAGAACAGGAGGAACAAGATGCTGCTGATGATGATGAAAGGGTAAAGAGGAGGAGGAACGGCATGATGATGATGATGATGATGATGATGATGATGATGATGCTGCTGCTGATGATGATGATGATGAAAAGGTAAAGATGAGGGGGAGGATGAGAACCGGATGATGATGATGATGATGATGATGTAAAAGAAAGGAAAGCGAAGACGATAAATAAGGGACTGTTGGAGAGAGGATGGAAGTGACCCAAGAGGAGGAGAAGGAGGAGGAAGATAAAGAGGAAGAGGAAAAGGAAGAAGAAGAAGAGGAACAGGAAGAGGAAGCAGAAGAGGAAGAGGAAGAGTAGAAAAAAGATCAAGACAGAAAATAAGATTAAGGGAGACTGCCAAAAGGAACACGAGACTGTGAGGGAGAATAAGACGAATGGATGGATACGAGTAGAAATGGATAGACGATGAAGGGGAAACTAATAAAGAACGACAGGGAGAATGGATGGCAGGCTGGAGGAAGGATATGAGGAAGGAATATAAAAGAAATGGAAGAAAGAATGGGAAAGGGATAGATGAAAAATGAAAGAAATGAGAGGGAAGGGATGGGATGAGAATGGATGGTTTGTTGAAGGAGAGGGAGATGGATAGAAAGGATAATGAGAGAGAGAGAGAGAGAGAGAGAGAGAGAGATGAAGGCAGGAGAAAGGGGAGGTGGGTAAGGGAAGGTAAGGACGAAAGGGGAAGGGTTGAAAGGAAGGTGGGGGAGAGATGGGAGGGAGGGGGGAGGGCGATGGGAGGGCACAGGAGAGAGAGAGGAGCAGGGCAGGAAAGGGTGAGGGGAGGGAAAGGGAGGAGGGGAGATGGAGAGGAGGGAGGAAAGAGGGGAGGGGAGAGAAGGGACGGAGGGGAGGGAAGGGAGGGCAGCAGCTGGAAATCGGACAAAAGACTGGAAGCACACCGACCAAAATCTTCCTTTAAGCCTTCCACCACTGTTCCATCATAGTCTCTCTCTTTCTCTCTTCTCTCTCTCTTCTCCTCTCTCACACTCTCTCTCTCTCTGACCATCATCATCAAAACTGTACCTATATGTTTTCTTGTCTATAAATCTAGACCTGTTTATAGTGAATATATATTTTTCCTATTTCATGTCATCCAAATATTTATATACCTGGAATATTTCAAAGTGCAGCAATTTTCAACTACTTCACAATCCCTCATCTATCTATCTATCTATCTATCTATTTTATACATCTATCTGTCTGTCTGTCTATCTACCTACCTACCTATCTATCCATCTATCTATACACGAAAAAATCCCACAACCCTAACCGTGCCTCAACTCTCTCTCCTTCCGCCCAACCTTCATGGCAAATATTCCACCGTCTCTATGTATTAAAATTGAGGGAAACGTACAAATCCACTAGCACACCAAAAACCTAGGAATAAATCACGAAACCACGAGAAATAATATAAGAAAAATATCACAAAAAATAACAAAAAAAAATCACAAAAACAAAATATGAGAAACTAGAAAAAGTAAAAGCTAAGAAAAATAAAAATAACAAGAAAATTAAGACCACAATCACAAAACAAGAAAAATAACAAAAACTAAGAAAAACACCACAGATCCACAGAATAATACCACAAATCCTCAGAATAATACCACAAATCCTCAGAAAAATACCACAAATCCTCAGAAAAATACCATAAATCCCCAGAATAATACCACAAATCCTCAGAATAATACCACAAATCCACAGAATAATACCACAGATCCACAGAATAATACCACAAATCCTCAGAATAATACCACAGATCAACAGAATAATACCACAGATCCACAGAATAATACCACAGATCCTCAGAAAATACCACAAATCCTCAGAAAAATACCACAAATCCCCAGAAAAATACCACAAATCCTTAGAAAATACCATAAATCCTTAGAAAATACCACAAATCCTTAGAAAATACCATAAATCCTTAGAAAATACCACAAATCCTTAGAAAATACCATAAATCCTTAGAAAATACCACAAATCCTTAGAAAATACCACAAATCCTTAGAAAATACCATAAATCCTCAGAAAATACCACAAATCCTTAGAAAATACCACAAATCCTCAGAAAAATACCAAAAATCCTCAGAAAAATATATACCATAGACTTTTCAAATATACCCCCATTATTTTACTAATATCCCTAAATCTCCAACTTAATCCCTTAAATTCAGACACACACACACACACACACACACACACACACACACACACACACACACACACACACACACACACACACACACACACACACACACACATACACACACACACACGAGAAAAAAGCACCCAAACTCTAAAAATAAATACACACACAAATTCCCACAAATCCCACATCCTCCCACACAAATCCCAAATCCTCCCACATTTTCCCCTTTCTTCCTCCCACATTCCTCCCTATTCCTCCCACACTTCCCCTCTCTTCCTCCCACATTTTCCCCTCTCTTCCTCCCACATTTCCCCTCTCTTCCTCCCACATTTTCCCCTCTCTTCCTCCCACATTTTCCCCTCTCTTCCTCCCACATCTTCCCCTCTATTCCTCCCACACTTCCCCTCTCTTCCTCCCACATTTCCCCTCTCTTCCTCCCACATTTTCCCCTCTCTTCCTCCCACATTTTCCCCTCTCTTCCACATTTTCCCCTCTCTTCCTCCCACATTTTCCCCTCTCTTCCTCCCACATTTTCCCCTCTCTTCCTCCCACATTTTCCCCTCTCTTCCTCCCACATTTCCACTCTCTTCCCCCACATTCCCCTCTCTTCCACATTTTCCCCTCTCTCCCTCCCACATTTTCCCCTCTCCTCCTCCCACATTTTCCCCTCTCTCCCTCCCACATTTTCCCCTCTCTTCCTCCCACATTCCCCTCTCTTCCACATTTTCCCCTCTCTCCCTCCCACATTTCCCCTCTCTTCCTCCCACATTTTCCCCTCTCTCCCTCCCACATTTTCCCCTCTCTTCCTCCCACATTTCCCCTCTCTTCCTCCCACATTTTCCCCTCTCCTCCT
>NC_136973.1:4395000-4417500 GCF_032717465.1 Coenobita brevimanus | reverse complement strand
AAGCAAAAAACACAACAAGTATTGGAAAATTGGGCATGAAAGTGGGGAAGGCGAGAGGGGGAAAAAGAGTAGGAAAAATAAAGAGCATTGGGGATAGATAATGACAGTAGAGAGGGGGAAAAGAGGAGGAAAATTCAGATTAGCACTGAGAGGATGATAGTGACGAGGAAAAGGGGAAAATGCAAATAACGTGAATAAAGACAGAGGAAAGAAAGAAAAGGAGGATAATTGTCGAAGGAAAAAGAGGAAAATTGTCGAAGGAAAACGAAGACAGGGGTAGGAATAAATTATGGAGGAGAGAGGAATGTAGTGGGGAAGATAATGGGAAGAAGATGGTAAGTCAAATATTAAGTAGGGGAAAGAAGGAGGAGAGGGGAAAGAAGAGGATGGATAAAGACATGGGAATGAAGATGATGGGCAGGGAAAAAATGGCAGCTTGGTAAGTGAGGGAGTATGGAGAAAGATAATAAACTGAATATTAAAGCGAGGAGGAGGAGGAGGAGGAGGAGGAGGAGGAGGAGAAGAAGAAGAAGAAGAAGAAGAAGAAGAAGAAGAAGAAGAAGAAGAAGAAGAAGAAGAAGTGGGGAGTGTGAGGGATGGGGGGACGGAGGGCAAGTGCAGGGGGGGTCCAAAGAAATGTAGGAGGGGGTCAGGGAAGGGGGAAGAGCGGGGGTGAATAATAGGCAGGAAGAGGCAAGCGGGGGGGGGGGGCAGCGAGGAGTCAAAGGAAAGGGAGGAGGGGGGATGTATGAGGGGTAGGGGGACGGAAGCAGGTGGAGAGGGGGTTAGAGCAGAGGGAGAAGGGAGATAGGCGGGGAGGGAGGAGGGGCAGCATAAGGGAAGGGGATGGGAAGGGGGGCATGGGGAGATGGGAGGCAGGCAAGGGGGATGAGGGAGATGCGTGACGGCTGGAGGCAGAGAAGGAAGAGGGGGGGTTCGGAGAAGGAGGAAGGGGGAGCAGAGGGGAGGGAGGGGGGAAGGGTGAGGGGTGGGGGAAGGGTGAGGGAAGTGGGGAAGGGTGAGGGGTGGGGTGAGGGAGGGGGTGAGAACAGCCGTGTTGTTGGTGACGCTTTGTTGCCACCACCAAACTTAATTAATTTTTAATTAGTGCCCAGACAAATGTCGCACACAGAGGCTGGCTGGGGGAGGGGGGAGGGGGGAAGAGAAACGAGGAGAGGGAGAGGGGAAGAAAAAGGAGGGGAGGAAGGAAGGAGGAGAGGGAACGAGAAGAGAACAGAGGAGAGGAAGGAAGGGAGGGGGAGTGGGGAAGAGAAAGGAGGGGAGGAAGGGCGGGAGGGGGAGTGGGGAAGAAAAAGGAGGGGAGGATGGAAGGAGGAGAGGGAATGAGAAGAGAACGGAGGGGAGGGAGGAAGGGAGGGGGAGTGGGGAAGAGAAAGGAGGGGGGGATGGAAGGAGGAGAGGGAAAGAGAAGAGAACGGAAGGGAGGAAGGAAGGAAGGGAGGCGGAGATGGGAAGAGAAAGGGAGTTGAGAGGGGAAGGAGAGAGGGAAATGAGAGAAGAGAAAAGAGGAGAGATGAAATACGTGGAGGAGAGATGAGAGGAGAGGAAATGAGCAGGATAAAGATGGGGATAAGGTAAAAGGAAAGAGGAAAAGCGAGAAGGAAAGAGGGAAGAATATGAAGATGAATGAGACATGAAGGGAAGAGCCAATGATGACAAAGAAAAGGGAAAGAGAAAGGAAGGACGAACGAAGCAGAGCATGATGGAAAGGAAAGAAAGGAAAGGGTAGAGAAGACAAAGGAAAAGGAAGAAAGAGAAGACAGGAAGGAGGAAAGAGTACAAAAGAGTTCAAAGGAGTACAAAGGACAGCAAACAGGAACATATCTAATGGTTCTTTAGGGGCTGTAAATAAAAGATACTGTGACTAAGATATCAAATTTTATAAGGCAAAAATAAAGGTAGTAAAGCAAGAGGAAGGAATACGGAGGGGAAGGGGAAAGGAGAGAAAGGGAAGGAGAAGGATAGGAGGGGAAGAAGAAAGGAGAGGAAGGAAGGAGAAAGGAAAGGATGGGAAGGAAAAAGGAAAGGAGGGGAAAGAGAAAGGAAAGGATGGGAAGGAAAAAGGAAAGGAGGGGAAGGAGAAAGGAAAGGATGGGAAGGAAAAAGGAGAGGAAGGGAAGGAGAAGGATAGGATGGGAAGGAAAAAGGAAAGGAAGGGAAGAAGAAGGATAGGAGGGAAAGGAGAAAGGAGAGGAGGGGAAGGAGAAGAGTCAGGAGGAGAAGGAGAAAGGAGATGAGGGGTAGGAGAAAGGAGAGGAGGGGAGGGAGAAGGGAGAGGAGAGGAAGTAAAGATGAAGGTAAAGGGAGTAAATCTGGCAGTAAAGAAAAGCTGGAGTGGCCAAAGGTGAGAATGAGGGAAATGACTATAAGAAGAGAGGTGAATGTAATGATAAAGTAGAATGTGGGGGGGAGGGATAAGGAGAACAAGGGATGGGAGAAAATGGGAGAGGGGAAAGAGGGGAGAACGGAGGGAGAGGAGAGGTGAGGGAGAAGAGAGTGGGGAGAAGGGAGAGAAGATGGGGTCGGTGGGAGTGGGGAGAGGAGAAACGAGAGGAGAAAGAGGAGAGGAAGCGTGGAGACGAACGAAAGAAGATAAGTCGAGAGAAGGAAGGAGGAGAGGGGAGAAGGGGGAGATGGGTGTGGGGTGATTATGGGCGGGGTGAAGGACATTAGTGCTCGGAGCGGGAAAACAAATGGAGGCGGGGAAACTTGACACACGCTGCCTCTAGTGGGGAGAATAAGAGGTGTGGAGAGGGGGAGAGACAGGAGGGGGGTGAAGGAGAAAAAGGAGAGGAGAATGGAGGAGGAAGGAGGGGAGTGGAGGAGAGAATGGAGGGGAAAGGAGGAGGAACGGATGGGACAGGGGGAGAGAATGGAGGAGGAAGGAGGGAGAGGAGAAAGAACGGAGGGGAGAGGAGAAGGAACGGCGGGGAGAATGAGGGAGGAAAGGAGATGGGTAAAGAAGGAGAGTAAGGAAGGAGGGGAGATGGATGAAGAAAGATAGGAGGAAGAGAAGGGCAAGAGGAAAAGTAAGAGGATGGGAAAGAGGTGTATGGGAGAGAGGAGGCGAGAGAAGGAACGATACATGCTTACGAGAAACGAAAGAATGGAGAAGGAAAAAGTTGCAATGGAAATAAGAAGAGAGGAAGGACAGAAAAAGGTAAGATGGAAGAAAAGAAAAGAAAAATGGTGTACGAGAGAGAGAGAGAGAGAGAGAGAGAGAGAGAGAGAGAGAGAGGAAATGCGATGTGAAAAGGAGAGAAAGGAAGAGGAAGAAAAGAAAAGATATATAGAGGGAAGGAAAGGAAAGAGGTGTGAAGGAGAGGAAGAAAGGACAGAGGTGAGAGGAGAGGAAAGGAATGAGGAGCAAAGGAGAGAAAGAGGAAGAAAAGACTGAGGTGAAAGGAGAGGATGGGAAACAAGTGCCAAGGAGAGAGGGAAAGAGGAAAGAAAGACAGGGGTGAGAGAAGAAGAAAGGAGAGAGGTGTGAAGGAGAGAGGAGGTAAGCGAAGGAAAGATGCATGCTTGTGAGAAATGACAGAGGATGGGGATGAATAAGTGAAGCAGGGGAGGAGGAGGAGGAGGAGGAGGAGGAGGAGGAGGAGGTGTCAAAATGAACCAAGTATACTACCTATAGCTGTCTATCCATCGCATTCTATCTAAATTTTTCTATCTAAAGCTATCTACCTATCTATCTATCTCTCCACTCTATTAACCTCCCTATCCATCATCTATCTATATCTATGTATTTGTCCATCTATCCCACTACCAATCTATCGTTCATTCTATCCATCCCACACTCTACCAGCCAACCAACATACCTATTAACCATCCTACCTACCTACCTGTCTACATGCCTACCTATCACTCGTCCCATCACACAAAACAAACATTCAGACAAACGCTACAGAACCGCACCCTTCACGGCACATCATCATCATCATCATGCACAAATTTAGAACAGAAAAATTAATAACGGCACTAATTCAAATATTCATTGACGAGCAGTTAGCTATAGTTAACGCGTCATTTGCGCTCTCAGCTGGAATATCGCTCACCCTTGTGGAATGGATGTGGAGAGGTTGCATTAAAACAACTAGACAAAATTCAGAACAAAGCTGTTGGAATGATTAATAACCCTGCTATTACAAATAAACTACCTCCCCTGCAAGTAAGAAGGAATGTTGCCTCCCTTGCGTTATTTTACGGATATTTTTATGGCAAATGTTCAGACGAAGTTGCATCCATGGTGCCACCTCTCCATGCCTTCCCCTGTGCTACACGGGCATCTGGTAGCGCTCATGACTGGACTGTCACACTGTCATAGTGCAGAACATCCGCCCACCAGCAATCTTTTATTCCCCGAACTGCATCTCTTTGCAACTCGCTTCCCCAGAGTGGATTCCCCCCGAACTTCAACCTACAGCTGTTCAAGTCCAACTGTTACAGATTTTTTATGAATGGAAGACACCTATAATCTGGTGTATGGATTTTTTTTTTTTTTGGTATGCATTTGTTTTTCCTTCCTCTGTTGTTATTTTTTAACAATCGAAAAACCAATCTTACGGGGAAATGAAACTGAAATCTGTATATTAGTGAAAAATGGTTAGATGGACATTGAAAAATTAAGTGAAAACCATGAAAACTATGGAAATACGTACAGCACACAAAATGGTACTTACATATGTAGACCAGACACTACACAATGAGGCTGTTTACCTGAAAAAGAAAAAAATACATTACACTCCACTGTACCCCTAAGAGTAACGGTGAAATAGGATCCAGAATAAAATGTACACAAATCATCGCCATCACCACCATCATCATGATACCCATGTACGAGATGAGGAGGGGTGAAGTAGTATGCAGAATTAACATTACTAATTACTCCCCGCCCATATATATATATATATATATATATATATATATATATATATATATATATATATATATATATATATATATATATATATAATCTCATCTCATCTCATCAGCCGTTTGAGTGTCCACTGCAGGACCGGCCCATCCCAACCGAAGTGGGGACGATAGAGAGAGAGAGAGAGAGAGAGAGAGAGAGAGAGAGAGAGAGAGAGAGAGAGAGAGAGAGAGAGAAATGTCACTGTATCGGAGGGGGTTACTGAATTTTAAAAAAGGGGGAGGGGGAGGGGGAGCTAAATTTGCATATGAACTACATGGACAAGCAAAAATAATCGTCAAATCAAAAGGATAGGCTAAAATTCGCAGCGGAAAATATTTATGGAAAGGTCATACATGGATACATGCACGTACAAGCATACATACACGCACGCACACACCACTCATATACACATAAACATACTTATACCCACACACATGTTTACATGCCCCCTACGTACATACATATACATACATAAACACACCCACACACCCACACACACACACACACACACACACTCTCCCCCCACCTAACCCTCACAAACAAACACACACAAACACAAAAAAACGCCTACAATATCAATACCCAACGAGCGCCAACAGAAAAAGCGACTACGCGATAAGCCATTAACAACTTTATCGCTTCCAGGCATAGAGACGTTTTTGCCGCCTTGTGTGCTGTTGGGTTTATTTTGCTCATTTGTTGTGTGCCATCGCCATTTTGAACACAGGCGCTGATGAGGAGGCTTGATATAGGATTACTGGCACGTGAAAGCGGAGATATTTGTTTTTTATTTAATTTCTGACAGGCAATGGCGTGAAAAATCATATTAAATGAAACAAAGGACTTTAAACGTTCAGTTAGACATTACACATACATATATATACAAATTAATATATATGTAAATATGTACCGGTATGTACAGTATATATCATTCTTGCTTCCACCAGACGTCTAATGAGAAAGTCTGATACAGGACACTACTGCTTTTATTAACAATTTACTGGGGGGCGGGAGGGGGTCAGTAAAAGGTGTGAAAAATATAACGCACTCAAAAGTATCTTATACTGTTTATATATATATATGAAAATAATATAATACACTTAATGACATGAAAATGATTTTTTTTAAATTCTTGCTATCACAAAATGGTAAGAAAAGCTTGATATTGAATTACCGTGACAATAAAGGACATGAATTCTTAATACCACTTTCATACCGGTATAGGGCTTGGAAAAAAAATCTTACTGGTCGAAAAAATTTTACTAGCAACACCATACGAATAAAAAAAATACATATATTGCTTTACCGTAACACAAATGCACATATTTTGTTTTTAATATTGTTTTTGTCAGTCAAGTGTGAAAAAAACAAAACAAAGGGATATTAGGTGGGATAAAGACAAAGGGCCTGATCACCTCTATCGTCGTATTGTATTATTTATGAAGGTTCCAATTTGCTTGTCTGCGATCGGCCTTGGTCACTTAATAACGGCTCTCCACGCTGCTCGATCTCTGGCAGCCACACATACACATACATATATACATACAAACACACACACACACACACACACACACACACACACACACAAGCATAAGATAAGCAAACAAACAGCCAAAGTAACACATATCTAAAAAAAACTTTCTCTCTCTCTCTCTCTCTCTCTCTCTCTCTCTCTCTCTCTCTCTCTCTCTCACACACACACACACACACACACACACACACAGCTATAAAACAAGGAATTGTCAAGGTAACGGAGAGAACGTGACTAGAGGCACGGGATCACAGGGGGGAGAGGGGAGGGGAGAGGGAGAGGGGAGGGGAGAGGGAGAGGGAGAGGGGAGGGGAGGGGAGGGGAGGAGAGGGGAGGGGTGGGGAGGAGAGGGGAGGGGTGGGGAGGAGAGGGGAGGGGAGGAGAGGGGAGGGGAGGGGAGAGGGAGAGGGAGAGGGAGAGGGGGAGGGGGAGGGGGAGGGGGAGGGAGAGGGAGAGAGGGAGAAAGAAGAGGAGGCCGTGGGCATGGTTGAGGGGAGAGAGAGAGAGAGAGAGAGAGAGAGAGAGAGAGAGAGAGAGAGAGAGGACCCCCTTCCATTTCCCAACCTCCCCCCCCAATGATCACCCTGTGTGTCGTTGCAGAGATGATTATAAAGGGGAAGGGAAGGGGGGTGTAGAGGGAAGGGGAGAGGGGTGTAGAGGGGAAAGGGAGATGGGTGTAGGGGGAAGGGGAGATGGGTGTAGGGGGAAGGGGAGATCGGTGTTGGGGGAAGGGGAGATGGGTGTAGGGGGAAGGGGAGATGGGTGTAGGGAGAAGGGGAGAGGGGTGTATGGTGGAAGGCGAGAGGGGTGTAGGGGGAAGGGAAGAGGAGTGTAGGGGGAAGGGGAGAGGGGTGTATGGTGGAAGGCGAGAGGGGTGTAGGGGGAAGGGAAGAGGAGTGTAGGGGGAAGGGGAGAGGGGTGTAGGGGGAAGGGGAGAGGGGTGTAGGAGGAAGGGGAGAAGGGTGTAGGGGGAAGGGGAGAGGGGTGTAGGGGGGAGGGGAGAGGGGTGTACAGGGAAGGGGAGGTGGGTGTACGGGGAAGGGGAGATGGGTGTAGGGGAGATGGGGAGGAGGAGTGGGAAGGGGTGTAGTGAGGGAAACTGAAGGGGTGACATGACTCAGCGCTGGGAATTTTCTCTCTCTCTCTTTCTGTGTGTGTGTGTGTGTGTGTGTGTGTGTGTGTGTAAGTGTGAGGAGAAATGCGGACTGTGAAGACGAAAAGATATGAGAATGACGAAAGAAGAATTATGTAGAGAGAGAGAGAGAGAGAGAGAGAGACGGCCAGGTTAAGCTATGCACCGTCACAGCCCTAGTATAAGACCAAGTAGCCTGGCCACTTGGGAGGAAGTCAGAGCCAGTAATCTAATTCTCTCTCTCTCTCTCTCTCTCTCTCTCTCCATAATTCTCTTTTCTTATCCTTATTTCATTTTCCTTGACATTTCACCTCTCTCTCTCTCTCTCTCTCTCTCTCTCTCTCTCACCTGCAAGTTAGGGAAGACGGCAGGTAAGTTGGTAGGGAGGGAACTTCAGGTAAATTTCTCATAACACGATAAGGCTTAATTTGCTATTCTAAGTTCCTACTCCCATTAGATAGACAGAGAGAGAGAGAGAGAGAGAGATACAACTGACTCTCTCTCTCTCTCTCTCTCTCTCTCTATTTCCTAATTTCAGACTATCCCACTGATTATTAACCTTTCTTTACTGATGAACATTATGGGGAGTCTGGGTGTAGTCTAGGGGTGTAGGCAAGTGTTGGGGTGATGGGGAGATGTGGGAAAGTGTGGGGATTTATGTGAGCCTTGGGAAGGTGTGGGGAGGGGTAGGTGAAGTGTTGGAATTGTAAGGTAAGTGTGGGACGGAGAAAGTGGTGTGTGTGTGTGTGTGTGTGTGTGTGTGTGTGTGTGTGTGTGTGTGTGTGTGTGTGTGTGTGTGTGTGTAAGACATGAGTGAGGAGTAAGGGTGTGTGGGTAAAGTGTGAAAGAGTGTGTGGGGGTGTGGGGAGAAAAGGGCTAGGTGTTGGCAAGATATTCATGGTGTGGGAAGAGTGCCTGAGATATGGATGACGAATGAGTGAGGTGTGGGAAGGGTGTGGGTAGAATGGGTGAGTGTGGGGGAGGTGGGGAGGTATAGGGGAGGTGTTGGAAGTGCACATGGGTGGGTGAAAAGTGAGGTGCAAAGAGTGTGCGTGAGATGTGAAGTGTGGGGAGAAGTGGAAGAAGTGTGGGGAGAAGTGGAAGAAGTGCGGGGAGAAGAGGGAGTGTGGGGAATCAAGACTGAGTAGGGAAGTGTAGGGTAAGGTTGGGATATATGAATGATGTGGGGTGATTCTGTTTACGGGTGGGGATGGGTGAGGAATAAGTGGGGTGTAGGGAGGTGTGGATGACATATGGTGAGTGTGGAATATGTGTGGGTGATGAGGAGAGGGTGTGGATATATGTGAGGATCGTGAGAGGGATGTGGATGGAGTGTGGACTGGTGTGTGGCGAGACAGAAGAATGCCACTCAGGCGGAACTTGTCAATCTCTCTCTCTCTCTCTCTCTCTCTCTCACACACACACACACACACACACACACACACACACACACACACACACATAAACGCACACTGAGGCACAAGTTTAAACACACACACACACACACACACACACACACACACACACACACACGGTTAGTCACAGTGAGACGCAAACACAGCTAATCATTTACAGGCACACACACACACACACACACACACACACACACACACACACACACACGAGATTACAGTCACAGTCAGACGCAAACACGCATAATCATTTTCAAGCCTACACAACACACACTCACACCTAAGCAGCTAAGCACACACACACACACACACACACACACACACACACACACACACACACACACACACACACACACACACAGGGAAAACCAAATTCTGCACACATAGAGTCCTTGATGTTCACACTTGTTTTATCTCACTAATGCCAGGTAAGTCTATCTGTGAGAGAGAGAGAGAGAGAGAGAGAGAGAGAGAGAGAGAGAGAGAGAGAGAGAGAGAGAGAGAGAGAGAGAGAGAGAGAGAGAGAACAGACCAAAATCAATGCAGTCTATACATACCCCTTTTTTTTACTTATCACAGAGCAAAGTGGGTCACGATTTAAGTGGTATGTGGTATTCCGGAGATAAAAGCTTTTTCTAGTTTATTGAAATCCATAACAACACAAAAATCCCGGCCAGAATAGCGTTCCCTGGCAAGCATGATCGTAACTCCTACACTGTATGAGGGGATGGCATGCATGGGAGACGGGGTGGTATTGTTTGGTATAGTTATGTATGTACATGGATACATATTTATACACGCATGTAAATCCATACCTGCTTCATATTACGTAAAATACTTCCAAAAGCACAATCGTACACTAATATAAATTCACACACACACACACACACACACACACACACACACAATCTCGTCTCCGTGAATAATCCAAGCTTCCTTACACACAGATCATTCCACACCCACACTCACACCCACATAATTCCACCTTAGTCTTCTTCCATTAACTCCAGACCCACACAACCCCATGTCCATTATTCCACGGTTACACCATTCCACACCGATCCCCATCCACACTCACATCCACATCCACACCCACCCCACTCAGCTCCATGAATATTCCAGGCTTATTATACCTACACAATACCACACCCACCTGTTCCTGCACCCACACCCACACCCACACCCACATCAGGCCTGTCAGTACGTTCATCTTAATACTTCCACCTTGTACGACTCCACACCTCCCTAAACCCACACATCCCTTCCTCCTTATACGATTCCATACACATGAAGTTACACACCTACATCCTACACCCACACCCACAACACTCCACACCACTAGGTTCTATGCATATTCAATGGACTGCTCCACACTTATAGATTCCTACACCCACACCCACACCCAGGCCGCATCACTGGCTTCACTGTATAATACTTCACACATTTTCACAATCTACACCCACACCCACATACCATAACCCATTTGCACGCTTACATCCACATCCACACTCACACCAACACCCACATCCCCCAACCCCACTACACTGCCCACACCCACATCTACACCCACACCCCCCAACCCCACCACACACACACACACACCCCATTCGTACCTTCACCCACCTACACACTACTGGTTTCCATGAATAATACTTCACACTTACACAGTTACATAATCCACACCAACACCCATACCCAACCCCACCCCGCACCACTGGCTTACACGTCCAGTATTACACCCACAATCTACACCCACACCCACAACACACCTACACCCACACCCACCCAGCACCATATACTTCAACTAATAATGCAACACACTCAGACATTCCACATCCAAACCCACACCCACAACCACCCCACACCACTGGCTCACACGTACAAAATTACACACAATCCACACCCACACCCACACCTACACCCACAGCCAGGCTGCACCAGAGGCTTCCATGAATATTCCAAGCTGACTTAGACTTGAGTGAAATAATTATACCCACGGGTCGTCACAGGGAATAGCAGAGTAGGTACACGCTCTACCTTACCTGCCTCCCTCACACACCTGAACAATTACACCTTATTTGTAAACCAACACCTTACCTGTATGCTAATAATTTTACTCTCACATTTTACCTGACCACTTACACCTACACACTACCACCTGTACATTCATACCTATCAACACACCTGTACTCTCATATTTTACCTGTATACTCACACCTGTACACTCATCTACTAATGCACACCTGTACATTCATAATTGCAAAAGTTAAACCTGTCCACTCACCTCTCTCCTGGTTCTCATAGTTGTACATTCATACCACACCTTCTACTTTCCCCTTCCCCTCCCTACACCCACACACATCCTCATTTACCCTCCACCTCCTCCACTATTTTATACCCTATCCTTCCTCCCCACACACCCTCATTTACCCTCCACCTCCTCCACTATTTTATACCCTATCCTTCTTTCCCTAAACACACACCTCTACACTCTCCACCTCCTCCATTTTCTCCTACCTTTCCCTCGCCACTCCCTTCCACATACGCCCTCCACCTCCTTCACTATCTTGATCTTATCCCCACTTTCATCCACCTGGCCAATTACATATACCACTTTCTAAGCAAGTGACCGACCGCACACCACACCTTAACCCCACTCACTCACACCACTTACTTCCTCACTGTTCACCACTTACTTTCTCACTATTCATTCATGCATTCATTCCACCTTATTCACTGCATTCACTTATTCATTCCACTTCATCCACCATCAAAACCTCACTCAATCGACACTTTGTCATTCTGTATTCAGCTACTCACTCCATCTCCATTTATTAATGTCCACTTACTCACCACTTACTTCCACATTCTTTGAATTTCTCACTCATTCCACCTCATCCACCATCTCATTTCATTATTCAGTTACTCCACCTCCCTTCACTCACCCTAACTCTACTCATTCACTGTTTCCTAACTCGTGCACTGACTCACTCATTCCACCTCATCCACCATCCACACTAGTCTCATTCATCCATTACTGACTAGCTGTGCATTCACCTCCTCACCTATGGATCCACTCTCATCCACCTCTACTCCTCCTCACCTACTTGGCAATCACCCACATCTTAACCCACCCATTCACCTGTCTCTTCCTCACTACTTTCACCCTTTCACTCACTACTTCATCACCCACTTACTCAGTCCCCAATAAATTCACCTGCTCACTCACACTCACTTCTTCAACACCTCTTTCTCACCCACTCACTCAATCTCCCACTAAATTCACCCACGCACTATTTCAACACCTCTTCCTCACCCACTCACTCATCTCTTCCTCATCACCTCTACCTTCATCCAGTCCCTCATCTGTAACTCCACTGACCTCACTCCCTACCTGCTTCATCCCTCACCTAGCTAATAAACTCACACTGCTGGAACTTACACAATCCACTTCATTTCCTTGCACAATTTCACTTAACCTGGTTACAGATTCACTTTCACAATCACACACCCGGGAGAAACACAATTCTACACTTACACAATTCTACTTACAAATACATACTTACACAATGTATTACCAGTTTCACTTTCACAATCACACTCTTACCAGGGATAAACACGATTCTACACTTACACAATTCTACTTACAAATACATACTTACACAATGCATTACCTATTACCTACACCCATCCTTAGAAACTGCCTACGAATCACTACCCTTACTTTTCCACAGAACAACAGTCACACACCACAGCTTGCTAACCTTGTCTTATTCTGAACCACATACCCCTTGCACATAGGGACCAACCAACCTACTGCAGTTTCCCTCAAGTCTTATGTTCTTTTCCTCATTACAATCGAAGGTTCTTATACATACAGGTCTCGCCATAAATTTCCTTCTACCACATATTTACTCCCATTTTCTTCTTCCACTCCCAGCATTTCTCCTTATCCACCTCATCCACACTGTCACTCCACCTTTCCCTCCTTAAGCTTGGTAGTATTTGTCTCCACCTGCTCCACCACCATCACCTACACCCACACCAACATCGCCTCCACATTCATCATCATCATCTTCACCTACATCATCACCACTTTCACAAACTCCACCACCATTACCCAACATCACCATCTTCACCGATCTCATCGCCATCTATGTCTATCAGTTTCACCAGCTCCTCCACCATTAACAACCATCATCATCACCACCACCAACAATTCCACCTCTATCATCATCACTACTTCCTCTACCATCATTATCATCACCAATATCCTCATCAATAACACCCCACACCATCCCTAACAACACTAGCACCACCACTGACCATCTCTAGCATCATCTTCACTCACACCCCTACCAACATCACCACCACCACATCACAACTGTCTCCACCACCACCATCAGCTCCTCAGGCTTTCTCCACCACCACCACCACCACCACCACCATCTTCACCAACACAACCACCACTTCATCCCCACCTCTCCACCATCCCACCACCTCACCACCACCAGCAGCTCCTCAGGCCTTCTTGCTCACGCCCTCACACAAACACAAGTCCCTCCCTTTGTACCGTCTTCTGTTTATCAAAGCAACAAACGAGGCTTCTGAAACGGCTACATAAAAGCTTCGTAACGCGTTCATGTACTCATTTGCATGCCTTTGTACCGCTGCGCCCGCTATGCTAATACAGATGCGAGAAAAAAGAAGAGATATTACACTCTAGCCTAGCCACCTCACAACACGCATTGTTTTTAGATTAGTTTACCCCCTGGCACACGCTGCAACTCACACCAAACCACACCACAGAGAACATGCTGCACAGAAAAGTTCATGTAATTATTCGCGACACGGACAGACATTGACAAGAACGACATATTATCATCATCATCATTATAATCATTATCCTCCTCATCCTCCTCGTCGGCATCATCATCGTCATTATTATTATCATCATCATCATCATTATTATTCTCCTCCTCCTCCTCCTCTTCCTCCTCCTCCTCCTCATCATCATCATCATTATCATCACAATTTTTATAATGAAACTGAAATTACACAAGTTCTTGTTTCAATTACACACACACACACACACACACACACACACACAAACACACACACAACATCGGGTGAACACAAGTGATCTGCATTAATTAGCAATAAACACACACACACACACACACACACACACACACACACACACACACACACACACACACACACACACACACACACACACAAAACATCAGAACACAAGTGATCTACATTAATTAGCAATAAGCACACACACACACACACACACACACACACACACACACACACACCAACTTCAAGTCCTATCCACTCCTCTTACCAGCACAGACACACAACACACGTACACAAACACACAAAAATACGCACACAAACACAGGATCGAACACACCGCGAACACACCACCAACACACAGCGAACACACCACGAACATACGCGAACACATTGCGAACACACCGCGAACACACCGCGAACACGCAGAACAGGAGGGAAGACAATTACTTTAAATACATTCTTCCCTATCGCACCCACAAACACCGAACACACCCGAACACAAAGAGGAAGATTAATAGATAGACAGACAGACGGAGAGACGGAAAGATAGGAGTATAATTGAGTCATTAACACTAATTACATACACGTTCTTAATAACACACGTTGGCAAGATTAAATGAGTTTTTTGTTGTGAAGATAGATAAACTGATTGATAGACACTCTAACTGATAGGTAGGTAGATAAGTACGAAGACAGGTAGGTAGGTAGGTAGGTAGTAGACAGATAGACAGAGACAGATAGATAGATAGATTGATAGATGGATGGATGGATGGATGGATGGATAGACAGAAAGATAGATAGATAGATAAGTACTGTATATAAATAGACAGAAAGACAGACAGACAGAAAGATACAGATTCAGGCTGATAGACGTAGACAGATACAGATATTACATAGATATAACTATGTACCATTCAATCCGATAACACTAACTTTTGCCCCTCATCCTTACTGCCTCAAGATTATTTAATTTAATGCTGGAGAAACTTACTGAAATGAGTAGGTGAGGTATTGCATTCCTTAAACACTTTTCGAACTGATGTGGATTTTTTTTATGCATGAAGGACACCTGTAAATTGGTATATGGAGGGATTTTTCTTATTTAATTTGTCTTTCCTTCCTCTACCCACCTCAAAAAAAAAAAATCATAATATTCTTTAGAACTGCCACAGATGGATTTATTTCTTTATCTAATCTAGTTTTTTCTTTCCCTGCATCTTCTGTACAAAAAGAATAGAGATCTGTCTTAAGAATAAAATCTAGTAGTAGTAATTCGTATAATCAATGAAGTGTGTTTCAAGGTTAAAGATTTATTTATTTTTTCTGAAACAAAAGTAGAGTGAACGAAAAAAACGCAAGATAAAATTCAACACGACCTCATTCACGGCAGTTCTTAATGTGGAGAAATTGGGTGGGGGAGAGAGAGACAGGTTAGAGCTAGATTTATTTTCTTTAACGTTTCAGGCTACACAGAACCAATCTTCAGAGAGTTCTTGGAGAGAGAGAGAGAGAGAGAGAGAGAGAGAGAGAGAGAGACACTGGTTAGAGCTAGATTTATTTTCTCTACCATTTCGGGCGACACAGAACCCTCCTTCAGTGAGTTCTTGATTATCTTGGCTCTCCCCTGACTTCCTTCCCCTTGACTTGCATTCCACAAACAACGCTCAAGCTGCCTCGTGTGTGTGTGTGTGTGTGTGTGTGTGTGTGTGTGTGTGTGTGTGTGTGTGTGTGTGTGTGTAAGAGAGGGATGGTGTATGTATATATGTATGAATAGTATGCATGAAGGAGGGTGTATTTGTTCGTATAAGAGAAAGAAAATGTGTGTGTGTGTGTGTGTGTGTGTGTGTGTGTGTGTTATAGTTTATTTAATAAGCTTAATTTTTCTCGTCTCCCACTTATAAACGATTGAATATTACATCATGATTTTCCCGATTCAGAGAGTTTATGCTGACACTTGAGAGAAATTGAGTGAGGGTAAAAGTGATCCTGAACTTTTAAAATCTTGCAAACACACAGCTATATTTTATAAGTCGTCAATGCACACACACACACACACACACACACACACACACACACACACACACACAAAAGAGAAAGAGAAGACAGGTTATTTATCTTTGTGTACGGCTCAAATGGAAGAAGCATATGCACATTCATCATCATCATCATCATCATCATCATCATCGCCACCACCAACACCACGACCACCACCATCATCACAACCACCACCACCACCACCACCACCACCACCACCACCACAACCACCATCATCACAACCACCACCACCACCACCACCACCACAACCACCATCATCACAACCACCACCACCACCACCAACCACCACTATCATCATCATCATCATCATCCTGAACTTTATTCCCAACTAAATATGGCGTGAGGTAGGATTTAAAAAAAAAATATAAGAGAACGAATAAAAGACCTATTAACAGCATGTACAGTGAAATGGGCCACACTTTCATCCACACACCATTCAAGCCCGCGGAATCCTGACTCCACCTAAATAAAACACAAAAAACAGTACATAAAACAATAATTTCTATACGTACCAACGGCATAAAAACACAAGGGAACAAGAGTATAGTTAAACATACAAGGAGTAAGCCACGTAATCTACACTTGTCATGTACACACACCAGACACACAGAATATCACAGAAGAGAAGGGATAACAGAGATAAGTTACATTAATTAGACACACACACAAAGAGAGAGAGAGAGAGAGAGAGAGAGAGAGAGAGAGAGAGAGAGAGAGAGAGAGAGAGAGAGAGAGTCAACCTACACTTATAAGTTACTAATATATATACACTCAACAGACACTTAACGATACGTAAGAAGCAAGGCAAATTATATTCCTCTTATCAGTCCCCGTCACTACCCAAAGATACAAGTAATTTATTTATCTTTTAGCTTAATGGGGTCAAATATTGTTCAGATAAGTGAAGCAGACACACCATCATCATCATCATCATCATCATTATCATCGCTGTCGTTACCATCATTATCATCACCATCATCATCATCATTATCATAATCGCCGTCGTCGTTATCACCATCATCATTATCATCATCATCATCATTATCACCATTATCATCGTCGTCGTTACCATCATCATCATCATCATCATCATCATCATCATCCCAACTTTTATGTCTACTGAAAAAGATGAAGTGGGACATGATCCAGAAATAAGCTCATATTCAGTAGCTATGCAGTTCTCATTCACCATTAAACTACCGCAATCATCACCATCATCATCATCATCGCCAATATTCTCAGCTACAGAGGGCATGAGGTAGGAAACAGAAACCAGGAAAGACGAATTAGTAGGTAACAGAAGAAACGTATAACTATTGTTAAAAAAAAAAAAAAAATTACACAAACATTACAAGACACAAGGAGTAACAAAACTTATCTACATCAATTACTCACACACACACACACACACACACACACACACACACACACACACACACACACACATACATTCATAACAACAATTCTACTTCATTTTACACACTCACACATACCTAGTTATAGACCATACATAGATACATAAAATAATATACTCACACACACACACACACACACACACACACACACACACACACACACACGTAATCTCCATTCATTAGCGGCCAACAAACACACAACAACAACATAACACACGCTACAACAAACAAAAAACATGACAGCGGAGGGGTGAACTTTGCTGGCGTGGTGAGTGGGAAATAAGTTGCGAGAGGAAGTGTGTGTGTGTGTGTGTGTGTGTGTGTGTGTGTGTGTGTGTGTGTGTGTGTGTGTGTGTGTGTGTGTGTGTGTGTGTGTGTGTGTGTGTGTGTGTGTGTGTGTGTGTGTGTGCTTCGGTTGCAACACTGACCTTTGCAGTAAAAGTAGTGTGTCCTCTTTCACCACTTCTTGCACACACACACACACACACACACACACACACACACACACACACACACACACACACACACACGCACGCACGCACGCACACACACACACACACACACACACACACACACACACACACACACACACACACGAGTTCGATCCACGGATAAGGCAAGGAATTTTTTGATTATCTGAATTTCGCAAGAACTGATTTTTTTTTTTTTTTAACAGGATCCATCAACATGCCATACATCCCTACTAATACTGTCATTAATTTGGACTGTGAGTATTTGCGCCAAAGAGGTGGTATGTGAAGGTGTGTGGGGGAAACAGGAAGAATGTTGACCCCAGGAAACGAACTGTCTAGCCTTTTAAGTCTTACATAAATGGAAAAAAAAAACAAGTTACCAGTCACTCATGCTCTCAATCTCAATAATCAACTCAAATCCTGCTTCTATCTACCTATCTATCTATCTATGCATCTATATACCTATCTATCTATCCATCTATCTACCTACTCCTCCTTTCACTCAGAAGGCACCAAACATGCACTAGGCCTCAGTCCCCAGTTCTCCCTCTCGTCTTTATTCGCCCCCTCCCACATTTCCTCACACCCACTCTTTCATAATTCCTCCCACTCACTCCGCTACTAGTGTTAAGTTTATATACTTGTTCTTCCAGGTTTTCTCCTCCACCGCTTCCTCCTCCTCCTCCTCCTCCTCCTCCTCCTTCTTCTTGTTTTTTTTTTCCTTCTTCCTCAACACATTTAGCTTCATCTTTTTTTTTCTTCATCATCTTTTTCTCCTTCACTTTCGTTTTCATCACCATCATCATCATCATCATCATCATCATCACCATCTTCTTCTTCTTCTTCCTCCTCCTCCTACTCTTCTTCTTTCTTCTTCTTCTTCTTCTTCAACACATCTATCTTCATAATCCTACCCTTTTTGCCCATATTCTCCTCCATCTTCTTTTTTCTGTCTATAAAGTTCTTCCTGCGCTTCTCCTTTACGTTCTCTTTTCCTTGCTTTCCTTCCCCCCATTTCTCTTCGTCTTCACCATTCTCCCTCTTCCTCCTCCTCCTCTTCCCTGTCTTCTCTCCTCTTCATATTCCTCTTCCTTTTCTTTACTTCCCTCTTCATCTTCATCTTCCCTCTTCCTCTTCTTCTTCCTTTAGCTTTCTCCTCTTCTATCCGCCCCTCTTCCTCCTCCTCCACCTCTTCTTCCACCTATTTCTCACTCTTAATTTCCCTCCTCCTCCTCCTCCTCCTTCCATCATCATCATCATCATCATCATTCTCTTTTGCAGTCTTCATGTTTCTTCTTTACCTTTTTCCTCATACTACTTCTCTCCCTCCTCTTCTCCTCCATCTTCCTCTTTCATCTTTCCCCTCCATCTCTATCTCCGTCGGCCCCTTCCTGCCCTCCATCAATATTTCTCGCTCTTCAATCTCCCTCCTCCTCTTTCTCTTTTCTCTCCATCTCTCTTCTCTGTCTCCTCTTCCCTCTCTTTTCTCTCCTCCTTCTCCTCCATCTTCCTCTTCCATCTCTCCCTCCGTCGCCCCCTTCCTGCCCTCCATCTATTTCTCGCTCTTAATCTTCCTCCTTCACGCTAAATCTTACTCCATCAGTTTTATGGCTTCCTCCTTCTCTTCCTTCCTTCCTTCGTTTTATTCTTTCCTTCATTTTATCAGTCCTTCGTCTTGTCTTCATTTCCTTCCTTCCATCTTCTTTTCGTCCATCTTTTCCAGCGTTCGTTTTTTATTTTATTTTTTAGTTTATGATATTCTTTTGTTTATCTTCATTCAGTCATGTCTTTTAGCTTCCTTCCCTCTTTCACTTTCTTCGTTCATTTTAATCTCATGTTGACTTAATCCTTCCCTCCTTTTCTTTTCCTTCCTGCCGTCCCTTTCCCTTCTTTTATTTTCCTTTCCTTTTCTCTTCCTTCTTTCCATTTCCCTCCTTTTCTCTTCCTCCCTACCTTCCCTTTCCTCTTCCTTCCTTCCTTCCTTTTCACCCTCATCTTTCCTTTTTCTTCCTTTTCTTTTCCTTTCCTCCTTTTCTCTTCCTTCCTTCACCCCCTTTTTATCTTCCTTTCCTCCTTCCTTCGTCTATCTCTCCTCCATGTCATCCGTCCTTTATTTTCTCTTCTTTTCAATTTACTGCTATCTTTTCTTTATTAATTAATTTTTCCTTTGTTTCATTCCTCCTTCGCTTTATCTTCGTTCCTTCACTTCCTCTACCTTCCTTTCTTCCCCCTTTTTTCTTTTGTCTCCTTCCTTCCCTCATTTCCTCTTCATTCATTCTCCTTAGTTTCCTCTCGTCCTTCTCCTCCTCCCTTAGTTTTACGCTTTTCTTCATTTCCTCCTTTCTTTCTTCAATTCCTCTTCATTTGCCTTTGTTCCTTGTCTCTAGTCCTTCGTTTTATTCTTTTACATTCCACCCTTCCATCATTTTTTCTTCATTCATTCATTTTCTCTATTTTTCTTTCCTTCATCTCTTCCTTCTTTCCTTTTCCTCATTTCACCATTCACTATTTTTCTTCTTTCCGTTATTTTCTCTCTATCTCACTTTCCTTCTTCCTCTTCATTTTTCTTCTTCTTCACTTCCTTATAGTCTTCCTTCGTCTTTTTCTTTCCTTCATTTCCTCTTCGATTTCCTTTCATCCTTCCTTCATTTTACCCTCATTTCTCTACGTCCCCCTTTTTCTTTTTATTCTCATATTTTCTTTAATTTCCTTCCCCCCTCCCTTCATTTTCTTTTTTCTTCGCCTCCTTACCTTCTTTTGTCTTATCTTTTCCTTCATTTCCTTCTTCGATTCTTCCTCTTACTTATTCCTTCTCTCCTGTCTTCTCCCTCACTCACTCCCCCATCCTTTCTTCATTCTATTCCCTTCTTCCCTTCCTTCCTCCTTCCCTCCCTCCCACCCTCACTCTTTCCTTCCTTTCTCCATCTCTTCTTTACTTCCTTCATTCTTTCCCTCCACCCTTCCCCCTTTTTCCTCCCTCCTTCCCTCCCTCCTCCCCGTCTGCCCTCCAGCACTGCCGGCCGCACAAAGCCAGCCCAAACAACCACTCAGGTTGTTCTTCCCTCCTTCTTTCCTTCCTTCCTTCCTACCTCCCTCCCTCCCTCTCCTCCTTCTCTCCTACCTTCCTTCCTTCCTTCCTTCCTTCCTCCCTTTCTTCTCCCTTCTATCTGCCCACTTATCCATCCATCCACCTACCCAATCTTCCCTTCTCTCTCTCTCTCTCTCTCTCTCTCTCTCTCTTCCCTCCTTCCTTCCTTCCTTCCTCCCTTTCATCCTCCCTCCGTCCCTCCCTCCTTTCACCCATCCAGCCTTTACTTCTTTCATCACTCTCTCATATCTTCCTTCCTTCCTCCCTTCCTCTCTCCCTTCCTTTCTTCCTTCCTTCCTTCCTTCCTTCCATCTCTCCTTCCTTCCTCCTTCCTTTTATCTGTCAATCCATCCATCCACCTATCCAAACTTCCCTTCTGGCTTTTTCTCTTTTTTTCTTCCTTCTTTCCTTCCTCCCTTCCTTCCTTCTTTTCCGCCTTCTCTCCTTCCTTCCTTCCTGCTTCCTTCTATCTGTCTATTTATCCATCCATCCACCTATCCAACCGTCCTTTTTTACTCTCTCTCTCTCTCTCTCTCTCTCTCTTCCTTCCTTCCTTCTCTCCTTCCTTCCCTCCAGCACTACAGGCCTCACAAAGACAGTCCACACAGGCACACAGTCACAGGCAAGAAAACTACCTCTGTCTTACTTTTTTCTTCTTCTCTTTTTTCCCTTCTCTCTTCCTTCCCTCATTCCTACTTTCCTGTCCTACTTACCTTTCCTCCTTCCCTTTATCTATCTACCGACCAACCTATCTATCTACCTACCTATGTATCTACTAATCTATCTATCTATCTACCTATCTGCCTATCAACCTATTTCTGACTCTCTATCTGTAAGCCTTTATCTATCTTCCTATCTATTAATCTAGGTCTCGGGCGATCTATTTACCTATCAATCTATTATATATCTATCACTCTATCTACGAACCTGTCTATTTCCCCTTCCTTCCTCCACGTCTTCTTATCTATCAATATCTCTATCTTGCCCTTCCTCTACACCTACAAGCCTATCAGTCTGTCTATCTATCTATCTATCTATCTGTCCTTTCCTCCAGCCCTCCCGCACAGACAGCCACACACACACACACACACACACACACACACACACACACACACACACACACATAAGTAACAGGAGACGCACATGTGCCTGGGGTTCTATTTTGCATGTGTAAGTGAAGTGCGCACAGAACACAAGCAAGAGGCAGAAGAACACAAGCAAGAGGCTGAAGAACACAAGCAAGAGGCAGAAGAACACAAGCAAGAGGCTGAAGAACACAAGCAATAACACAAGCAAGAGGCAGAAGAACACAAGCAAGAACACAAGCAAGAGGCAGAAGAACACAAGCAAGAACACAAGCAAGAGGCAGA
>NC_136973.1:4380000-4392500 GCF_032717465.1 Coenobita brevimanus | reverse complement strand
ACACACACACACACACACACACACACAGTCACACATGCACACGCAACACATACCTCCACACACACACACACACACACACACACACACACACACGCAGATATATTCGTAACTGCAAATAAGGCAAGATAAATATTGGGCGAATAAGATGCTACACAATATACTGCACAATACAGTAGGTAGGTAGGTAGGTAAGCGGGTATATAAGTAGGTAGGAAGGTAGGCTACGATGCAAGGAGGCAGGCGGTAAGGATGGAAGGAAGGGTGGATGGCAGGTAGGTAGGTAGGCAGAAACATTAAGTACGTACATACCATACCTGGGTAAACAAGGAAGGAAGGAAGGAAGAAGGGAAGAAAGGAAGGAAGGAAGGAAGGAAGGAAGGAGGGAAAGAAAGAAGGAAGGAGGGAAAGAAAGATGGAACGCAGGAACGAATGAACGAAGAAACGAAGGACAGAGGGAAGAAATGAAAGAAACGAAGGAGGCCATGCATGTATGAAGGAAGGCACCCAGGTAGGTAGTCCGCTAAAATTAGTATACAGGTAGTCAGATAGGCAAGTAAGCAGACAGGTAGGGAGGAGGCAGGTAAGGAGGTTGGCAGCAAGGCAGGTGGGAATGTGACTGACAGGTGTGCAAGCGAACAAACAGGACGTATCACTTCATCACTCACCTCCTGGCACATATTTGCACACCACAAGCAAATAAATTTACTCAGTTCACTATTCTCTTTAACTAGACATGAAACATCCACCTCTGTCTTTAATACTGAGCTACAACAAGAAATTAATACTAGAATACAATGCTATACCCTGTTCACTTTAACTTGGCCTAAAACTGCCATTCCTCCACCTAGAACGCTGATATGTAGCAAGGGATAAACGCCAGAATATGGTACTAGTCACGAAGTTGGATGGGAAGGATGTAGAGCCGTAGTATCGTCTTTTTCAGCCACTGAGCTACCAGAAATAGGCTGCAAAAGGGAAGAAAATGTCCACCAAATTAAGGTGAATGAATTGTACCGTCAATCACCACTATCTGCATCTATATCAGTCCATGCCCTCAAAAGAAGAGTGACTGCCATAATTATATAACCATTCCACATGCTGACAAAGTACGAGTAGGGAAAGGATGACTGTGGAGAGAAGAGGGAAAGTGAAGTTGAAGTGGCTTATACTGTATTTATGTGTTAAAGGTCCTTGTTCTCGTCTGTTGAGGAAGCTCCCTAACTCCTTTTACTAAGCGATTTATTTTGTTTATTACACCTCACTGTTCTCTCCTGTTACATAAATCCTTCCTATATCGCCATACTCTGCATAACTAACGTACAAAAGGAAATTAAAAAACCATATCCAAAAACAAATCGCTAAGGAAGAGGTGTTAGGGAGCTTCCTTACGGTGGAGGTAAGTGGAGAAGAGTGAGGGAGGGAGAACCATACTGGGAGGGAAGGAAGAGGAAGGAAGCTGTGAAGAACGAGAGGGAACAAGTAGAAGGAAAGGGAGAGGAAGAGGGAGAAAGAGAGAGAAGGAAAGGAGAGGAGATACAGGAGGAAAGGTGTAGGAAGAGAGGTAAAGAGGAAGGAGCATTGGAGGGAGATAAGATACGGGGAGGGGAGAGAAGAGAGGAGAGAGATAAGAAAAGAAAGGGTAGGGGGGGAGGAAGGAAACAGAAAGGGGTGAGACATGAAGCTGAGAGACGAAAGGCAAAGCAAGGAGGAGAGGAGGAAAGGGAGAAGGAAAAGAGAAGAGGGTGAGAAGAGAAGTATATGGTGAAGGAGAGGGGGGTGGATATGGAGAGGAAGCAAAGGGAGAGAGAGGAAGGAAAGAGGAGGGAAAGGGAGAGAAAGAGGAGGGAGAAAGAGAGAGAGGAGGCGGTAGAGGGCAAGAGGAGAGTGACACGGAGGAACGAGAGATAAGAAGCGAGGCAGGGAGGGAGGGAGGGAGGGAGGGACGGAGGGAATGAGGGAGGGAAGAATGCAGTGAAGGAAGGGAGGGAAAGGGGGAGGGAAAAGGGGTAGGAAAGGGGAGAGGGAAGAGTGGAGGGAAAGGAGGGAGGGATGGGTGGAAGGAAGGGAGGGATGGATGGGTGGAGGGAAAGGAGGGATGGATGGGTGGAGGGAAGGGAGGGATGGATGGGTGGAGGGAAGGGAGGGATGGATGTGTGGAGGGAAGGGAGGGATGGATGGGTGGAGGGAAGGGAGGGATGGATGGGTGGAGGGAAGGGAGGGATGGATGGGTGGAGGGAAGGGAGGGATGGATGGGTGGAGGGAAGGGAGGGAGAGGTTGAGAGGTAAGGAGTGATGTGGGAGTAAGGAGGAGGGAATGTAGGAGGGAGGAGGGAGGAAAAATGGAGTGAAGGTGGGGAGAGATAAAGGAGGAGTGGTGGAGGAAGAACGATGGAAAGTGGAGGAGGAGAGATGAGAGGGAGGAGAGAGAATGGAGGAAGAAAATGGAGGGGGAGAAGGAGAGAGAGAGAGAGAGAGAGAGAGAGAGAGAGAGAGAGAGAGAGAGAGAGAGAGAGAGAGAGTGGTCGGGGGGAAGAGGAGAAAGAAAGAAGATGATGAAGTGGTTGAGGAACGGGGAAAGGTGGAAGGGGAGAGGAGAGGACGGAGGTAGGGAGGAGGAGAGAAGAGAGGTGGAGGAAGAACGATGGAGAGTGGAGGAGAGACGAGGTGAGTGAGGGAGAAGAAAAATGGACGAGGGGAGAAAGGAGAGGAGGAAAGAAGTGGGAGGGGAAAGAGAGAGAGATGGGAGGAAAATGAAGTGTGAAGGACAGGGAGGGGAAGGAGGGAGCGAGGAGGGGGAAGAGAGAGAGAGAGAGAGAGCGGAAAAGGAAGGAGAGGAAATGAAGGAGAAGGAGGAGGAGGAAGGGGAAGGGGGGAAGGAGTGAGGAGGAGGAGGAAGGGGAAGGGGGGGAAGGGGTGAGGTGGGGAGGGGGAGTGGTGGGGCAAGAATCCTAGGGGGAAATGAAACCTGATACCCACCACCACCACACTACGTCATGACCATGGTGTTGCTGCCTCACCTGCCTCACCCTGCCTCAACCTGCCTCACCCTCTCTGACTTACCATTCTTCTTTTGCTTTACCTGCCTCACCTCGTTTCGCCCTCCCTCACCCTGTCTTACCTGCCTCATCCTACATCACTTGCCACGCCTGCATCCCCTTGCCTCACTCTGCCTTCCCCTGCCTCACCTGCTTCACCTTTCCTCATTTGCATCACCCTGCCTTACCTGCCTCACCTTGCCTGCCTGTCTCACCCGTGACTCACTTTCTTTTCTTGCCACACTTTCATTGCTTCGTTTCATCTGTTTTTCCTCCCCTGTTTTCTTCAACCATCCTGCCTTACCCCCACACATCTGCCTCACATTGCCTCACCCGATACACACCACCACCTCTTGCCTGCCTCGCCCTACCTCACCCACTTCCTCTGCCTCACCCACTTCCTCTGCCTCATTTTCCCTCATCTGCCTCATCTTACCTGTTTTCCTCAGCTTGCCTCATCCATCCTTCAATCTGCCTCATCCTCCTTGCCTCGCCTGAAGTCTCACACTACCTGCCTACCCCTCCTTGTCTACCCCACCCTACCTCACCCTGCCAGCCTCATCTTCGCCTGCCCAACCCTGCCTTACCCTACCTTATTTTTCTCTGCCTCTTCTGTTAGCTTCTCTCTCTCTCTCTCTCTCTCTCTCTCTCTCTCTCTCTCTCTCTCGTGCATGTGTCCATCTTTATATCTCTCAATCTTCCTCACTTCCTACCCGTCTCCTCAACTCAAATACCTCTCAACCTCACTGAACCACTGCCTCTCTCTCTCTCTCTCTCTCTCTCTCTCTCTCTCTCTCTCTCTCTCTCTCTCCATTAAAAACAATCATATATACAAACCTCTAACAATGCCGTAATAAAATACGCCTACAACCCTGTATAATCTCTCTCTCTCTCTCTCTCTCTCTCTCTCCCGCTTTAGGTTGTTTGTCACACTGGGTGCTTGTCATGCCAGTTTGTTACATCAAATATTCTCTCTCTCTCTCTCTCTCTCTCTCTCTCTCTCTCTCTCTTTCTCTCTCCACCATGCCTCACCGTCTTCCCACCTGCCTCCTACCCTAATCGTCATTCCTCGCAATCATGCATTTCAGAACTCACTTTAACGACCCCATTACATCTCTCCTAACTGCTTACGTGCCTACCTGTCCTTGTTAATTTTCTTGACTGACTGCTTGTTCAAGGTTACCGTCTCCTGTGTTGCGTAGTTTGTTTAAAGACTCGTTTGTGACTTATCCTCCCCCCCTCCCCTCACTCCCCAACCACCCTCAACTCCTCATCCACACTTATCATTCTCATCCCCACCTGCACGCTCTCCATCTTATTATCTCCACGTGTTACCCCCACCATCTCCTCAACCCCCATCTCACTCCCACCTACACCCTCCCCACCTCACTATCTCCGCCTGTTACCCCCCACCATCTCCTCAACCCCCACCTACACCCTCTCCACCTCACTATCTCCGCCTCTTACCCCTCACCATCTCCTCTACCCCCATCTCACCCCCACCACCTTCCCCTCCACCCTTTAATCTATCCCTACTAACCCCATTATTAGTCTTACTCTCTCTATATATCCCTACCCCACCTCACTATTCCCACTACCTACCTGTCCATCCCGTACCCCCCTCCACCAATCCCCCCGGTATCATTTTCATCCACACCACCTTCCCTCCACCCTATAACCCACCCCCACCTCCCCCATCATTCACACTCCCACCACCTACCCCCGCCCCACAACTCCCACCACTTACTTTCCACTCCGTAACACCCCCTACCCTCGCTTTTATTATTCTCCCCCTCACCCTACCACCAATGCCCCCACAACTATCCTTCTCACCTCCACAACCCATCTGCTCACCTACATCATTCAATCTCCACCACCAATGTCACCATCCAAATTACTACCACTACCACCACCACCACCTTCCTAACCCCAATCCCACCACACCCGCAATAATCCAACTACCATCACAACCTTCTTCCTTACCCCATTCTCACCCCCACCCCATCACCACCACAACCCACTACCACCACCCACAACCACCACCACCACCACCACCGTCATATTGCTAATCCTACTTCAAGCAGTTAATCCTGTCAGCTTTGTTAAATCTCTTCATGCAGCTGGTTTCATTTAGTGAAGGAGTCTCGCAGGACATAATCAACTTAACACTAAATGCAAATCCACACACAAAAAAGGAAAAACCCAGGGCCGAAGATGTCTCAAGGAACATAAGACAGCTCGGCGCTTCTGTTTTTATTGTCCTCATTAGGCGTAAGGTAGACCAGGTGTGTGAAGACGGGTGAGTGCTGTCTTTCCTACGCTTGTTCGTCTCCCGGGGTGAAAAACTTTGACTTAAAAATCATCTCACCCACATCGCCCATCAATGCCAATTTTCACACAATGTATCTCCCACATTGTCCCACCACCTGCAACCACTCGAACCACATTCCCTAACACCTTTTCCTAGACGATTTAGTTTGCTTATTACACCCTACTGCCCTAGTCTGTGTTACGTAAATCCTTCACGCATCCCGATACTCTGCATAAATCAAGTACAAAAGGATATCAAGGCATATCCAAAAATAAATCGCTAAGTAAAAGGTGCTAGGGAGCTTCCTTAACCGACGAGAATACGGCCTAAGTGCCTTGGTTTACTGCGCTTTACTGCTCCGCTGACTTTTCTCTGTTATGGTCAAAAGTCTGAGGAACAAAGAAAGTCTGTGCGAACGTGTGTCAGTGCTGTGGTATTGTCGCTGGTTTGACTAATTGCTACGGTGACAAAGAAACAGTGCACAGTAATTCGTGTCACTACTTTGTTGATCTGTCTTCTATAATCTGTATCCAAAGCGACAATTAAGTGTCTTCTTCCGGTTCTCAGCTCTCTAGATCTGTTTTTGGTACGGTTGCAGCTCCATTCTGTGGCACAGTCAATACCAATCTCTGTACTTTCTAAAGGGTCGCGTGGATGAAGGAACCAAAGGGCAATTCATCCCTTTATCAGTTGTAGTGGCACCAGTGCAATGGCTAATGACTAGAGAGAGTCGGCCAGAGTCGGGGTCAATCCTGGTGCAGTGTGGTCAGACGATAAACACCAGATATATCGAAGGAAAAGCCATACCTGGTCCCATAAAATCTCAGCTGATATGAGGACTGTGACATGGAAGACATACTGATATATATGAATGATTTATATACATGTGCAGATACCTCGCTTCGTGGTACATAATGATCAGTAGACACCAAATATATCGAAGGAAAAGCCACACCTTGTCCCATAAAACACCAGCTGACATAAGCAGTGTGACATGGCAAACATACCGGTATATACAAAGATAAATACAAATGTGTAGATTAGTGTTGCTCCGAATATTCGCCTTCGCATTCGCAAATATTCGCAGATTTTTACGATATTCGTATTTGCATTCGCATGTTGTCATGCGCGTATTTTGTGAATATTTTGCGAATATTAATAATGTAACAGTATTGATGAAGTTAATAGAAAATCAAATAAAGAGTTAAAATCATGAGCTGAACAAGTGTTTTACGCTAGTGTTGCCAACCATGCAGCTGTGCTTGTTGCAACATGCAGTGTTGCCAGATTCCCAGAAAAGTCTGGATTTCTCCTGATTTTCTGCCTAATGACGGATTTTCAAGACTCATTAAGATGTGGTTAATCTCCAGATTTATGGCTCATAACCATAAAAAGTGCTCTAAATCTCTAGAATTTCTCAGAGAGAGAGAGAGAGAGAGAGAGAGAGAGAGAGAGAGAGAGAGAGAGAACGCCTCCAGGACGCGTCTGATATGCCCGGGGGATGCATATAGGAGCTGGGTCCTCGTCCCGCATCCTGGTGACATAGAAAACTGATAGAAATGTGTTCACTCAATGTTCTATGACTGAAACTCTCAGTGAAATTAATTTGTACAAAAAACATAAGTAACTCGCTTTTCTGTGTCATCTAACCGAATGTTCGCATTAGCATTTGCATTCACATTCGCAATACCTCTCTCCGCAGTACATAATGATCAGGAAACACCAAACACATCGAGGGAAATAACATACCTAATCTCATAAAATCCCAGCGAATATGAAGACTGACGTGGCATACACACCGATATATACAAATGGCAGGTATGAATGTGTTGATACCTCGCTTCGTAGGACATAATGATCGGTGGACTTAAGGCTGTATGTGTAAACCTTAATTAGCAAGGTGGAGTGCCAACCTCTAATTACTGAAGGTCAATTATGGAACACCTGGGGTTATTAGGTAGGGTCAGCCTGCATCCCATATTTAAAAAAAGCAGTCAGCAACCATATAGGAAGACCAGGTAACATTCCATCCATCAGCACTACGCCCAAAATTATCATAAAAATTGGGCTCTGATCCTGCTTTGCGATTTCAAGTTTATGACCCTAAAAAAAAAAAAAAAAAAAAAAAAAAAAAAAGGTTTGTATTATGTGTACTTTTAATTTCTCGTTCATGTAATCCATCACAGAAACACTATCTATCTAACTATCTATCTATTGCCAGACGCCTCAATCCCACAAGGGGTGGCCACAAACAAATCGCCTCCATGTCGTCCTGTCCCCCACCATTTCACGGTCCTGCTCCCAGCTCACATCCCCCTCTCTCACATACTACCGAATCATTATACACCAGATGTAACATATAATTCTTTACCATTTCCAATAAGATATATTTTATTCTTGATACCAGCTTACGTTTTCATTCAGCTTAATGGATATCTCTCGCGGTAAGAGGGTTAGGTTTCACTCCTCCATCTCCACTACTAAAACTGTACCCCTCGAGGATTAAGTGCCTATCTCCTCCTCCACCTTACCTCTCACCCTCCACCTTCATCACCTATTCCACCGCCATCGCCACCTCCACCTTCACCTCCACCACTGCAACTTCACACCTCGAGTATGAAGTGTCTGTCTCCACCACGCTACCTCCCACCCTCCAGCTTCATCTCCAAGTCCACCTCCATCTCCACCTCCATCTTCACCTCCACCACTGCAGCTGTGCACCTCCAACGTCAAGTGTGTCTCCCTCTCTTCTCCACCACCCCTCATCCTCTCCAACACAACCAGAAGCCAAGGTTACTGTACTCCAGGGGACGCTCTTGTTGTTACACTCTCTCTCTCTTTTCACATAGCTTTTCCCTCCCTCCCTTCCTACTCTCTGCTTTCCTAGAACTTCCTGCCTTCTTCGCCCTCTCCTCTCACGACCCTTCCCCTTCTAACTTTTTAAATCTTCCTTACTTCTCTCTCTCTCTCTCTCTCTCTCTCCCCCTCTCTCTCCACCTTTCTGTGCATCTATCTCCACCCCTCCATCCCCGAGATACAATCACCTCTCCCCACCACCACCACCCTCAATGCTACCTGCCGCTACTGCCGACTTTTCCTTACCTTACCTGGCGATAGAATAATGAGTGCCTACCTGAGCCACTCCACCTGAGGCCAAGGGTTTAAACGACACGCAGCCTCACAACAAGAAGTGACAACTCTATACGGCCTACACAAAGCTCAAGATAAAAAATAAAAAAATAAACAATTAAATATACAAGATAAAAACCAAGGTAAAAATAAAAACAATTGCATAACGTAATCTCCTTTGGCTATGGTGTTGGAGGGACGCCTTCACGTGGTGGCACCGATACAACACAGAAGGGGAGTTGCCCTATTATACAGACGCCCTCACCTCCCTCCCTACCCCCCGAGAGGGCCTTTTCGATGCGAAATAGGAGTTTCGTGTTTTTTTCCCCTTTTATACCAACATTTAACATTTTTAGAACATATATATTTTTCACTGCACAAAATCCTCATTAACCCTTTCACTACGAGATCTTTCTTAATCTTAATAAAATCCGTATGATGGCATAGTGCATTTACTTAAACCTGACACAGATCCCTATCGCCTTTTAAGCTCATTCGATGGTCAAGTGCAGTTCGATAGGAGGACTGATTTGACTCGTAACCAGGGAGACTCATGGAAAATCATGCAACTACAGCTCAGTATTCAGGGTCTGGGAGTTGTCCAGTTCCGTCATATGAAAAAAAACTACAGGAAATATAAACCGAACTGACACATCATAGGATTGAAGTAAATACATTGGGCATGGTAAGGATGTTAGGCAGCCTGGAGAGACAGACGTAGTGAAGGGGATAATATATTGGGACACACACACACACACACACACACACACACACACACACACACACACACACACACACACACACACACACACACACACACACACACACACACACACACACACACACACACACACACACACACACACACACACAGCAGTCACCCCTTTCCTCCTCCAAATACTCGTACCCAACCATTCTACTCTCAGTATACATACATATACACATGCACACACACACACACACACACACACACACACACACACACACACACACACACACACACACACACACACACACACACAGCATACATATTTAAGCACTACTGTACACACTACACACACGCACATCCCTCTGTACATAAACACGCTAACACATGACCATTCAAGATATACAGTATAAACACGCAAGTTCGTGTGACCAACGTCTTCCCACATACACACACACACACACACACACACACACACACACACACACACACAAACACACACACGTTTGGTCAGACACAGAATCTACATATTGGAACACCTTGAGAGATAACACACACACACACACACACACACACACACACACACACACACACACACACACACACACACACACACACAAGCGTCTAGACAGTGAAGCATATTAGATTTACTCTGACCCGACTCCCTGCACCTGACTGGAAGGGCAAGACTGGCCACACCACCTACCACATCACCTACCACACCACTAACCACACTACCACACCAACTACCACATCACTAACCACGAACCACCTCCCACATCACCCACATCAGCACCACCCATCAATTACCAAGCATCCTATCTATTACCCTATCTACTACACCACAACCATTTACCTCACTGCCTACCATACAACCAACCACCCAACCAAGAACCTCACCTACCATACAAACTATCCGTCTCTGAAATCACAGAATCCAGCGTTATTGCACAAACCACACATGACAATCCTTCTCCCACTTACTACATCATCAACCACCAACCACATCCCACCTACCTACCACATCAACCACTACTTACCTACCACAACTTACCTACCTAACATTCAATACCAGTCACCTACCACACCACCTGAAGCACCTACCACACTTACCACACAATCCATCTGTCAGTAATACCACTTGACATTCCTTCCACATCACGGACTCATTTACCAACCAACTTTCCAACCAACTTTCTTCCCACATCACTCACCATCATATCACCAGCACTAAATAATCCACATTTCACCTAGTAGCTTAACCCACCCACCTACAACCACATCTACCATAACACCCACCTACCACCACATTCACAACCACATAGAACTACCATTGACCACACCACCAACACATCCAACACCACGACCAACACATCAACCCTACGCCACACACCACCACAACCAACCCCACTACCACACACACACACACACACCTACCATACACCACATCACAAACCACCCCAACCACACAGACCAATCATACACCACATCACAACAACCACACAGAGCTACCATACACCACGCCACCAACACAACCAGCCCCACTACCACACACATTAACCCTACACCACACCACACACCACCACAAGCAACCTCGCTACCATACACACCAACCCTACCCCACACCACACACCACCAAAACCACACAGACCTACCATACACCACACCACTACCACAAACACTTACCATACACCAAACCACTATCACAACCATTGTAAGCCTCCCTGAACAGTGTGGAAATCGCAAACCATACTTCCCTATCAATATAATCTCCCAGGTGTACGACAGGTAACTTGCTATGGGATTATTCTGGGAGCAATTTAACACGAAGGACTGTTTGGGTGGAAGGTGCTGGGATAGGAGGTTGTTGGGATGGGTTTGTAGAGGAGGCGTGAAGGGAGGTTGGGATGTGTGTGGAAGGTAGTGCGATGGGTGTGTGTGTGTGTGTTGAGGTGGGGGTGGAGAGGGAGTGAGGGGTGTAGAGGGGATGGTGTGTGTGTGTGTGTGTGTGTGTTGAGGTGGGGGTGGAGAGGGAGTGAGGGGTGTAGAGGGGATGGTGTGTGTGTGTGTGTGTGTGTGTGTGCCATTATGTGAAGTGCCTGCAGATGTGCCTGTGATAATAGAAGTCATGCTGGTACTCATCAGGGGGGTGTAGATGTGCAAAGTTTAATTGTATGCGAATAATACTACCTCATTCTGTGTGTGTGTGTGTGTGTGTGTGTGTGTGTGTGTGTGTGTGTGTGTGTGTGTGTGTGTGTGTGTGTGTGTGTGCAGATTTGATGAGATTGGGAACACTACCGTCAAACTGAACACGCAAAAATTAAATTGCGAGTGGGTATGCACACACACACACACACACACACACACACACACACACACACACACACACTAATCCACTTACTGTATCTCTCTCCCTCCGTAATTCATTCAATATCACATGCATTTTCTCTCTCTCTCTCTCTCTCTCTCTCTGGCTGAACACTCATTCCGATAATGTTCGTTCATATCCCATTGCACTTGCAGGAGTTACCACAGAAGTACGAGTGTTCTCAGTTAGTTTCAGTACTCAAAAGGACCTCACTATTGTAACACCCTTTACATTACTCTCTCAAAATACTTCATTCTATTAGTTTTTCTGAGTGGCAGGGTTAGACACAGCATTCATGAACACACTTAAGTCAACTGTTTTAATAGACCAAGAATCTGAGCATTTTTATAATCTAATCAATTGGGAAATCGAAAAGTTTAGACATTATAAGCTTCCCGATACATTTTTTTTTTTATCATGCTCCCTTCTCTCTCTCCCTCCCTCCCTCTCTCTCTCTCTCTCTCTCTCTCTCTCTCAGGCCAACTTTAACCTTCACCTGCCTTCATGTCACCTGGATTATCAACAGTCGTCACCTGGAGGAAGAGGAGGAGGAGGAGGAGGAGGAGGAGGAGAAGAAGAAGAAGAAGATGAGGAGGAGGAGGAGGGGGAGGAGGACAGAGGTTAGAAAAAAATGATGGATGAAGAAAATAAAAGAACGATATCATAAGGAGAAAATTACACAGTGGTGGCGGGTGATGGAGAGATGAAGATGGAATGATGATGTATGAGAGTGTGTGTGTGTGTGTGTGTGTGTGTGTGTGTGTGTGTGTGTGTGTGTGTGTGTGTGTGATGGATGAGGATGCAGAACTGAAAAGAGATTGATAAATGAGGTAGTTGAACTGATAGCACATTCGGCCTTTATCTACATCCTTCCACCGAGATCTTCGTCCTTTTGTAGGCACGTGAAGAGGAGGTCGGGGAAGGGGGGAAAGAGGAGAGGGGAGAATGGAG
>NC_136973.1:4357500-4375000 GCF_032717465.1 Coenobita brevimanus | reverse complement strand
CACACACACACACACACACACACACACACACAAACAGCTGCATAAACAACAGCGTAAGGAGATGAAGCAAAACCACAACCAAGCAAGGGATACAAGAGCACCAGACAGGCAGACAGACAAGCAGGCAGACAGACAGACAGACAGGCAGACAAACAAGCAGGCAGGGAGGCAGAGAGACAGGCAGACAGATAGGCAGCAGGCAGGAAGACGGACACACAGAGAGGAAGGCAGACAGACAGAGTGGCAGGTAGGCAGAAAGGAGGGCAGACAGGCAGGCAGAGAGGAAGGCAGGCATAGAGGAAGGCAGACAGAAAAACAGACAGCAAGGAAATATCCACGTTGATAGGCAAACTGGAAGACAGAAACAGGCGGTGAAAATAGGTCACAGGAAGACATAAAAAGATCCAGACAGATAGGAGACCGTATTCTCCCAAACACTTTTTCCTTAGCGATTTATTTTTGGATACGGCCAGTTCGTATAATTTTGAACGCTACATATCAAGTCTGGTGTTGTTAGATTTAAAGAACACAGGAGAGGAGAGTAAGGTGTAATAAGCAAAATAAATCGCTAAAGAAGAGATGCTAGGGAACTTCCTGAAGCTACGAGAATACGGGCCAAGAAAGGAAAGGGACAGACAGACACTAAGTAAATGAAAAGAAGCATTAGGCAGCCGGGACCTGGAAAACATGTTCACAGAGAAGGTAGGCAATGAAGGAGGATGACATGCAGGAGACAAAGAGATATGCAAGCAGAAAGGCAGAAGGCAGGCAGACCGGTAGGCAGACAGGCAGGTAAAAAGCAGACAGGAAGGCAGACAAAGAGAAGGAGAAGCAAGTAAACGAGGAAACATGCATGGAAGGAGAGGGGCAGTAAAAGAATGCTAGCACTCATAAAAGAAATGAGAGAGAGAGAGAGAGAGAGAGAGAGAGAGAGAGAGAGAGAGAGAGAGGACAGGTGTGGCAGGTAAGGAGACACGAAAATAGAGGGTGAGGGTGAGATTGAGAAAAGCTGTACAGACTCGTATTCCAAATAGAGAAAAACAGAACAAAACCAAATTTAAGATCCATTCCTTTCAAGAAGTCTGGACACAATGCGATTCAAAAATTCGAGGACATAGACAGAGGGAAATAAAAAGAGAGAAAGACAAATGCATAGTTGGCAATGTGTCAGTTGACCTGTTGCATTCATGAACAAGAGCACTTCGAGATGTAATTCTGTCATTTTTGTGCAGGCATTGTAGGCGTTACTTATCGAGCTAAAAATAAAAATGTTGAAATTGCCACTATCCCGCAATGATGGAGAATCCTTTAAAAAAATCCTGGATCCGGATGTTGATCCGCATCACCACCCCTCCAAAAAATTTCAGCAACATCCGTTCATAACTTTCTGAGTAATCCTGCTAACAGACAAACACACAAACAAACCCACGCCGGCAAAAACATAACCTCCTTGTTGGAGGTAATGGCTCAGAATATCGGTTAACTCCTGCATTAGAACGATGAACTGTAAAGAAGTGAGAATGAGTTGCCAAAATGATTAGGTTAGGAGTCTTGTACAGCATTCGTTCCATCCTCACACACGCACACTGACAAATATATCAACTAGAAAGCATTCAGACAGTGTATACCTCCGCCAATGCCATTTCCATTCAAATGGATCCTCCACAAAATTTAATCAATTCTTTCTTGGTCCATGACCCACAGTTCCACAAAATTTAATTGAAATTCATTGAAAACTTTTGGAGATATTGTGCGAGATACTTGGGATCTGGATCCGTATCCGGCCCAAAATTTAATAATTTCTTCCTTGGCCCATGGCCCACCCTTCCACAAAATTTAATCAAAATCCATTCGTAACTTTTTTAGTAATCCTGCTAACAAACAGAATTACAAACAAACCGACAAAGAAATAAACAAATAAACGCCGGCAAAAACAACCTCCTCGGAGGAGGTAATATATTAAATAAATTAATAAATTAATATGTAAGATGCACGTGCAGTCCTACATAGCTTGTCCCTACCTCACTCTCACCTTTTTTCCGTCTCCTGTCACCTGTGTCACATCTGTCATCTCTCATTCACTAACCACTCTCTCTCTCTCTCTCTCTCTCTCTCTCTCTCTCTCTCTCTCTCTCTCTCTCTCTCTCTCTCTCTCTCTCTCTCTCTCTCTCTCTCTCCCTAACACCTGTGACTGGAATATGAGTGTCGCTATTAGTATTATGACCGGCCCGCCTCGCTGGTATCATAAAGTCTGCGTGGTCTGTGTATGAATGTAGCTCGTGTTGAAGTATAATGTTCTCTCTCTCTCTCTCTCTCTCTCTCTCTCTCTCTCTCTCTCTCTCTCTCCATGAAAAAAAAAAAAAAGAATGCATGACGAGTTGACTGTGTCCGTGGAAGAATAGGCATTCATGTGTATGTGTTTATGTGTCACGTCCAGTTATGTGTGAGTGTGGATGTTTATTGCTGTGTGTGTGTGTGTGTGTGTGTGTGTGTGTGTGTGTGTGTGTGTGTGTGTGTGTGTGTGTGTGTGTGTGTGTGTGTGTGTGTGTGTGTGTGTGTGTGTGGGTGGGTGGGTGTGTGTGTGCAGCTGGTGACGGGGAATTGTGCGGGGAGGGAAGCAAATTAATTTACCTTGTCATTTTGTCGTGTGGAGTGGCGGGAGGAAGAGAGAGAGAGAGAGAGAGAGAGAGAGAGAGAGAGAGAGAGAGAGGACCCCCTTCCATCTCCCAGCCCATGACCCTCCCATGTGTTGTTGCAGAGGGTGGGGGGCAGAGGCAGCACGACATTTGCTCACTCTCTCACTTTCTCTCACCTTCCTCACTCCCTCTTCTTCACTTTCTCTCACTCCTTCAGTTTTACCATACCGACCGTTATTTTAGCTCTTGTTAGTACTTGCACGCACACACACACACACACACACACACACACACACACACACACACACTCTCTCTCTCTCTCTCTCTCTCTCTCTCTAAATGATGTACCGTAAACGAGAAATCTTAATTAATAGCACCCGTCAGCATTAATCAATCCAAAATCGACCCCAATCCCCCTCTCTCTTCTGCCTCGCCCATCACCCATTCAGAACGATTCGGCGCCTTCACGTGGTGGCAGTGAGATACCCAGGCGGATCCACTGCCCGGTTACGCAAAGGTCCCTCAACTCTATCCCCCGAAAAGATGATGGTGGACTGCAGGAGGAGGGCAACTTCAGCCTGCAGTCCACAGGGTTCACGTTCACATTGTCTAGTGTTGGAACTACTACTACTGCTACATTTACTATTCTCTCTCTCTCTCTCTCTCTCTCTCTCTCTCTCTCTCTCTCTCTCTCTCTCTCAGCATACAGTATATTACAACCCAGCACAAACTCGCGGTCGTATTGTGGTCGTTGTTATGGGAGGGAATCAGCAGCTCAGCAGGTCAGCACAACACATCAGCGTCTAGTGCCTGAGTCAGCGTTGAACATGTGCGTCACCCCCTTCCCTTCAAGCCGTCAGCAACCAGACAGTCAGCACAACAAGCGGTCTCGGTAATGCAGTCAGCTTCACCTCTAACCTCCCTCCCTCTCTCTCTCTCTCTCTTTCTCTCTCTCAGCATAAATCGACCTAAACATTTTCTCACAGCAATTACATGAAGAATATACATGAACACTTATCATAGTACAGCTTGACAGAAAAAAAAAGAAAGAAGTTATGTGCTTCTCATTAAACCTCTTCCCTTCCTCATCTTTCTCTTCCTCTCCATATCCACTTTTTTCCCTCCCTTTCCATCTCTTTCCTTCTCTATCCACCTCTTCCCCTCCCTATCGATCTCTTCCTCTCCCTATCCATCTTTTCCCCCTTCCTATCCACCTCTTACCCTCCCCAACCAACCCTTCCCCTCCCCATCCATATCTCCCCCAGCTACCTCTTCCTCTCCCCATCCACCTTTTCCCCTCCCCATGCACCTCTTCCCCTCCCCATGCACCTCTTCCCCTCCCTCACTCACCTCTTCCTCTCCCCATCCACTACTACCACCTTCAGCTTCCGACATCCCATTTTTCTTATGTTTTGACACAAACTCATAAAATATACAGAATAAATATCACAGGCCCATCTCATCCTTACGCCCTCCTCTACCATATTATCCTCAAAACTCTTCCCCCTTGTGCTTAGGCTAGTAAAAGAAATACCACACGCTAGACATAATAATTTGCTACCACACCTTCACCCCTACCCCAAATCCACTCAGTCTAAACCACCCTTCTTCCCCCTCCTCTACAACACCACTACCTGTTTTTTACCCCTCAACACGAATCCCAAACCAACACATTCACCTTTATTCATGTAACATACCACCGTCATATTTTACCTGCCCACCTACCTGCCTCTATTCACAACATCCCACAACACCATTGCCCTTTCTAACCTATAAAGGAGGCGCTGACGAGGAACTTACACGTGAAGACGCTGTGAACCCTGGGTGGTGGAGCTGCGGCGTCCACCTGGGAGACAAACAGGCTCAAGGTCTTTACCTCGTCGTGGGAAGGATCTTGGTCCGACCCTGGTGAGATGCTGCCTATCACAAGGGGGCACCGGATCCCTACATGGTGTATGTAACGTACTCTACCCTGTAGAATGGCCCCCAAGAAGCAGTTGCTTACGTGTGATCGACGGGTCCGCTCGGCCAGACAGATTGGGGTTAAGCAATAATAACAACAGCAACTCCAATGAGGAATAACCCCATACACAACTTCCAAACGTCGAATAACAGATCAAAGTTACATTTCACTCCCCAAAGCCCCGGATACCACAGTCACATTTCACTTCCTCATCCCCCCACCCTTCACCCCTCCCCTACTCCACTCCCACTGCGCCACTCCATCCTTTCAACCCACACTTTTTTCAAACAGACCTTACAAGCCCCCTTCTCTCTCACTCCCTAACACCTCTAGAACGATTAAAAACACCTTTCTCCCTAAGCACCTTAATCACACCATTTAACAGCTCCCTAATTAATCCCACCGACTCCCATGCATCCCCAGCCTCTCAAAACACCTTCCCTCCCGTCTCCCACACCGCCTAACACCTACGGGAACTGCAATTAAACACACCTTTAATATACACACATTTTCTCATACACCTGCCAAATCATTAGCCAAATAAAGCCTTCCAAATGACAAACGTCCATTTTAATTATTTACCTTATTATCCATGTATTCACTTAGTCATTTTTTTTTTTCTGTAGCGTCTCTTAACCACTTCACTCAAGCTACTTATTTTATGCTAAATTACTGCTGCCTAGAGACAATTTTTATTTCAACTTTGGACTTCTAGCAGTGAGGGGGGGGGGTTAGAGAGTCTCCATTAAACTCCACAGGTAAACTGAGTCTTCAGGTTGTAATTAGAATACGAACAGGTAACACGTACTCGGTCTGAAGGGGTTAACAGCCATCTAATTCCCCCACTGACTCCCATGAGACCTCCTCCCCAACCTCCCTCACTCCCACACCTCCCTCACTCCCCCCACCTCTTTCACTCCCTCCACCTCCTTCACTTCCACACCTCCCTCACTGCCACACCTCCCTCACTGCCACACCTCCCTCACTCCCCCACCTCCCTCACTCCCCCAACCTCCCCCACCTCCCTCACTCCCCCACTCCCCCACCTCCCTCACCTTCCTCACTCCCCCACCTCCCTCACTCCCATACCTCTCTCACTCCTTCAACACCTCCTTGAACTCCCACGCCCTAAGTACCTGAATCATAGTTTCAGGAGCCTTAGCCTCCCCCACCTGCTCTCTCTCTCTCTCTCTCTCTCTCTCTCTCTCTCTCTCTCATGCCCTCCTTTCTTCCCCACCTTCCTTCTCTCCCTCCTCCTGCCTCACCTCTTCCTCCTCTTGGCCTATATCCATCACACCCTTTACCACTTAGTCAACACTTTATTCTTCTCCTTCAACTTCTTCATACTCCTACTCCCTTTCCTTCACAAACACCTTCCACTTAGGCAATGAACACTTATTTTTCTGCCAGGTCTATTCCACTCCTTCACATACCCCTTTCCACTTAATTCTCTTCCATTTCTTCTCACTGTAACTCTCCCCTTTCTCCCCAGGTTAGTTTCCCCACCACCTGTAATCAGATGTATATTTTTGATGTACTTAATTTGTTTTTCCTTCCTGCTTATCTCATTAAAAAAAAATCGTCCACTCACTTCTATGTTACTTCAATTCTATTTTTCTTCCATTTTTTTTTTTTCACTCTTCTTGCGACCCTTCCACTCCACTTTTATTTATTTATTTTTTTGTCTTTCTGCTTTATTATCTTTACTATTACTCCACGCTTCTTATTTCTTCTTCCTCTATACTGTACTTCTTGTTCTCTTTTAGCTCCTACTTTTCATTGTCCTCTCTCTCTCTCTCTCTCTCTCTCTCTCTCTCTCTCCTTCTTCCTCTTCTTCATCTTACCAGTTCTTCTACCTCCTCCTCCTCCTCCTCCTCCTCGTCTCTCTCTCAACAAAGGCACAGCATCCTTCTCTCCGCCCAACTAGATCCTTTACCTCTTACCACTCCCTCACTTCTCTTACTTTCTTTTCTCTTACTTTCTTTCTCCATTCTCCACCAATTTTTCCTTTAGTCTTTCTTTTCTTTTACTTCCTTTTTTCTTTTCTCTCATTTCTTCTCCATGTCTTTCTTTTATCTTTCTCTTTTCTGTTTCTTACTGGTGTTTTTCCTCTCCTTCTTTCCTTCTGTCTTCCTTCAATCATTGTTTTCTTCTTATTCCCCTTCTTACCTTCCTTTCTCCTTTATTTTTCTCTCTTTTTCTTTTTCACCCTAGCGTTCATTTCCACTCACAAATTAAAGATACTGTAGAGCTGATTATCCTTTCATCCATTCCTCCTCTTCCATCCTTCCTCTCCTCCTTCTCCATCCTTCCTCTCCTCTTCTTCCATCCTTCCTCTCCTCCTCCTCCATCCTTCCTCTCCTCCTCCTCCATCCTTCCTCTCCTCCTCTTCCTCCATCCTTCCTCTCCTCCTCCTCGATCCTTCCTCTCCTCCTCCTCTTCCATCCTTCCTCTCCTCCTCCATTATTTCTCTCCTCTTTCTGCATCTTCCCTTGCTTCCAAGACTATAACTTCAGTCTTCCTCTCCACATTCCTTCTCAGTAGCCAACTTTCCATACTTCCGAGCCCTTCTGTCTGTCTCAATCTCTCTCAAACCTCCTCCCACACACTTTCTCTCTCTCTCTCTACTTCCTTGCCCTCCTGTCTGTTTCCATATCTCTGAATGCTCCACCCACACACTTCTACTGTCTTTATCTCTCTCTCTCTCTCTCTCTCTCTCCTGCTATTCAACTTCTGTACTTGTAGTTTTTCTGTTATTATTGAAGTAATAATTATGAACGAAATACTGTAAAGACCGTGTAGCTCTCTCTCTCTCTCTCTCTCTCTCTCTCTCTCTCTCATGCTATTCCTGACCACCCCACTCGTCCCACACATTCCTCTACCCATATTCAAAATCGCCTTTCGTTCCTCCCCTTTCACCTCAAACGCCTCGTGATACCCCCTCCCCTTCCCCTTCCCCCTTCCCCCTTCCCCTCCCCCTTTCTCTCTCTTCTCTTTCCCTCCTCTACTCTCCCTTCTCCCCGTCTCTTTTCCTCCTGCCCCTCCCCCTCCTTTTTCACTTCTCTTTTTCTCCTTTGCTCCCCTCTCTCTTGCTTTTCCTTTCTTCATCCCCCCTCCTCGTTCATCTCCTCTTCCTGTTTTCTCCTCTGCTCTTCTCTCTTCCCCTCTCCATTCCTCCTGTCTTCTCTCCTCTATTAATCCCCTCTAGCTCTTTCCCCCTCCTTTCCTCCCCTTCCCATTTTCTTCCCCTCCTCTAGTCTCGTCTCGTTCTCTCTTTCTCTCCTCTCCTCCCCCACCCATCCTCTCCTTCTCCTCTACTCCCTTCCCGCCCTTTCCCCCTCCTCTCCTCTCCTCCCCTTCCTTCTTCTCCCCCTCCTCTCCTTCCCCCCTCTCTCACACGATTGCTTCTCCCCCTCTTGGCTTCCTCCTTCCCCCCGCACTTTCCTTTCACCCTCCCTGGTCAGTTCAATCTCTTCTCGTTTCCTTTCTTCCTCCTTCAATCGTCCTCTTCCTATATCCAATATTCTTTTCTTATTTACTCATATTCTTGTGTTCCTGATCTCTCTCTCTCTCTCTCTCTCTCTCTCTCTCTCACACACACACACACACACACACACACACACACACAGACACAGACACACACACACACAGACACACACACACACACACACACACACACACACACACACACACACACACACACACACACACACACACACACACACACACACACACACACACATTTTCTATCTATTCCTTCCTCTGCCATCTCTCTCTCTCTCTCTCTCTCTCTCTCACTCATTACAGGTATGTTTCTTTGCCATCCTGTTAATAGTCTTCAGGTATAGCACATCTTTTCTACTTTAACATTAAGACCAATCACCTGGAGAGCACCTCGGAGTCTGTATATCTATTAAACTCAAGGCTATTTGCATTTCTCGTATTCTTTTCCTTCTCTCTTATTCATTCTTCACTTTCCTACACTCCCCTTCATCATCAACTTCTTCCTCTAGCAATTCTCTCTTCTCTCCCTCTGCCTTCACCCTATTCCCATATCCAATTTCTCCACTATTGTTCTCTCCCCCTTCCTCCCCTACCTTCCCTCTCGCAATTCCTCCCTTTATCACATTCTCCTCTCTCTCTCTCTCTCTCTCTCTCTCTCTCTCTCTCAGTACCAGGGGAGACTTTAATATTTCATCCTACCTATCTCCAAACGTCTTTTTACTGCCATTCTTTCAACTGCAGAGTTAGACAGACATTTCCCTTCATCACATCTTACCTCTCCCCTCCCCTCTCCCCTCCCCTCATCTCCCCTCCCCTCCCCTCCCCTCCCCTCCCCTTCCCTCCCCTCCCCTCGTCTCGTCTCCCCTCCCCTCCCCTCCCCTCTTCGCCTCAAGGATAAGTTTTACCTGAAGATGTGTACAGTCAAAGAAACAACCATCTTCCCGGGTCCGTCTGAAGAAAATAGACAATGGCCGAAAGAGAATGAAAACTCTTATATCTTAGTCGTGCGTGTTTCAGGAAGATTCGATTTTTCCGCTATGCATTCGTCAGACTTAAGGAAGATATTTTTATTTCTCTATCTGTACCACCGTACGGTAACACCATTTTATTTTGCGGCGCCTTATGTTACGGTAGTCAACTTTGCGGCGCCTTCTGTTATGGTAGTCAACTTTGCGGCGCCTTCTGTTATGGTAGTCAACTTTGCGGTGCCTTGTGTTACGGCAGTCAACTTTGCGGCGCCTTCTGTTATGGTAGTCAACTTTGCGGCGCCTTGTGTTACGGTAGTCAACTTTGCGGCGCCTTCTGTTACGGTAGTCAACTTTGCGGCGCCTTGTGTTACGGTAGTCAACTTTGCGGCGCCTTCTATTATGGTAGTCAACTTTGCGGCGCCTTATGTTACGGCAGTCAACTTTGCGGCGCCTTATATTAAGGTAGTCAACTTAGCTCCATACCATAAAAAAAAAAAAAAGCAAGGAAAAATTACGTCCTTGGGCTGAAACTTTTGAACATCTTCAGCCAAATGGATTAAATTATTCTAAGCTAAACTAGAAAGCTTAGCAAAACAGATAAACATTTACTCTCTACTTCTATGCATAACAGAGTACATAAAAGCAATTAGTTCCTTCTGCTTTCCTCGTCTCCCTCTCATCCCTTTCCTCCCACCCACCCACACCCCCTTCCCTCCCCTCTCTATTCCAACCTCCCCAATCCTGTCTCTTTCAGTCCTTCTCTTCCTCTCTTCCTTTCTCTCCACGCACCCACCCACCCACTCACACTCCCTTCCCACCACCCACCCATCCACTCACACTCCCTTCCCACCACCCGCCCATCCACTCACACTCCCTTCCCACCACCCACCCATCCACTCACACTCCCTCCCCACCACCCACCCACCCACCCACCCACTCACACTTCCTCCACCCACCCACCCACCCCTGTCTGTCGTTACATGTGGGTGTGGCTGGTAACGCCATCGTCACATTACCATAACAAACATACGTCACCAGATACATTTCTCACGCTCCTGCCTCCACCCTCTCTCTCTCTCTCTCTCTCTCTCACACACACACACACACACACACACACTTTTTCCTTCATGCCCTCTTCGTCTCCTTTAATCACTTTTCTTCTCATCCCTTACCATCACCTCCAATAAATTTCTTTTTCTTTTACATCTTCCTCTGTTTTTCCTTCGCTCTGGCAATTACCTCTCACTCGTTTCGCTCAGTTTCTTTAAGGAGTGTTTTATTTTACTTCTTTTTCTTCTTTTCTTCCATCCTTTCATCTCTCCTTATTCTATTTACATAATAAAGTGTGTTGGGTTACTGGGTATATGTTTTTTGTGGGTGCTTTTTTTTTTTTTTGTTGCTCCTCTCTCTCTCTCTCTCTCTCTCTCTCTCTCTGTCTCACCCCCTCCCTCTTCCTTCCTCACCCTATCCCCTCCCTCTTTCAACCTGCTCCGTTCTCTCTCTCTCTCTCTCTCTCTCTCACACACCCTCCCTCTTCCTTCCTCACCCTATCCCCTCCCTCTTTCAACCTGCTCCGTTCTCTCTCTCTCTCTCTCTCTCTCTCTCTCTCTCACACCCCTTCCCTCTTCCTTCCTCACCCTATCCCCTCCCTCTTTCAACCTGCTCCGTTCTCTCTCTCTCTCTCTCTCTCTCTCTCTCTTTCAACCTTATCCATTCCCCTCTCCCTATCAATCTTATCTTCCTCCTTCTCCCTCTTCTGCTCCCCTCTTTCCTCTTTCAACTTATTCATTCTTCTCCCTCACTTCACTTACCCCTCTCTTTCTCCCCTCTTCCCTCTTCTAAATTTTCCACGCCCTTCTCTCCTTCTCCTCCTCGTCTTCCCTCTCTTTCCCTTTTCTTCGCCCCTCCCATTCTTCCTATCTTCTATTTTAAACCTTTCCCTCACCGCTCACTCTCTACCCCCACCCTCCCCTTCCCTCTCCTCGCCTTCTCTCTCTCCCCCCCCCCTCTCTCTCTCTCTCTCTCTTTCAATGCTCCCCCCCTCACCTCCTTCAACGTACCCAGGCAAAAAATCGACTATGATCAAAGTAAAGCATCTCATTCTCATTCACACACAACTGACCCCTGACCCTGACCCCTTTTTCAGTCCCACTCCCTAGCCCCTTTTCATCTGCTCCCCTCCCTACTCCCATTTTAACCCCTTAGCTTCCTTTTCCCCCTATTTACCTTCTTCCCTATTTCATTTTCAACCCCCTACCTCCCATTTCAACCCCTTCTCTACTTCTCTTTTTACCTTCCCCTTACCCATCTTTTCAACAGCACTCCTTTCTCCCTTTCCCTTTTAACCTCCCTATTTCCCCCTTATCTAACCCCTTACCTACTCCCTTTCAACCCCCTTTCTCCCTTTCAGCCACTCCCATCTCCCCTGTCAATCCCACAACCCTACCCATAATCCCTCCCCATACCTTTTCAATCCCCACTCTCATATAATTCCCCCTGCAACCCCTATCAACTCCCTGTCCCCCACAACCTCCCCATCCCCCACCTTTCAACTCCACTATTTCAACTTCCATTCTCCCTTTCTACTCCCTACTCCCCCTTCAATTCACACTATCTCCCTTTCTCCCCTATCAACTCCCTGCCTACCACCATCCACCCCTTCGCTACTACTGTGCTTCCTACCACTATTCTCTCTATCACCAACATTCACTCACAGTGGCCTACATATCAGCATTTTACAACTACCATCAAAAGTGTCATTCTCTGTTACCACCATCTTTACTACCACCATCCGAGGCACCACCATTCTTGCTACCAACATTATCACCGCCTACATTCTCCAACTAGCCCACTACCAACACTATTGCTACAAACATCCCCCTGCACATACCCACTACCAACATTCCTACTGCCACCATTCTTACTATCAACATTCTTTCTACTACCATATACACTACCAACATTCTTACTGTCAACACTCTCCTGCCAACACTTCAGTCATCAACTCTCTCTCTGTCTGTCTGTCTGTCTGTCTGTCTCTCTCTCACTGCTATCTTTCCTCCCTTTGCAGGAGTTATATCCGTCCATCCTTCCAACCATTTCTTTTTCTTTCATTCTTTCTTTTTATATCCTCATCAAGAGAGTAAGGGCCCGGGGCTAGGTTACTCAGGCCAGACATTTAAGACGAAAGCGACCAGTCCCACTTCCCTGAGTAGCATTATAGAAGCAACAAACTTAGCCCAACCCACCCAGATATAAACCTTTAAGAGCCATATCTTGTTGGAGCGCCTTAACACTCTAAACAAGCGCCTTAACTCACTAGACCACAGGGCGATTATACCTAGCTACCGAAATTGCGTTTACCTGGATTTTCAGTTAATATATAGAGGGTCCAAGTCGGGCTTAAACTGCTGCATCATTTCGGTAAAAATAACTTCAGTATGTTGTCCAAATTGGTCCATATGAAAAGCTGACAGCAATGAAAATGACACAGTTTTCCTTATATTTCCTACCTCTCACCTCCTCCTCCTCCACCACCTCTTCCTCCTAGTTCTTCTTCTCCTCCTCCACCACCTCTTCCATCCTTTCCCTCTTCCTCCTAGTTCTTCTTCTCCTTCTCCTCCTCCTCCTCCTCTTCTTCTTCTTCTTCTTCCTCTTTCATCTTCTTCTTCTTCTTCTTCCTCCTCCTCCTCCTCCCCCTCCTCCTCTCTCTCTCTCTCTCTCTCTCTCTCTCTCTCAACCATTTCAACACTCCTAGTACCACCATTCAAGGTAGTCTTCTTTTATCGTTATCTTTACTACCATTCACCTTGTTACCACCATCTTCCTTACTACTACCACTACTACCACACTCTTTACGACCACAGTCCATACAACTACCACAATCTTAACCGGGATCCCAAGTACCACCACCCCTACCACCACCACAACACTGCATCACCATTCCAACCACCACCACTACCAGCATTACCATCACTACCACCACCGCCACAACCGTGCCACCACCATTCCAACAACCACTATAATCACAACCCCACCACCACCACAACTACCCTGCAACCACCACCCTTACCTCCCCCACCACTACCACAACTACCCTGCAACCACCCCCTTACCACCCCCACCACTACCACAACCACCATAATCCTCGTACCACCACCACCATCACCACCACCACCTACCACCCCAACCACTACAAACACCACGACCACGACCACCTTTCCAACCACAATCCAGTTATCGCCGCTACCACCACCACTATCCTTTTTCCTACCACCATCCAACTACCACCATTCCTACCACCATCCTGACAGCCATCACAACCACCACAATGACTGCCATCACCTATCATTATGGCCCCGTCAAACTTACACAGTTTTCAGGGCGTTTCATCCTTCATTCTTTTCCCTCATTCTTTCCTTCTTTTCTTCCTTGCTTCTTCCCTTCGTTTCTTCCTTCCTTCTTTTCGTCTTTCTTTCCTTCTTTTCTTCCTTCCTTCTTTTCGTCTTTCTTTCCTTCTTTTCTTCCTTCCTTCTTTCCATCATTTCTTCCTTCCTTCTTTTCTTCCTTCCTTCCTTCTTTCGTTTTTTTCTTCCTACCTTCCTTCCTTCATTTCTTCCCTCTTTCCTTCTTTTCTTCCTTCCCTCTTTCCTTCCTTCCTTCTTTCCTTTCTTCTTTCTTCTCTTCTTTTCTTCTTTCCTTTTTTCTTCCCTTTTTCTGTCTTTTCTTCCTTCCGTCTTTCCTTCTTTTCTTCCTTCCGTCTTCCCTTCTTTTCTTCCTTCTTTCTTTTCTTCCTTTTCTTTCCTTCTTTTCTTCCTTCCTTCCTTCCTTCTTTCCTTCTTTTCTTCCTTCCTTCTTTCCTTCTTTTCTTCCTTCCTTCCTTCCTTCTTTTCTTCCTTCCTTCTTCATTTCTCTCCTTTTTGCTGTTTTTCCCTCTCTTTTTTCCTCGGCCTGTCTTCATTCCTTCCTTCCTTCTTTCTTCATTTCTCTCCTTTTTGCTGTTTTTCCTCTCTTCTTTTCTTGGTCTGTCTTCTTTCATTCCATCCTTCCTCCCGTCTTTCTTCCCTCTCTTCCTGTCTTACTTCCTTCTATCTACCTCTTCTATCTAACTCTCTGTAACCAGCTCATCTCATTTTACTGGTCTTTTTCCCTTCCAACTCCCATTCTTCTAACTATCATTTCCTTCCATCTAACCACCTTTTCTGTCACTTCCTTCCTTCTAACAACCTCTTCTAACAACCACTTCCTTTTTCTTCTAACCACCTCTTCTAACTACTCCAATCTAACTTTCCCTACCATCAGTGTTTCCCGTATTCCTAAACTTCCGCTTAACCACACACTTGAGGAAGCTAATATACCCTTAACTTCCTCCCCAAAACTTTATCTTAGACTTTAAATCTCTTAAAAGTTACCCCAATACCCCTATTAAGCCACTCCTGCTCCACCCCTACTACTGCTGTTGGCTCTCTTGCTCTCTCTCTCTCTCTCTCTCTACCACCATTTCCACCACCATCTACCACCATTTCCACCGCCATCTACCACCATTTCCACCACCATCTACCACCATTTCCACCACCATCTACCACCATTTCCACCACCATCTACCACCATTTCCACCACCATCTACCACCATTCCCACCACCATCTACCACCATTTCCACCACCATCTACCCCCATTTCCACCACCATCTACCACCATTTCCACCACCATCTACCACCATTTCCACCACCATTTCCACCACCATCTACCACCATTTCCACCACAATCCCTGCCTCTTTTCCTGGATTTGGGTGGTGGCTGAGCAAACAGGGGCCTACCAAACCCTCTGACCACTACTTATATTTGCCCATGTTCACCCACCTGTTAACTCTCTCTCTCTCTCACTCTGTTCCTCCATTTCTTTTGTTTCTCCATCATCTTACCTTGCATCATCCCACTTCTTTTCATAATATCATTTCTTCCCTTCCCTCCTTTCTTTTCTCTGTGATCTCCACCTCTATAGCCCCCTTCCTCCTCCTCTAACTACTATTACTACTACTACTACTACTATTATTACTACCACTACAATTCCTTCTTCTCCTCCCTCCCTCTCCATCTCTCTCCCTCCTCCTCCCTCCCTCTCCATCTCTCTCCCTCCTCCTCCCCTCCTTTCCAACTCTCTCCCTCCTCCTCCTTCTCCTCCTCCTCCACCTCCTCTTCCTCCTCCCCACCTCTCCATCTCTCTCCCCCCTCCTCCTCTTCCCCCCTCACCTCCCCATCTTTTTCCCTCCTCTTTTTCCTCCTTCTCCACCTCCTCGTCATCATCATCCTCACTATTTTTCTTCTCTCTCCACCCACTTTGTCCCTCCACCCATCACCTTCTACTCCGGTGTTAAGATAATTACAAAGCCGTATTCAGGTGACACAGGAAGCATCGTAACACTTCCTCTTTACCAGTTTATTTTGCTTTTGTCTGTTATTCATATGGTAAAATCGACACAATTTTGCATCAGACTTAAGATAAAAAAGGATATTTAGGTCGTATGTGTAAAATTAGGTTCATATTCTAGTTGAGTAAGGAAGACCCCTAACACCTCTTCCTTAGCGATTCATTCTTGGATATGGTTTAGTAATATCGTTTTATAAGTCATGTATGGAGAGTATGGCGACATGGGAAGGACGTATGTAACACGGAAGAGGGCAGTAAGGTGTAAGAAACAAAATAAACCACTCAGGAAAAGGTATCAGGGATTTACCTCCACCGACGAGAATACGGGCCTTGAAGACGAGTTACCAAATCTTCAAGGAGACCAAAAAGACGACCCACAGACGGAGGACAGGTATTGTGTTTACCTGGTGGGGTCTCTGTGGGGATGGGGGGTCAGGTCTCTTTCAGGCTACCCTTCCACATATTGCATTATTATTAAGTCCACCATAAATACCAGATCCCAAAAGACTTCACTGAATACAACCCAACAAATGATAATATTAAGTACGTTTGCACAATTATTACATCTATTTATATACGTATTTATTTATTTATTTATTTTAACATCCTACCTACATCACTACTAATTTAACTGTCTTTTTTTTTTGCAGGTATCGGTTTAGTTTATTCAATGTCAAGACGATTTATTTCCAGCTACCGGAGAGATAGCCCTAAATACAAAATGTTCACCCCTTCTCCACACCTCTGCCACACCACATGCTCTTCCCCACCGTCCTTCCTCATAGTACCTTCGCTCCACTCCATCTACCCCCACTATCCTCCCACCCTTTCAGTAAATCATCTACCTTCAATCATCACGCACAACAGTGAAGAAAATACACACCAATTCAAGAAACAGAATATATGTTAACTCAAGGCATTAAAAATCTCTCTCTTCCATCCGACCTACTCCTCTACTCGTACTCCCAATTTTCTGTGAGGCTGGATGTCACTGTGGGAATTAGGTTTTTATGTGGACTGACTCTATGCGATTTACGTGTATTTTTAGCTGACAAAGAGATAGGCTCGCTCGACCATATGTGTTTATTCCTTTTCCCCTACCTATCCTTACTTCTTCCTCCTGCATCACTATCTAATGCTGCCAGCTATCCCTTACACCCCTACACTCCCTCTCCACTCCCTAATACCCGTCCCCCTTTACTCTCTAATACCCCCTCCCTTCACCACTCCCTAATAACTCCCAATACCCCATCCCTCTTACTACCTAATACTTTCCCCTCCTCTTCCTACACACCCTAGTAACTTCCAACACCCCTTCCCCCTTACTCCTTTATAGTACTTTCCTCTCCCTCACTTCCTCTTCCCTAATACCCCTTCTCTTTTACTCCCTCCCTCCACCACTCCCTAATATCCCTCCCCCTTACTCTCCAACACTCCCCCTCCTCTTACGCCACTCCCTACTAACTCCCCAATCCCCAGCGACTCAGGGCCGGGCTGACAAGAACCAAAGTCTGTCTGTGTGAGGGGATGCAGTTGGCTTTATCTCCCCTAACGATGGCCAGGGCACACACACACACACACACACACACACACACACACACACACACACACACACACACACACACACACACACACACACACACACACACACACTCTCTCTCTCTCTCTCTCTCTCTCTCTCTGTCCGTCTTACTGTCTTTATCTGTCTTTCTACTTCCTTCTCTCTCTTCTCTCTCTATCACTCTATCTACCTCCTTGACTTATCTACTACATATCTATCTGCCCATTCTCTCTCTCCCTCTCTCTCTCTCTCCTACATTTTCTAACCGGAAAAGGATACAACACCATCTTTGTAGGCTACTCGCGGTGTGTGTGTGTGTGTGTGTGTGTGTGTGTGTGTGTGTGTGTGTGTGTGTGTGTGTGTGTGTGTGTGTGTGTGTGTGTGTGTGTGTGTGTGTGTGTGTGTGTGTGTGTGTGTGTGTACGGACAGTCAGATTGGAA
>NC_136973.1:4340000-4352500 GCF_032717465.1 Coenobita brevimanus | reverse complement strand
CAAAACACACTAATCTTAAAAGTACTTCTCCCGTTCCAAGACAAAAATATTTCTCCCTTCTCCACAAACAATTATATTCACCTCGCTAAACTGATATCCCTCTCTCCCATTAGACTCCCTACCCTTTGCCCATTAGACTCCCTACCCTTTGCCTCTCCCTTTAGACTCCCTACCCTTTGCCCTTTGTGTCACTCTTCTAATGCTTTCACCCCTTTGTTCATTATTTTTTTCTGTATACTCGTCAGGCCTCTCTCTCTCTCTCTCTCTCTCTCTCTCTTCCTTCACCTCCCCACCATCTGCCACATTGCACCTTACCCCACCTAGCTACTCCTACCTACTCAGCCCTTCCTACCTACATTGTCCTACTTACAGTATTACCTTCTCATATTCAGTACTACCTACCTACGTTGTACATCGCCTATTTTGCTATGAAAAGTGCCTAAACTCATTCCTACCTACCGTACTTCCATCGACCTACGTACACTTAGCCCTACCTACTTACACTCATTCCTATCTACCTACACTCTTCTCTACCTACTTACACTCTGTCCTGTCTAATTACACTCAGCCCTACTTACTGTATCTACACACATTATAACTAACAGCAACAACCTTACCTACCTACACTCTGTCCTACCTATTTACACACCCTTACCTACTTACGCGCAGCACTACCTACTGATCCTCCTACCTACTCATACTGAATTGTTGACCTACATTATCCCCTCTCTTTGTCCTTACACCCTACCTACCTACCTACCTACCTACCTATACACCCCTGTCCTCTGTTCTCTCTCACTACTTACACTCACCCAGCCCTACTTACTGTGTTACCTACCTACCCACACATAGCTAATCTTCCTGTTCTTAGTCCCTACCTACCCTTACCTACCTACTTACATTCCGCACCCTGTCACCTCTACCCTACCACGTACTTACCTACCTACCTACGCAAGCCTTGGCCCGGATTCTCTCTGGATAAGGAAGCACCCTAACACCTTCTCGTAAGCGATTTATTTTGCTTATTACACCTTACTGCCTGCTTGTGTGTTAAATAAATCCTTCCAATGTTACCATCCTCTGCATCTGTACAAAAGGATGTTTGCCACCCACATACAAAAATAAATCGCTAAGGAAAAGATGTTAGGGAGAATACGGTGTAGCCCCGGAGTAGCAGTAGCCCCTAGACTCCTAATTAAACCCACTGCCGCTACCCACATACACAGAAGTAGGCTACCGTAATTAAAATAGTGACCCCCTTCCCCCTTTAAAAGTCGAGGGTAGGGCACACACACACACACACACACACACACAAATAGCGTGTGTGTGTGTGTGTGTGTGTGTGTGTGTGTGTGTGTGTGTGTGTGTGTGTGTGTGTGTGTGTGTGTGTGTGTGTGTGTGTGTGTATGTGTCTTCCTACCTACCTACCTAAATCTATCCACACCCCAGCTCATCTATCTATCAATCTCCCTACCTTCTAATTCATCTATCCAAACACAGATCTAGTTCATTATATCTACCTCCCTTCTAATTAATCGACCTGAGCCAGTCTATCTACCTACCAATCTACCCACCTGTCCAAACACACACAAACCACACTCTATCCGTGGACGGGAGGTTAGGACAGATCAACTTTACTGGTTTAATATTGTGTATGTAAATAGTCTCCAACGATTTGCATTCGACTCACCCATTCATAAACATTGGGCCGGAGTGCGACAGTGTGAATTATTGTGGAGATCGTAAAGCGCTCCAGTCGGGTACACAGTCGCTTATTCGGCAACGCTTGCCTCTATATACACCGCACCTAGATATATGCTGCTGTAAATAGCGATATACACAATCATACACCACGTATATAATAGGTAGATACGGGCATACAAACATATATACATGAATATAACAACTGCATTCACTCGACCTAAATTCACTGTGTGTGCATAGAAACACACTTATTCACTTATGTACACACACACACACACACACACACACACACACACACACACACACACACACACACACACACACACACACACACACACACACTACACGAAACAGAGAAATAACTTACTGAAACCCCACATCCAAACACTCGCAATGATCACACACAGACACACACACACACACACACACACACACACACACACACACACACACACACACACACACACACACACGCCACGTAATAATGACCATCACCAGTACCCATCACCCAGTACATTACGATGACAAACACACACAATTTTCCCGTCACATTTTGCGTCTATCAGCCAAAAGTGATGAACAGCTCTGGTCTTCATCATGTGAGTTGGCTGTCTACGTGTGTATATATATGGAATGCACTGAAAGGAACAAATGTCTTAACTTCATTGTGTCTAGTTCATAGTTAGGGCATGTTCGTCACCTTCCCTCCCTGACTCATCGTATCGAACATAAGCCAGATAAATCGTCAAGGAAAAGGTGTTAGGGAGCTTCCTTAATAGCCTTCTGTTTTTATGAAGAGTATGGTGATATGGGAGGGATTTATGTAACGCAAGAGGACAGTATGGTGTAATAAGCAAAATAAATCATCTAGGAAACACATACTAAACCCTCTCCCAATTTAAGATTATGGCCAATGGAGAAATGTGAAAAATAAAAAATAATAATAATAATAATAATAATAATAATAGTGAACTTCTGTCTACCTGTACCTTTCGTGAACTATTGTCTAATTATTAACACCTGACGGACATGGGCCACTCTCACAACCTACATATTAAGCCTTGGTTGCAGGAAATTCAATAAGCCCTAAATATGAGGCAGGAATGAGTCTTCTTGGTTACTAGTCAAATCAACTCCAATCTGACTACAAAACGCTATCAACTGAGCTGCAAGGGGTTAGGGATTTGAGTCAATTTAGAACAATACATTTTTTTTTTTTGCAAGAAAGAAAGAACCAAAGGCCAGTTCTTTTAATGTCTAAAGCATATCCTAAACTTAGCCACATGATATCCGAGAATTACTGATTTTTTTTTTTTTTCTTTTTTTTACCTCAGTATTTTTTTTTTTTTTTTTCAATTTATGGGAGACCCCTCTCAGGGAAAGGGTTCTGTATTGGTCATTATCGGTCCAATTTAAGAGACAATAAGATGCAACAAGCAAAAATAAATCGCAGACAGTAAGACGTAACACAAAAAAAATAAATCGCAGACAGTAAGATGCAACACGCAAAAATAAATCCCAGACAGTAAGATGTAACACGCAAAATAAATCGTATAGAGTAAGATGTTACACGCAAAAATAAATCGCATACAGTGAGATGTAACACTCAAAAATAAATCGCAGACAGTAAGATGCAACACGCAAAAATAAATCGCAGACAGTAAGATGTAACACGCAAAAATAAATCCCAGACAGTAAGATGTAACACGCAAAAAGTAAATCACTATAAAAGAGGTGCTAAGGCTCAAACTCAGACCCAACCATGTTTTATGTAAAGGAGGTGATATTTACTCTGTCAATTATATATATTATGTATATCTTCTTATACTAAAAAATATATATTACTGGTACTATTAAATTCCATTGCCTTTATATTTAATTTCCAAATCATGAAGCACACCATATGTTAAAAATCTATGCTGGTTCCAGTATTTGCAACTATTGTCCCCTACACACACACACACACACAAGAACATCATCAGGCACATCCTCCCTCACGGCATCCGCTCATTCCCAAGTGTGTGTGTGTGTGTGTGTGTATGTGTGTGTGTGTGTGTGTGTGTGTGTGTGTGTGTGTGTGTGTGTGTGTGTGTGTGTGTGTGTGTGTGTGTGTGTGTGTGTGTGTGTGTGTGTGTGTGTGTGTGTGTGTACTGGTTATCAATGAAACTGATTATATTTTTTAACTAATCGTATTCATAAAATTATTAAATCTCTCTCTCTCTCTCTCTCTCTCTCTCTCTCTCTCTCTCTCCTCTCTCTCTCTCTCTCTCTCTCTCTCTCTCTCTCTCTCATATACATACACTCATACATACTGCAGCACACACCCACATCGCACTGCACATCCATCCATCTCTCTCTCTCTCTCTCTCTCTCTCTCTCTCTCTCTCTCTCTCTCTCTCTCTCTCTCTCTCTCTCAGGTACAGGATTCATAAGTGGACGCTAATGAGGCTTAATAGACGTGCCGGCAGTCAGTTCCCTCTCACCTCCATCTCCCTCCTTCCTCCCTCTCTCTCTACATGTCTCTCCTTCCTCTCTCTTTCCCTCTTGTTTCTCTGCTTCCTCCGTTTCTCAGTCCATGTCTGTCTTCTTCCTCCACCTCTCCCTCTTGTCTCTCTTCTTCCTCCTCTCCATATCTCTCTTTCTTCCTCCCCTCTCTCCTTGTCTCTCACTCCCTCTATATATGTCAATCCTCCCTCTCACCTCCGTGTCTTTCACTCCCTCTCTCCCTCACTGTCCCTCTTTCTTCCCTCTCACCTCCTTCCTCACACACATGCCACTCCCACACACCCACACCCACATCTGTATCCACACCCACACCCATACCCACACCCACATCCAGCCTTGCCTTCATCCTACCTCTCCTTCGTCTCATAATTCTCCCCTTCCCTCGTCTTATTACCGCCATACCCTTCTCTTCTCCTTCCTCTCCTCCCAGTACCCTCTCTCAATTCCCCTACTTCTCCCACCTCCTCTCCCCTGTCACTCCTATTATCCCTGCACCCTTCTCTCCCCCTTATTCGCCTCTCTGAACCTGCCTCTCCCCTTCCCCTACTTGTCCTCCTTCCCTCATCAATTCTAATTCCCTCATACTCTTTTCCCCTCCTTGTCTTTCTTTATCCTGCCTCTCCCCTCCCCTATTTCTCCTCCTCCTCGCCTTTCCCCTCGTCTGCCTCTCTCCCCCCTTATTTCTCCCCCTCCTCGCCTTTCCTTTCCCTGCCTTTCCCCTCTCCTACTTCTCCCCATTTTTGTCACTCGTTCCCCTGCCTCTCCCCCCCTCTCCTACTTCTCCCCATCCTTGTCACTCCTTCTCCTGCCTGTCCCCTCCTCTACTTCTCCCCCTTCTCTCCCCTCCCCTTCTTCTCCCTCACCCCTACCCCCTCCTAATGCCCCAATATCCACTGCCCCATTAGTTCCCAATCTCTTAAATGCCATAGTGACTCGACAACCCACCACTACCCATCCTATCCTATCCCATCCCATTCCCGTGTCTCCATAACTAAGCCCCCATCTCACCCCCATTCTCTCTCTCTCTCTCTCTGCGATCGGTGTTCAAGTCAGTCTATTGCAATTAAGGCCGGATCACCATCAGGTCTGTACTCCTCTCTCTCTCTCTCTGCGACTGATATTTAAATCCTTCTCTTAGTATTAAGTCGGGATCACCATAATGTCTGTGCTCTCTCTCTCTCTCTCTCTCTCTCTCTCCTACTACACACCACGACTGACCCCGCGCTGAAAACCACGCCCAAACAACGCCCAAACCACGCCCAAGTTTTCAATCACCACTGGACGTGTCGAGGTATGTATGATCTTTTCTCTTCACTCCCATTACATCTATTTTTCTTTTTAACATTTTTACTTTTTCAATCTATCTATCTATAACCAGACGCCTTCATCCCGCAAGGGGTGGCCACAAACAAATCGCCTCCATGTCGCCTTGTCCATTTCGCTGCCTTCTCCCCAGCTCACACCCCCCTCTCTCACATACTTTTACTTTCTGTATATCTCTACTGTTGCCTTTATATTTCATGATCAAGACTTCCAAACTATAAAACGTACGAACTTCTTTTCCAACTAGAAAGATTGTATACACGCTTCTTTAACTTCCTCCCTAAAAAAGAGTTTTCCCCTAAATTGCATAAAATCGTGTGTAAGCTAAGAGAGAGTGAAAAAAAAAAAATACAATGGCCTTTGTTTCCTTCTTCCTTGCATTAGAAAAAAAAAATCCCTTCACCCCAACTTGGTCCAGGTTTGAGTCCTTTTACAGCTTATTTTCACGTAGCTAAGTGGCGATTTTAGACCTTTTGTATCTAATTTAATTTCACGTAGCCTAGTTCAGTGGAGATTTTCGTCCTTATGTAGCTTATTTGTTTTCACGTAGCTCAATGGAGATTTTCGTCATTTTATAGCTTATTTATTTTCACGTAGCCCAATGGAAATTTTCGCCCTTTTGTAGTTTATTTAATTTCACGTAGCTCAGTGGTGATTTTCGTCCTCTTTTAACTTACTAATTTTCATGTAGCTCAGTGGCAGAGAAAGACAATACTACGAATCTACATCTCTCCATAGCACATCGTCGAGACTAGCATCATATTCTAGTGTTAATCTGTTACAACCCAGCATTCAGGAGGGAGAGATGGATATTTTAGGCCAAGTTAAAGTAAACAGAGTATAGTTAACTGGTACAGAAAATCGCTTATCGTAAAATATCGTAAAAAAATAGATTCTTTATAAGTTATCGTTCTCTTGTCTGTCTGAACTACATGGCTACACCTACGTCCGCTTCCCATGTTCAGTTTTTGTTGATCATACGCCACTACATACGCACACACATACCTACATGCACACACACACACACACACACACACACACACACACACAACGCATGTAACTGAAAACAAATGCACAGTACATATGAATTGCAAAATACAACACACACACACACACACACACACACACACACACACACACACACACACACACACACACACACACACACACAACGCACGTAACTGAAAACAAATGCACAGTACATATGAATTGCAAAATACAACACACACACACACACACACACACACACACACACACACACACACACACACACACACACAGCATCAAATGTAAGGCTATCCCAACAACTACACACCCACACCTACACCCAAAACAAACACATAAGCCGCTGTTCGCCATAACATTCACGCCCACACACACATCAACAACACGCTTTGCTATACCCTCTTTCCATACACCCACGCCCACACCTACGACTCCCACATACTCATACCCATCCTCACACACGCACATTCATATCCCCCATGTACACACACACACACACACACACACACACACACACACACACATACACACACACACACACACACACACACACACACACACACACACACTCATATCCATCCTCACACACACATTCATACCCCCTCACACACTCACACCCACACATATACACCCACACACATACACCCACACACATTCTTACCGTTCGACATACCCACACCCACATCCATATCCCCCACAAACAGCCTAAACCCACACCCACACCCACACCCACACTCACACCCAAAACAAACAGCCACAACACCCACGCCCACACCTAAATCAACACTACACCCAAACTCTCGCACGCAACTCAACACACAATAATGGGACACACGCACTCAAATGGGGGAGAGGGGAGTGAGGGTAGGAGGGGAGTGACAGGGGGCAGGGGAGGGGGAAGAGAGGGGGGAGAAGGGTAAAAGGGTACACGAATTCGAGGGGTATAAGTAAGGGGAAGGGGAGGACTGAGAAAGGGGAGGGAGAGGTAAGGGAGGGGGAAGGGAGGGGAGGTGTAGGGGAGGAGTTGTAGGAAGGGGGGATGTAGGGAAGGGAAGGAGGGGTATGGGGATGGAAACTAGGATGCGGAAAGGGAGAGGATATACAAGGAAAGGGGGAGGGGCAGGAAGTACAAGCATTGAAGGGGGAGGGGAGGGGGAGGGAGAAGGTGAAGGATGAAGTGCAGGTGAATGCCGAAGGGTGAGGGGAAAAGGGAGAGGGGGAGGGAGAAAAGGAAGGGGAAGGGAAAGAGGGAACAGGGAGAAGAGGGAAAGTGAAGATGGATGTGGAAGGGAAAAAGAGAAAAGGGAGGGAAGGGGGAGAAGACAGAGGTTGAAGTGGAAAAAGGGAGGGTGGGGAGGTGGAGGGGGGAAGAAGGCAAAGGGACGACACACACAAAGCACACTCAATCACCAGCAATTTCAAGCATGCCACACACACACAAATCACAGCCAACCACCTCCTTATCATCCACGTCATTGACCAAAACTACCAAGGGCTTGAGAGGACATAAATCACTTGTACCTGAGCCTCCTGTACCCGTAATCATCCCTTGTACTCGTAATCAACCCTTGTATCTGTTGGAAGGAATCAGGAAGAAAGCGAACTTGGGATCTAAGTTAATTATTCGAGATGGCTGGTCTTGGCTCTGACTCTGATTAAGGTGGATGAGAATAAAGAAAGTGCCTTGTAACTCTCTCTCTCTCTCTCTCTCTCTCTCTCTCACACACACACACACACACACACACACACACACACACACACATACACACGGGGTAGGTGGTGGTACAGCTGGTGAATACAGTCGACTGCTATCCACTCTGACACAAGACTGATCCTATGGGGCAAGGAACAGTTTGTGGATTTGAGTTTCGTATAAAAAATAATAATAATAAAAATAAAAAGTCACTGCTGATTTTCCACAACTCTCACCAACAGATCATAAAAAAAAATCCATTGGTCTTAAAAAAAAAAAAAAAAAAAAAAATCTAGTATGCATATAAGTGGGGTGTAAGGGGGGTATCAGGGGTATAAGGGAAGTGTCAGGGGTATCAGGGAGAAAGGGGGAGCCAGTGGAGCATGCCAGAGGTCAGAAGGGTGGAGTGACGCCAATACCGGTACGCTGCCCTCTCTCTCTCTCTCTCTCTCTCTCTCTCTCTCTCCACATTCACCCCCCTCCCTCTACACCCTGTCCCCTTCCCTGCAACATAACCCCCTCTATATCTTGCAAACTAGTCCCTCCCCCATTCTAATATCATACACTCCTATCCCCTATCTTTTGCAACATACACTTCTATTGTCCTCCTCTCCTTTGCAACATACACCCCCTTATGCCTACCTTCCTTTGCAACATACACCCCCTTATGCCTACCTTCCTTTGCAACATACACCTCCCTCTGTCCCCCCTCCCAACATACACCCTCTCTTCTTCCTCTCATCATACACCCCTTCCCTCTTTTCTCTGGCCATACACCCTTTCCCTCTGCCCATTGCAGTATACACCCCATTGCTCCCCCATCTTAATATACACTTCCTCCCACTCCCTTGCAATATACACCCCCCTCCCCCTGTCTTGCAACACACACTCCCCCCTCTCACAATATCCCTCACTTCTGCTTGGGTCCCCCTCACACCTGTCACCCCCCCCCACACACTCCCTCACCTCTACATAATCTCACTTTTACTCTTTGCTCAGTCCACCTTCTCTTTTATCTCACTTTTGCTCCCTTTGCTCACAATAGTTTTCTCTTTTATCGCACTTTTGCTCTCTCCGCACACTTCACTTTTTTCCATTAATTCACTTTTACTCTCTTGGCTCACTCTGTCTTTTTCTTTCACAGTCTCACTTTACCTCTTTGTCTTGCGTTTTCCAGGTCTTCCTCTCTACACTTGCTCCTTCTCTTCTACCACACTCCACTCTTTCCTAGCTTCCATCCACACTCTCACTTTTCTAGCTTTCCTCTTTCTTACTCTCTCTTTCCTCTTCCTGCATTCACGTCACTGTAATCTATCGTATTTTTGCTTTCCATTCTCTCTCTCTCTCTCTCTCTCTCTCTCTCTCTCTCTCACACACACACACACACACACACACACACACACACACACACACACACACAATTCTGCACCCTTTACATTCACTAAAACCATTGCATCACCTTGACCCCAAGCATCCAACTCCCCTCACCCCTCTCTCACCCCTCTACTCCTCCCCCACCCCACTCAACAACCCCATTACATCCCTCCCACACCTATCCTCACCTTGCCATCCTCCCCAGTTCCCCCCATACCCTCCCTCCTTTTAACCCCACTCAAACTATCAATCAAAAAATCTCCACACAACACAAAAGGATATCTCAGTACATCATAACAGGCCTCCTGATACCTGGGCTTTGTTTCGCCTCACCTGCCTCTATCTTCGCGAGAGAGAGAGAGAGAGAGAATCATGGGCCCGTATTCTCGTGGGGTAAGGAAGCGAGAGAGAGAGAGAGAGAGAGAGAGAGAGAGAGAGAGAGAGAATCATGGGCCCGTATTCTCGTGGGGTAAGGAAGCGAGAGAGAGAGAGAGAGAGAGAGAGAGAGAGAGAGAGAATCATGGGCCCGTATTCTCGTGGGGTAAGGAAGCGAGAGAGAGAGAGAGAGAGAGAGAGAGAGAGAGAGAGAGAGAGAGAGAGAGAGAGAGAGAGAGAGAGAGAGAGAGAGAGAGAGAGAGAATCATGGGCCCGTATTCTCGTGGGGTAAGGAAGCGAGAGAGAGAGAGAGAGAGAGAGAGAGAGAGAGAATCATGGGCTCGTATTCTCGTGGGGTAAGGAAGCTCCCTAACACCTTTTCCTAGGCGATTTAGTTTGTTTATTACATCTTACTAACTTGTTCTGTGCTATATAAATCATTCCAATATCGCCATACTCTCCATAACATACTAACGTATATTAACCAGCATTATCAAAGAATAAATCGCTATGGAAGAGGTGTTAGGGAGCCTTAACTAAACCCCCTCCCCCGATCACCTTATCCCGTTAGCTCCACTCAACTTCCTCTCTCCACTTCGCACCGATCTCCTCTCCCTCCCTTTTCTCCCCCACCCTTTATCAGTGTCGCTCCCCCACACCCACTCATTACCCCTCAGTTATGCCCCACTTCCACCTCTTTTTCCTTCATTCACGTTATATTCCTTCCTAACTTCCCTCAACCCTTCTTCGTGCTATAATCTACTGTTCCTGCATCACACCCAAACCCTACCCATCTTGAAACCCCCCCCCACACCTCCGCCTTGTCTCTTACTCTCCACTGAACCCATCTCCACCCCACCCCCACCTTTTCTCTTATTCACCTCCACCTCTGTTTCACCTCCCCCCCACCCTCCTACGTTATCTCAAACTCTTACCATTATCCCCAATTCCTCCTCCTCCTCCCTCACTCATGCCCCACTCTCCCTTCATCTTCCCCACCTAAGCCTCCTTCTCCACTCCAACCTACCCCCAACCCATTACATCTCTACATCCCCTTACATCTCAAAACCTCTCCCCCAGCTCCTCCCCCACACTCACTCACCCCTCCTTCCTTTCACCCCCCCCCATCCCCCATCCCTCCTGCGTGACCGTCCTGATGGGTGAGTGTTCCTTATTAAACAGGCCATCTCATAAATCACCAGCTCAACGCGTACACTGCAAATCCCGGAACGTGTACTTGATTTACACCCCGACCCTGAGCTTGTAATGAGGGGGGTCTGGTGAGCGATCGCTGCCCAAATTAAATCCTTCCTTGCTTGCGCTACATGAATTTTTATTCAATTAACGAAGGGATTTAAGCACTGGAGGGATTTATGTAAGATATATGTAATCCCCTTCATTTACGAGTCTCCCCTAAGGTAAATAAAACCGACACCTTGAGGAATCCTTGAGAAAATCCACTCTAATCACTGCTCTCTCTTGGGGGGATTAATTAAGATCCGGAGAGACTTTTGGAACTGGCGGGGGTAACTATATCATTTTCACTCTAACTTGGTCTAAAATTGCCATCTCTCCACCTTGAATGCTAAGTTTTAACAAGAGATTAACACGAGAATATAATGCTAGTCACGAATAAGTGCTGTGGAAAGGATGCAGAGCCACAGCGTTGTCTTTTCCTCGCCTTGAGCGTTGTGAAATAAGCTAAAAAAAAGGACGAAAATCTGTGCCAAGTTAGAATAAAAACAGCATACTTTCCACGTAAATCCCCTAAGCTGAATAAATCCCTTGGTCACTGCTGAGACTGCGAGGAGAGATTCTAGGGGCGGACAGAAAGCGCCCTAACACGTCTTCCTTACCGATTTACTCCTGACTCGGCTTCGTTACCCTCTTACTGTGTGTTATTCATGTTAGGAGGCTTGGTAACAACTCTTCCTTACCGATTTATTTTTTATTCTACTTCGTTCCTCTCTTCGTGTGTGTTGTTCATCTATGTCGACATTAAAAACAAATAAGAGGCAAAAAAGCAGGATGTTAATAGGTGGTTTGAAAAATGAATCGCTAAGGAAAAAGTGTTCGGGAACCTCCTTACGACTGTCCACCATATTAAATCCTCTCTTGCTACCACCTGGCGATTTTTTTTTTTTTTTTCAGTTTCGAAGAGGGGTTTAGAGGGAAAAATATTAATGAAACTATACCGTATATTTCTTACTGAAGGAGTTCGTGAAGGCGGCATCTAACCTGCTCTCTTTGAAGTCTCCCTCAACATAAATAAAATCGCTAATTCAAGGACATCTATCATATAGTCATTTACTTGCGCTGTCCATCTGATTTATATTTAGAGAGACTTTTCGAGCTGGGGAAGCTAGATACAGAATTTTAGCTGATAAACCCACTCTTGGAAAATATCGATAATGTTTTGCTTCAGTAAGTAGTATACACCAATATCAGTTACATTTCTTCTATGGCTTTTCTTCGCAAACTGGTCAGAGATTATTGATGAACATGCAGTCTAGGGGGGCCA
>NC_136973.1:4217500-4335000 GCF_032717465.1 Coenobita brevimanus | reverse complement strand
CCCTCCCTTCCACCTCCTTCCTCCTCCCCCTCCCTTCCACCCCCTTCCTCTTCCCCTCCACCCCTTCCCTCTCTCTCTCTCTCTCCTCTCCACCCCCTTCCCCTTCCCTGTCCCCCATCTCTCTTCCTCCTCCCCTTTCCATCTCGTCTCCAGTCCCTTCTCTCTTCCTTGATTTGCTAATCTTGCCTTTAGCTAATACAGTTTAATACCCTAATCATACTCTTCTCGTGAACAGCCTCAAAAGCACCACTAGGTCTGTTGCTGTGCGCTTTCCTTTGCACTCCTCTGTACTCTCCCCTCGCCTCTCCCTCAATCCCCTATTCCTTTCTCCCCCTACCCCTACCCTTCATTCTCACTTCTTCCGCCTCCCCTTCCTCCCCCTCGCCTCCCACCCATACGCTTACCTGGCTTCTGGCTTCTCGGGGCAAGGGTGGGGGCAGGTGCGATCGACTTCCACCCAGCAGACACTTTCCAGGAAACTAAAGTGCCTAACTCCACTTCAGTTTATAAATTTACTGGCTAGATCCCTGCTACTGGACCTTGACTTAACCTAACCTATCCTAATTAACCTAACCTAACCTAACCAAACCTAACCTCACTTAACCTTCCCTTACCTTACCTAATCCAATCTAATCCTACTTAATTTAACCTAACAGCCTTGTCTAGCCTAATTTATACATACCTGGAAACGAGTAGCGCCCAAATCAACAACAGTTTGCAATTCTGCCTCCCGTCCCTCCACAGTGTTTAATTCTGAATGTGTGATCGGGAGCAGGCGCGAGAGAATATCACACCTGAGACTAACCAACACAGAACCTTAACCATACTCATTAGCCACGATTCAGGTGTGCTCCCAACACCATTCCCTCGCCTCCCACCACCACCACAAGCAAAATCATGAATCCTGTCCACACAATACCACACTACCTCACAACATTCTCCCGGATCCCACCACCACCACCACAAGCAAATCCACATCATACCGCACAACCTTACAACATTCTCCCGCATCCCACCACCACCACCACAACCAAAATTACATCAAATCCTGTCCACACAATACCACACTACCTCAAACATTCTCCCGCATGCCACCACAACCACCACAAGCAAATCCACATCAAATCCAACCCACACAATACCACACTACCTCAAACATTCTCCCGCATGCCACCACAACCACCACAAGCAAATCCACATCATATTCTACCCACACAATACCACACTACCTCACACAACATTCTCCCGCATCACACCACCACAACCAAATTCCACATCAAATTCTGTCCACACAATTCCACACTACCACAAACCTGGCCGCCACGTGAGCACAAAGGTGGTTAAACACAAAATTGGACCACATTCTACACACCCACATCAGCAGAATACCAACATGATTCACGAGTTAATGCCAACAACACCTGCCAACACGGAGCACAAAAAACCCGGTCGGATCGCGGTATATGAGTGACCAAAGAGAACACACACACACACACACACACACACACACACACACACACACACACACACACACACTCGCATTAATACATTCATTCTCTCTCTCTCTCTCTCTCTCTCTCTCACACACACACACACACACACACACACACACACACACACACACACACACCAATCCTCCCCATCTGCCCACACACACTCCCACAAACGTACAGCCGAAATCCAGGTCTCGCCTACAAGTGACCAGCCGTAGACTAGCCCAAGAGCACTAGGGATCAAGGAGACTGGACTGGGGGTGATTACGTGAGTCCTGACAAGGGTAATGACTACTGGAGGAGAGGGATAGCAAAGCGGATAGTTATAATGGGGGCTGGAACTGGAATTACCCCTCTCAGCGTCGGGAGAACTCTGGCATTCTATTCCATTTACCTTCAGAGTATTTTCTGTTGAATGTCGGTTATGTGGTGTAGAGTGAGGATAGAGGATGAGGGTAAGGAGAGAAGATGAGGGTAAGGATAGAGGATGAGGGTAAGGATAGAAGATGAGGGTAAGGATAGAAGATGAGGGTAAGGATGGAATATGAGGGTAAGGATGGAAGATGAGTGAGGATAGAAGATGAGGGTAAGGACAGAATATGAGGGTATGGATAGAAGATGAGGGTACGGAGAGATGATGAGGGTAAGGATAGAAGATGAGGGTAAGGAGAGAAGATGAGGGTAAGGAGAGATGAGGGTAAGGATAGGGGATGAGGGTAAGGATAGATGATGAGGGTCAGGATAGAAGATGAGGGTAAGGATGGAAGATGAGGGTAAGGATGGAAGATGAGGGTAAGGATAGAAGATGAGGGTAAGGATGGAAGATGAGGGTAAGGATAGAAGATGAGAGTAAGGATGGAAGATGAGGGTAAGGATTGAAGATGAGGGTAAGGATAGAAGACGAGGGTAAGGATGGAAGATGAGGGTAAGGATGGAAGATGACGGTAAGGATAGTAGATAAGGGTAAGGATAGAAGATGAGGGTAAGGATAGTAGATAAGGGTAAGGAAAGAGGATGACGGTAAGGATTGAAGATGACGGTAAGGATTAAAGATGAGGGTAAGGATAGAAGATGAGGGCAAGGGATAGCAGAGATGGAGAAACAGAAGCAGTGACAGCTCAAGGCACAGTTATAATGAGAGATGACGCTAAATAAATGCAAAATGTTAATATCAAGAATAACTCCAACTTCCACATGAACATTAACCCCCTCTCACACACATTATTATTATTATTTTTTTTATTTACTTATCTATCTATTCTGACCTGGCGGGAGTAAGTGCAAGACTCGGTAATTTCCTCACTGCAACAGATCCTTTCGAAGTAAAACACAATCTTCTGAGGGTAGCAAGCGTATACCTACAGAGAAATCGTCGTAATGAAGAGGTTTGTGGGCTGTGGGATAGGGTGAGTGTGTAGTGGGGATAGGGTATGAGTGTAGTGGGGACAGGGGAGGGTGAGTGTAGTGAGGATGGGAGAGGGTGAGGGTGTAGTTAGAGGAGAAGGACCAACGGCAAAGGCAGCAAGGGCATAACTCTATTCAATGTGGAACTCATTTAATGCAGAATGTTTGAGTGAAAAATGACCCCAACTTCCACACGCAACTCAGATATGGTGAGGGTGAGGGTGGGGGCGAGGGAGAGGGAGAGTGGGGGTGAGGGTGAGGGCAGGGGTGAGGGTGAACGTAGAGTGAGAGAGGGTGGATTGTGGACACTGGTGAGGGTGAGGGTCAGGTTGAGGGTAGAGATGAGAGTGGGGGTGAGGGTGTGGGTAGGGGTGAGGGTGTGGGTAGGGATGAGAGTAGGGGTGAAGATGGAGGTAGGGGTGAGAGTTGCGGCGACGGTGAGGGGGTAAGCATATAAAGTACAAAGGAGTAAAAAAGCAAGCAAACAGCAAGACACCTGTTGGTCCTATCGTGGCTGTTTGGTATAGGGAAGGTTATAACTACCGAACCTATTCTATCAGTTAAAGACAAGGATAGCAAAACAAGAAAGTTCGTAAGGAAAATGTTGGGCTGAAAGACGGCAGGAGTTTTGTTTTTTTTCCTGCCTGATTTAAAGACTAGAGGGAAAAGGAAGTGAAGGTGAGGTGTGGGAGAAAAGGGTGTTTGGTGGAAATGGGGTGCAAGTATGAATGAATGAATGAGTAAATGAATGAATGTATGAATGAATGGATGGATGAATGAATGAAAGAAGGAAAGAAGGAAGGAAGGAAGGAAGGAGGGAAGGAAGGGAGGGAGGGAGGGAGGGAGGGAGGGAGGGAGGGAGGGAGGGAGGGAGGGAGGGAGGGAGCGAGGGAGGGAGGAAAGAAGGGGGGGAGGGAGGGAGGGAGGGAGGACGCAGAGACGCCCTATCTCTGGGACGTTTCCTAAGTCCAGGTCTGATTGATAGCCTTTATCCAGAGAAAAGAAAGAAGGAAGGAGGAAAGAAAGGATGGATGGAAGGAAAGAGAGAAGGAAGGAAGGACGTAGAGAGAAGGAAAGAGGGAAGAAAGGAAGGAAGAAAAGAGAGAAGGAAAGAAAGAAGGAAGGAAGGAAGAAAAAGAGAGAAGGAAAGAAGAAAGGAAGGAAGAAATGCGAGAAGGAAAGAAGGAAGGAAGGAAGAAAAGAGAGAAGGAAATAGGTATGGGAGGAAGGAAGGAAAGAGGGAAGGAGAGAAGGAAGAAAGGAGGGAAGGAAGGAGATATGGAATGAAAGATAGAAGGAAGGAAGGAAGGAAGGAGAGACGGAAGGACGAAAGGAAGTGGGGAAGGAAGGAAGGACGGAAGGAAAAGATGGGAGACAGGTAGGCAGGCAGGTAGGCCGATTGGAGGTAGAAAGGAGAACAGGAAGAAGGAAAGGGGATGGGGAAGCGTGTGGAAGCAAAGAAGGGAGAAAGGAAGAAAACGAAAGGGGAAGAGGAAGAAACGAAGGAAGGGAGACTGAAAGAAAGCAAGAGGGGAAGAGGAAAGGAAAGGAGGGAGAAAAGAGATGAAAGGGAGCAATAAGGAAGAAAGGAAGAGAAATATGCAAGAAAGAAATTAAGGGAAACATGAGGATAGAACGAAGGAGCAGAGGAAAAAAATGCAGGAAGGAGGAAGAGAGGGAGGGAGGGAGGGAGGGAGGGAGGGAGAGAGGGAGGGAGGGAGGGAGGGAGAGAAGGAGGGAGGGAGGGAAAGGACACGGAAACACCTTATCTCTTCGACGTCTCCTAACTCTGGTCTGACTGATAGCCTTTATCCAGAGAAAAGAAGGAAGAAGGAAAAAGGTTAAAAGATGAAAAATACAAAAGGAAAAATGAAAGGAAAGAAGAAAAAGAAGGAAGAAAGAGATGAGAGAAAACAGAAAGAAGGAGGGAAGAAAATTTATATGTGAAAGAAGAAAAAGGAAGAAGGAAGAAAGAATAGGTGAAAGAAGGAAGAAAGGAGGGAAGAAAGGAAAGAAAAGATAGAAGAATGAAAGAGGGAAGAAGGGAATAAAGACAGTGAAGAAAAACAAAGTGGGAAGGAGAGAAGAGATGAAAGAAGAAAAGAAGGAAGAAAGGAAAGAAAAGATGAAAAAAATGGAAGAAGGAAGAAACGAAAGAAGACAGGAAAGAAACAGAAGGAAGGAATGAAGGAAAGAAAAGATGAAAGAAAAAGAAAAATGGAAGAAACGAAAGAAGAGATGAGAGATAAGGAGAGAAGTAAGAGGAGGAAGGGGAAAAAGGAGGAAGGAGGGAAGAAAGGAGCAAAAGGAGAAAGGAAGGAAAGAAAGAAAAGATGGAGGAAGAAGAAGAAGGAAGGAGGGAAGAAAGGAAGAAGACATGAAAAAAGAAAAAGAGAGAAGAAATGAAAGGATGAAAAGAAAAATAAAGAAGAAAGGAAATTGAAGAAAATAAAGAAAGAAGGATAACAAGAAAGGACAGAAGCAAATGAAGGGAAGGAGGGAAAGAAAAATATAAAGAAAGAATGGAAGGAACGAGTAAAGAAACGAAGCAAGGTAGAAGAAAGAGGAATTAAGAAAGGAAGCAAGAGAGAAGGGCGGAAGAAAGGAAGGAAGGCATTAAAGGTGAAAGAAAGAAAAAGGAAGGAAGGGAGAATGAAGGAAAAAAGGAGGGAAGGAAGAGAGGAATAAAGGAAGGAAGGAAGAGAGGGAGAAATAAAGATGAAAGGAAAGGGGATGAAGGAGGAAAGGGAGGAAGAAAATGAGGAAAAAACAGGAAAGAGAGAGAGAGAGAGAGAGGACACATAAACGCCCTATCTCTGCCTTGTCTAAGTTTGCTCTGATTGATAACCCTTACCCAGAAAAAAAACACTAAAAAAACAAGAAAAAAAAACACGTAATGAGTTCCTAATGTGATTTTAAGGTCGATTATCTATTCTTCCTTTTATGGGACCAATTCTACCTTTCTACGAGAGAGAGAGAGAGAGAGAGAGAGAGAGAGAGAGTGTGAATCTCCCTCTCTCTCTCTCTCTCTCTCTCTCACTTTTTTCCCTCTGCCTCATTAGTCAAAAGGAGATAAGTTAAGACCCACTAATGCTAATGATCTTTGATAACAGTTCACCCTCACCTAAATGAAAGGCAACTCTCTCTCTCTCTCTCTCTCTCTCTCTCTCTCTCTCTCTCTCTCGCTCATGCAACTTGATTTTGTATGTGTGTGTGTGTGTGTGTGTGTGTGTGTGTGAGAGAGAGAGAGAGAGAGAGAGAGAGAGAGAGAGAGAGAGAGAGAGAGAGAGAGAGAGAGAGAGAGAGAGAGAGAGAGAGTACTTCTGATCCCCAAGGTACAATTTCTACCTATTAAACTGTCCACTATTTCAACCCCCAATTTTTAGTACTCACTCCACAATATCTGTCTATCTGCCTGTCTGTCTGCCTATCTATCTATCTATCCATCCATCTACCTGCCTGTCTTTACATCTATCTATCCGTCCATCCATCCCCATCTATCTATCTATTTATATGACGACATACATACACCACATCCCCAAAATCCAAGAGTTACCCAATCCAACACCTGTCCTAGGAGGTAATTACATAGTCACCTGAACACCACACACCTGTCCACTCATCATCACAACCCACCACCAATTTGCAAAGGTGTGTGGTCAGTCCAATCCTTTGACGAAAACACCCACAAACGCTCCTGTGTTGAGACTCAAAGGGAATATTTAGTCGTGTGTGTGTGTGTGTGTGTGTGTGTGTGTGTGTGTGTGTGTGTGTGTGTGTGTGTGTGTGTGTGTGTGTGTGTGTGTGTGTGTGTGTGTGTGTGTGTGTGTGTGTGTGTGTGTGTGTGTGTGTGTGTGTGTGTGTGTGTGTGTGTGTGTGTGTGTGTGTATACGACTCTAGGCATGGACTTGCTACTTCGTTCCCTAAGGACCATCAGTTCCTCTACATGCATATTCCCTTCAATATTTTTACCTGTCATTACACTAACACTACACACTAGTAAGGTGTCAATGGGGTCTTCTGGGGCTAAGTATGACCTTGGGATTAAGTGTGACCCTGCCTCTGATATACTGTACTTGGTCTTTTCTGAACAAACCACTAAAGGACAACTGTTACGAAATCTCCATTCACTTTACGGTAGGGCTCACGTTCTTCACTAAATCAATTGTTTTTATCGGTTTATGAATCAATAGTGTCCTTGTTTTCGTGCTTGTTCTCTCTCTCTCTCTCTCCCTCTCTCTCTCTCTCTCTCTCTCTCTCCTATTGTTTTCCTTTTATCTCCTCTTATTCTCCTCATTTTCCTCTTTCGCCTCTTGTTTTCCTCTCAGTCCCTCTTTCTCTCACTCCATCGTCATCGTCGTTTGCCTGTCCATCATTATCACTGCCTCTGCCGTAGTCATCATCATCATCATCGTCATCATCATCATTACCATCGTCATCATCATCATCATTACCGTCATCATCATCATTATCATCATCATTACCATCATCATCATCATCAACGACTAAGACCGACCATCATCATTACTATTATTTCAGAGAGAGAGAGAGAGAGAGAGAGAGAGAGAGAGAGAGAGAGAGAGAGAGAGAGAGAGAGAGAGAGAGAAATTGAATAGCCGTAAAAGACACGAACTAAAAATAAAAAAAAAAATAAAAAAAAAAGCACTGACTCCAGACAAAATGAAGGAGAAAGAAAATAAAACGAAAAAAAAAAAATACAGGCAAGAGATGGGGTGAAGGAAAAAGCAAAGATGAATTTAAAGAATATTACACTTGTTTCTGCATTCCAGGAGAGGAGAGGCGAGGAGGAGAGGGAAGGAAGAGGAGGGAGAGGAGAGGAGGAGAGGGAAGGAAGAGGAGGGAGAGGAGAGGAGAGGGAAGGAAGGGGAGGAGAAATGAGAGGAGAGGAGAGGGAAGGAAGAGGAGGGAGAAGGAGAGGAGAGGAGAGGGAAGGAAGGGGTGGAGAAACGAGAGGAGAGGAGAGGAGAGAAGAGGAGAGGAGAGGAGAGGCGAGCAGAGGAGAGGAGAGGGAAGGAAAAGGAGGGAGAATGAGAGGAGAGTTGAGGAGAGGGGAGGAGAGGAGAGAAGAGGAGAGGCGAGGAGAGGAAGAGAAGAGGGAAGGAAGAGGAGGTAAAATGAGAGGAGAGAAGAGGAGAGAAGAGGAGAGAAGAGGAGAGGAGAGGGAAGGAAGAGGAGGAGGAAAGGGAAGGAATAAGAAGGGAAATGAGAGGAGAGGAGAGGAGAAGGAAAAAGGAAAAGGAAGGGAAATGAGAGGAGAGGAGAGGATGAGGATGAGAGGGAAGGAAGAGGAGGGAGAATGAGAGGAGAGGAGAGGAGAGGAGAAGAGAGGAGGAGGATGAGAGGGAAGGAAGAGGAGGGAGAATGAGAGGAGAGGAGAGGAGAAGAGAGGAGGAGGAAGAGAGGGAAGGAAGAGGAGGGGAAATGACAGGAGAGGAGAGGAAAGGAAGAGAGGAGGAGAGGAAAGAGAAAAGAGAAGAGAAGAGAGGAGGAGGAGGAGGAGGAGGAGGAGGAGGAGGATTACACAGGATTACACAGGAAAGCAAACAGCAACAGACCTTATGGTCCTTTCGAGGCTGCTTGTTAGAGAAAACTATGACTACAAGATCTAACTCTACATGTTGAAGGATAAGGATAGGAAAGCAAGAAGGCTCCCCCCACCACCAAACCCTCCAGGAAAAAGTGAGAAAAACCACCATGCAGCATGGAAAAACTGACATGGAAATTTTATAGGAAACATTGGAAAGGAAAAGTCACATTCTATAATACTTTATCTATAAGCTACCCGATAGAGTAACCTGAAAGAGAAAGTAAACAAATAAAATAATAGTTACGGCATGACATTATAAACCAGTTACATTGAGTTAATGGGAAGTCTGTGGACATAACGTGGAAGCTACACACTGCATAGTGTGGATGTTTAGGGGTGGTGCAGCAGCCTTGCCTGGCGCTTTTAAGGTAGGCAGCAGTCAATCAGGCCCTAGCTCCGTTTGCTCCACTGAGACAAGGAACTCTCCCATGTGGGACAAGTACACAAGTTTCATCCTGAAGCAGTGACCCCTGGTACATTAAAAAATCCCGATGGTGGTCACTTGACTAACAGGGACCCTCAGTGATCCACAGCCCATCACAGGTCGAAAGTAAGAGTAGTGACCGTTAACTCAGGGTTATCTGTGCAGCTCCTAATCTGTGCTTATATTGCTTTCTTTGCGCTGGGGAGACTGAAAAGTATATAGGACGGGTGTCTCAGATAAAAGGGGACTGCACAGTGCACAGTGTGGATGTGCAATGCACAGAGTGGATGTTTAGGGGTGGTGCGGCAACCTTCCCTGGCGCTTTTTAGGTAGGCAGCAGTCAATCAGGCAATAGCTCCGTTCACTCCACTGAGACAAGGAACTCTCCCATGTGGGACAGTACACAAGTTTCATCCTGAAGCAGTGACCCCTGGTACATTAAAAAAATCCCGATGGTGGTCACTTGACTAACAGGGACCCTCAGTGATCCACAGCCCATCACAGGTCGAAAGTAAGAGTAGTGACCGTTAACTCAGGGTTATCTGTGCAGATCCTAATCTGTGCTTATATTGCTTTGTTTGCACCGAATAAATTGGAAATGTATAATATCGTGACGCAACACTATGTACGGGTACATTGTTTACGGGGTGTCTTGTAGACTAAGGGGGCATGAACTTACATGTACCGTAGCTATAAAAGCAAGTTATTCGGACAGAAAAAGAGTCAGCTGAGGATTTTCATGCAAATACTTGTCTAATTTGTTTTTGAATGTCTCAATTGAGATACTGTTCACGGTATCTGAGGGTAATCTGTTCCAGATATTTACAACTCTGTTAAAGAAGAAGTATTTTGCTTCGTGGGATTGGAATCGTTTTCCCATGATTTTGCAGCCATTACTTCTGGTTTGACTCGACCGGTCTATATCAAAATATTTATTCATGTCTAAGTTGTCATATCCCTTCATGATTTTGAAAACTTCAATAAGGTCCCCTCTTAACCTGCGCTTCGTTAGGCTAAATAATTTAAGTTCTTCAAGGCGTTCCTCATATGGTTTGTTTCTAAGTCGTGGTACCATTTTTGTGATTCTTCGCTGAATTTTCTCTAATTTTTCAATGTCCTTTCTGTAGTACGGAGACCAGAATTGCACACAATACTCAAGATGGGGCGCACTAGCGAGTTGTACAAGGCAAGTATGACTTTTTCCGATTTAAACTCGAAAGTTCTTCCAATAAAACCCACTAGCTTGTTTGCAATTTTTACCGCATCGGTACACTGCTTGCTTGGTTTTAGGTCATTTGATATTATCACACCAAGATCCTTTTCACTGTCTGTACTTGATAACTGAATATTGTTCATTTTGTAATTTGCATGGACATTGTTACTTCCAATATGAAGTACTTTACATTTTTCAGTGTTGAATTTCATTTGCCATTTTTCTGCCCAGCTTGCTAAAGTATTAAGGTCATTTTGTAACTGCTGCCACTGTAATTTTGAAGTGACTTTACTGGTTATTTTAGTATCATCTGCAAATTTGGATACTTTACAATTTAGACCCTCATCAATGTCATTTATATAGATAATAAAAAGTATCGGTCCAAGTACTGAGCCTTGGGGAACGCCGCTGATCACATTACGCCATTTGGATTCCTTTCCGTTTATCACAACTCGCTGTTTTCGGTCTGACAGCCAGTCTTGTAACCATTTTAGCGTCTTTCCTTTTATTCCATGTGCTTCTATTTTTCTCATGAGACGCTTGTGAGGGACAGTGTCAAATGCTTTCTGAAAGTCGAGGTAAATTATATCTACTGCTCTTGAGTCATCGTATGATTTGTAAACATCATGGAAGAAGTCCAGTAAGTTAGTTAAGCATGAACGACGATGTCTGAATCCATGTTGCGAGTCTTTAATTATATTATTTTCTTCTAGATAATTAACTACTTTATCTCTTATGATTTTTTCCATTAACTTGCACACTACTGATGTTAAGCTGATTGGTCTGTAATTTCCTGGGTGCGACTCATTTCCTTTTTTGAAAATTGGTGTTACATTTGCTAGTTTCCATTCGTGTGGAACTTTCCCAGTACTTAATGATTTATTGAATAAGACAGAGAGTGGCAGCAGTAACTCATGTTTTGCTTCTTTGAGAATTCTCGGTGATATTTTATCGGGGCCAGGGGTTTTGTTTATGTCCGTACTATTTATGGCTGAAAGGATATCATTATTATGGATAGCATAGTTACTAAGGACTGTGCTATTTGCTTGGTTTGTGGGTAACAGTAGGTTTCTGGTGGTGTTTTCTACTGTAAAAACAGACGCAAAGTAATCGTTAAGAATGTTTGCCATTTCGACCTCATTTTCAGTGTGTCTGCCATTGTTTGTTTCTAGAGGACCTATTGATGTAGTCATAACCTTTTTCTTTCTAATGTAACTGTAAAATTCTTTAGGATTTGATTTGCACGTATTAGCAATGTGGATCTCCAGTGCTCTTTTGCTTTGTTTAATAAGTCTTTTCGATGTGCGGCGTAGATTATCGTATTGTAATTTATCATCATTATTTTGTGTAGCTTTATATTTATGGTATGCCTGTTTTTTGGCTATTAAGTTACTTTTTATTTCACTGGACCACCACTTTGGTTTACTATTTCCAGCTGGACGTCTGTTACGTAGTGGCACACATGACTTTACCACTTCATTAAATTTTTCGGTGAATATTTCCCATGCTTGGTTTATGTCATCGGTTTCAGACATTTGATTCCAATCTGCAGTTGCAAGTAGCGCTCTGAGCCTGTTGAAATTAGCTCTACGATAATCTGGGACCTTTTCTTTGCTCTCCGTTTCTTTTACTTTTTCAGTAGTAATATTAAACTGTATAGTTCGATGATCACTGGAACTAAACTCAGGTCCTATTTCAACGTTGTTGACTAGGTTATCATTTGTAGTCAAGATGATGTCTAGGATATTGTTTCCTCTCGTTGGGTATTCTACGTGTTGGGAAAGGGCGCTTTCCTGAAGATTCGTATAAAGCTCTTGTCCTGAGTGTGCCGTCAGTGGTTCACCCCACTTTGTTACCGGTAGATTAAAGTCTCCAAAAATTACGCTATCCTCTTGACAACAAATTTCCGCAATTTGATCATAAAGTTTTTCATCTGTCTCAGTTGACTGTGCTGGCGGACGATAGATGAGACATATATTTATTTTGTGTGAATTAATACTTAGCTGAACATAACTGGCATCTATGTTGGTAATACTGGGTTTGGATAGCACAAGGGGATGGAGACTAGTTTTCACATATAGTAAAACACCGCCACCAGCTCGATGTGGTCGCTCACAGCTGAAAATATTGTACCCTGTTAGTGAGTATTCCGCTAGAAAGTCACGGTCAGATGTGTTAATCCAGGACTCTGTGATGCCAATGATGTCATAATTTTCTAGGTAAATTAGAGATTCTAAATCCTCAAACTTGTTACGTAGACTACGTGCGTTAGCATAGCAGACTCTAATTCCGTTCCGAACAGTTGGTGATCCGACTTTGTGGGTATTTACGTTAAGGTTACTGTTCCTGGAGGAGGAGGAGGAGGAGAAGGAGAGAGGAGAGGAGAGGAGAGAGGAGAGGAGGAGGAGGAGGAAGAAAGAACGGGTTATGACGCAGATGAAGGAGAAAGAGAAAGTGAGAAAGTGAAAGTGAGAGAGAGGGAAAAAGAGAGCGAGCGGTAGAGAGGAAGTGAGACAGAGAAGGGAGGATATAGGGAAGGGGACACGAAACCAATAAAGAAAAACGTGGAAAGGAAATTCAGGATAAACGGAGTAAAAATGCAAAAACAGATGAGAGAGAGAGAGAGAGAGAGAGAGAGAGAGAGAGAGAGAGAGAGAGAGAGAGAGAGAGAGAGAGAGAGAGAGAGAGGTTTAGATCAACAATGTAAGAAAATATTTATACATAGATATACAGATTTACAGACAGACTGAGAGAGAGAGAGAGAGAGAGAGAGAGAGAGAGAGAGAGAGAGAGAGAGAGAGAGAGAGAGAGAGAGATAACAAACTTCCAGAGAATTTCCACCCACAAACCATATGAGCCAAATTCCTTAAATGCACCGTGGTCAAAGCGCCCTTATGTCCAGGCGCTTAAAAAGAGAGAGAGAGAGAGAGAGAGAGAGAGAGAGAGAGAGAGAGAGAGAGAGAGAGAGAAGCAGGTGAAAATTGTATCACTGTGGGCGAGGATAGTTTGCAAAAAGATTATCACGGAATCAAAGGCAGGGAAATATTATCAGAATTCTTCGTTCGGGATTTCTTATATTATAGAATGGATGGATATGTAAAATTTAGCTTCTGTTTTTATTGATATCGTTACTAATACTGATGCTATACTAACTTTACTAATAAGTTTATGTTAATATCACTACTCATTGCTACTGCTGATTCTGTTATTTCTGCTGTTACTACTACCTCTGCTACTGCTACTACTGCTGATACTAATACTACTATTGTAATACTACGACTACAATATCCTCATCCTCCAACTACTACTGCGACTACTACTACTACTGTATTGCTCTTGCTGTTACTACTACTATTGCTGCTGCTACTACTAACGTCGGTACTGCTACGGTAGGCAACTATACCGCTCTTACTCTAACCTGGCCTAAAATTGCCATCATCCCACTTTGAAATCAGAGTTGTAAAAATTGATTGCATAGAGAATGGTGCTAGTCATGAAGAAGTGCTATGAAGTGATAATAAAGCCACATTATTATTATGCCAGTGAAGTACGGGATTTGAATCGTGGTGCTAGAGGACGATGCTAGTCATGAAGAAGTGCTACGGAGAGAATATAGAGGACCGTACATTATCATTATTCCGCTGCCACCACTACGATCATCATCATCGTTATCATCATCATCATCATTTCCACTATCATCACCGTCATAACCATCATTTTCACAACGTCAGCTACAACCACTTCCAGTACTATCATCACCATCATTATCATCATTTCCCCTATCATCATCATCATCATCATTTCCACCACCACAGTCACCACCACAACCACCACCATCGTTATCATTATCATCATTTTTACCACCACCACCACCACCATCATCATCATTTTCACCACTACAACCACCACCACCACCACCACTATCACCATCATTATCATCATTTAAACCACCACAACCACCACCACCACCACTATCACCATCATTATCATAATTTTCACCATCACAACCACCACCACCATCACCAACATCATCATCACCGCCATAACCATTACCACCACCACCACCACCATCATCATCATTTCCACTGTAACCACCATCATTACCATCATTTCCACCACCACAACCACATACCCACCACACCACCACACTCAAATATTTTAAAAGTTCCAGCATGAAATTCCATAGGGCAGAGAACGACCGCCACTACTGGATACGAAATGAAAAAAAAAAAAAAAAAAAGCATATGCAGGAATAGTGGAATGTTGACGTGTGTTTGTCTGTCTTTCACTCACTCACTCACTCACTCTCTCTCTCTCTCTCTCTCTCTCTCTCTCTCTCTCTCTCTCTCTCTCTCTCTCTCTCTCTCTCACAGTATATACAACTCGCTCTCTCAGTCCTTCTTTGTGTGTGTGTGTGTGTGTGTGTGTGTGTGTGTGTGTTATACTCTAGTGAAAGCAGGTATAAACTAAAATATATGTCAGCGATTTGATGGCGTGATGCACATACACAGGCACAGGCACGACCATCATTCACAAAGCTAAACGGGGCTCATTATTATTATTATTATTATTATTATTATTATTATTATATTTTTTTACGTGGGCAAAATACGAGGCGGTGCGGTGTTTTGGTGGTGCTACTCATCAGTTCCACCACATTACGTCCTTATGGCCTCACACGCACCCCCATGCACCCCCTCCTCCCTTCACACCACCCCTTCACCCCTTCCAAGCCACCCCTTCCCCCCTTCCAAGGCACCCCTTCCCCCCTCCAAGCCACCTCTTCCCCCCTTCCAGGCTACCCCTTCCACCCCCTCCAGGTCTGGGTAGAGTTTAAATCAAGACGAAGGGGAATGAGATGGCAGAGGGAAATGGTAAAGAAAAAGTAATGGAAATTGATGTCTAAATGTGTACAAGAAAAACAAACAAGAAACGACTGAGGAAGAACTGCATACCTGATATAAAAGATTTAATATATACATATAAAATTCAGACCCGGGGATTTTCCTACAGCTGAATGTCTGCCGCAAGCCTGAATATTGAAGTTACGAAACTGAAAGCAACATTTCATTACATTATATATATATATATATATATATATATATATATATATATATATATATATATATATATATATATATATATATATATGTATATATATATATATATATATATATGTATATATATATAAATATATATATATATATATATATATATATATATATATATATATATATATATCTATAATCCTGGTCGTCGAGTTAGCAGCAGCAGTTAGGCGTGGACTTGTGAGGCAATGGATGGAAGAAATGTTTTGATGGCTGGTGCCGGGTTTATAGCTAGGAAATATTTTTAGATGTAGTTTATTGCTTGTGTGGCGGGGCGTTGCAGGGGTGAGTGGGGGGCAGATGTGAGCTGGGGGAAGGTATGGCTCTGGAGAGAGGAAGGCAAGCTGAAAGGAAGGCAGGCAGGCAGGCGGGAAAGAGGGAGGCTGGAAGGCAGGCACAAGGCAGGCAGGAAGGAGGTAGACAAGGAAGGCATATGTGAAGTGCGGGGTGGTGGGAAAGGTTAGGATTTGGGCAGAACGGTGAAAGGCAAGTATGCAGACAGGTATACAGACAGACATGCAGGCAGACATGCAGGCAGGAAGGTTTGCAAAGGTGTGGAAGAACGGAAAGGGTCAGGATTAATGAAGGAAGGAATAAGGCAGGCCGGCGTGAGGGCTAGAGGAAGGCAAGCAATCAAGCAAGAAAGGAAGGCAGGCAGGTAGGAAGGCAGAGGCAGGCAGGCAGGGGTGATCGTGGGACCATTGGGAGGGACAGGTCAGGACTGTGGAAGGAGAGAGGGAGGAGGAGGAGAGGGAGAGAGGGAAGAAGGGGAGGAGTGGGAAAAAGGGGTGGAGAAGGAGGAGAGGGAGAGAGGGAAGAGAGGGAGAGAGGGAAGAGGGGGAGGAAAGGGTGATATGGAGAGTCGGAATGTAATCTCGAGTGAGTAAAGTGGAAGGGAATGAACTATGGGGAAAGACTGCAAGGGAGAAACGACGACTGAGAGAGAGAGAGAGAGAGAGAGAGAGAGAGAGAGAGAGAGAGAGGGAGGGAGGGAGAGAGAGAGAGAGAGAGAGAGAGAGAGAGAGAGAGAGAGAGAGAGAGAGAGAGAGAGAGAGAGAGAGAGAGAGACGAGGTACGTAAGTAGGTAGGTATTAGGTAAGCAAGGTTATGTACTGGCTTGAGGTGAAGTGAAATGAGGCAGATGTGGGAATGAAGAAAGAGTAGGTATGTAGGTAGGAAGGTAGGTAGGTAGGTAGGTAGGTAGGCAGGTAAGCAGGCAGGTAGGTATGCAAGGTGACAGACTGAGGTGAGGAGAGGTAGGTAAGTAGGATGACAGATAATTTTGTCACAACCTCACGCACCTCTGCTTCATACTCCTCACTTATCATACTAGAACCAAGGGTGGGAAGTTGATGGGAAAGGACGGGGGAGAGGAAAGGAGGAGGGAGAAGAGAGGAGAGGAGGGGGGAGAAGTGAGGGGGGAGAGGAGAGGAGAGGAGGAGGGAGAAGAGAGGAGAGGAGGGGGGAGAAGAGTGAAGGGGGAAAGGAGGGGAGAGGAGGGGATATGAGACAGGAAACAGTGGGGAAGGAAGATGATATATAGAAGAAGAGGGAAAATTGAGTGAGAAGAGAAAGAGGCACGAGGAAGAGAGTGTGGGAAAGGGTGAGGTTGAGAAAAAGCAAGGGGCAAAAAGAAAAGAGAAAGTGAAAAGAGGGATGGGACAAAAAAAGAGGAGAGACGAGGAAGGAGAGAGTGGGAAAGGAAGAGGAGAGAGAGGAGATGGAAGAGAGAAAAGTGAGGAGATAGGAGGGACACGGAGAGAGAAGAGAGGGGAATGGAGGGTTGAGGGGTGGATGGAGGAGGGAGGGGGGGAGAGAGAGGGGTAAGAGGGAAAGGGGAGAGAAGGTATGATGGAGCAGAGTGGGTGGAAAGGAAGGAGGCGAGAGAGGGATAGGAAGGGGAAATGAAAAGAGGAATAGAAGGATGAAAGAAATGGAAGGGAAAATATATTGAAGAGGGAGGAAAAGAAAATTAAAAAAATGGGGAAAGGGAGGGATGGAAGAAAGAGAGAGAAAGAACGACAGGGAGAGAAAAATGGAGGGACGGAGGAAGGGAGCGAGAGAGAGCATTGGAGGTGGGAGGTAGGAAACAAGAAAAATGGATGGAGAGAGGAAAGGAGCAATAAAGACGAGAGAGAGAGAGAGAGAGAGAGAGAGAGAGAGAGAGAGAGAGAGAGAGAGAGGAGGTGAAGGGAGAGAAAAAGAAGAATGGAGGGAGTAAAAGAGACAAATGGAGTAAGGGAGAAAAAAAATGAAGGGGGAGGAGGGAGGAAGAATAATGGGAGTAGGAGGGAAGACTGAATGAAGATGAGAGAGAGAGAGAGAGAGAGAGAGAGAGAGGTGCGGGGGGGGGGGCACAAAGCAGCTTCAAAATACTAAGCAAATCCCGTACGAAAAATGAGTCTGTACTTCCTGGCTTAACGTGGAATTATGGCTGGACGCGGGTACACTGCTATTGCCATTATAATAAATACGTAGATAGATAGATAGGTAGGTAGATAGACAAATAGATTGATAGGTAGAGAGGCAGATAGATTGACAGATGGACGAGCGGATGGATGGAAGGATGGATGGATAGATAAATATGCTGATAGACAGATAGGTAGATATACTGACTGACTGATATACTCGTATATACTGTATACTCGTGTGTAAATATATATATATATATATATATATATATATATATATATATATATATCATCAGCCGTTTGAGTATTCACTGCAGGACCGGCCTATCCCGACCGAAGTCGGGACGATACAGCCAATGTATCCCTACGATGTGGCTTAGGCTGTCTAGTAGAGATTGTATGTAGGGTGAGAGGTGCTAGTAAGTGTAACTGTAGTGTTGGAGTGGCTTTGGATATGTGTGTAGTCTGTGAAACATGTGTAATCGGCCCGCGCAAGCCGACTGGGTGCAAGCATACTTTATAGTATGCGACACTGGTTCAACCACAGCACCCCTTGTGTCCGTCAATGCAGTACGTGGCTGGGTGAACACTTCCAAAGTTTATGACCCTGGCCCACCCGTGTACGAAATGCACATTCTGCCACTGTACGACAGAGGCTCATATATATATATATATATATATATATATATATATATATATATATATATATATATATATATATATATATATATGAGAGAGAGAGAGAGAGAGAGAGAGAGAGAGAGAGGAGAAGCACGGTGGCCATAAACAGTAAGCTTTGGTACATCCCACATAAATAATGGTGAGGTGGTGGGTACTTTAGGCTTACTTGGATATAATGCCCCATGCAACACACCTGCACGAAGAACAGGTGAACACGAGAACAGAATAACACAGGAACAACATCACAACACAATAAAGGACTGAACAGGGAGGCTGCCAGAGATCGAGCAGCAAGGAGCCTTTACAAACGATACGATTTCAGCATATTAAAAGGTATATTATTTCGTTCATAAAAATACTGACGACAGACGGAAAAGAAAAATTACAACCTGCACCAAAAAAAATCGAACTACAAAAATATCATAATAAACACTGTAAGAAAAATGAGGGATAAGATTTAATTATAATAAAGGAAACTAATTATGTCCCCCCCTCTAAAAAAAAATTGTCCCCCCCCCCAGAAAAAAAGAAAAAACGAAGGCCTAAGTAATAAATAATGGAGAGAGAGAGAGAGAGAGAGAGAAGGATAACCAAAGAACAATAACTCAAAAGAATGTAAATATCCAGTAACTCAAAAATACGTGAACAGAAGAACAATAACTCAAAAGACAGTCACATAGGAACACAGGAGATGAAAAAATGGAAATTAAATAAAAAAAAATACCATTAAAATATCAGCACCCCAAAAAAAAATCTGAATCCATGAATAAAAAATAAATAAACTATGAGAAAAAAGGTGCGAGAGAGAATGTCCATCAATAAAATAATAATAAAAATAATAATAATAATAATAATAATAATAATTGTAATGATGATGATGGTGATGGTGATGGTGATGATAATGATAATGATGATGATAATAATAATAATAATAATAATAATAATAATAATAATAATAATAAAGAACACATGATAACCAGGAGCAGAAGAAACAATCCACAGAAACAGAAAATTGACGATGAAAACAGGAAAATCACAAAATAAAAATAAAAATACGAATAAACAATAAATCCATTAAAAAAAAAAAAAATACGCTACAACCAGCAACAGAAAGAATAATAAAAAAAAAAAACGAAAAATTCAGGTAGAAAAACTGTAGAGGATTTGATTCAATTACGAAAAAAAAGTTATATCCAGCAGAAGAAAAATTACCCCCCCCCAAAAAAAAACACGAAACTCAAAATTTTGGATTCTGCCACACCTCATATAAGTAATGGGAAGGCGGTGGGTATTTTTAGGCTTAACATGGAAATAATGGTTTAAAATACATAGCAGCATGTGAACAAAAGAACAAGGGAACATAACACATTGAATCCAGTAACACAGACTGAAGAACACACTACAAGGGGCTTCTGGCCTTTGGTTCCTTCTTCCTTTCATTAAAATAAAAAGACGATAACAATGACAACAATAACTCATATGACGTCGAGAACTCAAGAACATAACTACACGAGAACAGCTTATAACACAAGGACACAATAACACAATACCACCGTAGCGAGAAAACAATAACATAAGACTGAAGAGCAATAAATCAATAACACAAGAACACCAGCTTAAAAACAATATGTCACTGAAGAACAACACTGCATAAAGAACTCAATAAATTAACTTGATAAATAGACAGCACAACACACTCATTCAAGGGGAAGGGAGGGGGAGGGGAGTTGGGGGTATGTGAGTGGGGTATGTGAGTCTTATGTGGGGTGTATGTGGAGGTACGAGCATGTAGGTGAGGTATGTAGGTGATACCTGGGTGATTTATAAGTGGAAGGTGGAGGGAGGGGGTATGCTGGGGGAGGGTGGGGTATATGGAAAGTAGGGGTACGTGGTTGCAAAGTGGAGTAATTGGGGTATGTGAGTGGAAGGTGTGTGGGAAGTAAACAGGGGAATGCAAGAGGGGTATGAGCGAGGTATGTGAGTTTTATGTGGATATGTGAGGGGGAAATGTAAGGATATGTCAGTTGTATGTCGGTGTATGTGGGGATGTGTGGGAATGAGGGAGTATGAGAAAGGTATGTGAGTTTTATGTGGATATGTGTGGGGGAAAGGTAAGGGCATGTCGGTAGTATTTCGGTGTATGTGGGGATGTGTGGGAACGAGGGGGTGAATAGTTAGGTGGATGAGAGTTACCTGAGTTATGCATTTATGAGCAAAGTGAGACAAGTTATGTGGGTGGTGGTTATGTGGGTGAAGCTATGTGACATATGACTTACAGAGTTATGTGAGTAGAAGTTATGCGAGAGGTAGTTATGTCAGTGAAGCTATGTGGCATGTGAGTTATGGAGTTACGTGAGAAGAAGTTATGTGGCTGATATTATGTGGGCGAGAGGTAACTGAGGAAGGAGGGGGGGAGGATATGTGAAGCAAATGAAGTTTTGTAAATTATACCTTGCGTAAAAAGCTATGCAGGTGTGCACAGTGGACGACGACTAAATGGACAGAGGTAAAATGTGGAGTTTAGTGAGGGCAAAGTGGAGGGTGGTGGAGGTGAGCGATGGAAGGCGTTAAGTGGAAGGCACCGGGAGGATGATCAGGGCTGGAATGTGGAAGCCAGAGAGTGGATGTCTGGCGGTGAGATTAGTAAGGTGATTGGTGGCATTCTCCTTTTTCCTTTCTTTTTCTTTTATTGTCCACTTCTCTCATTTCCCCTCCTTTTCTCTACTTTGCTTTCCTTTCCTTTCTTTTCCTTTCTTTTACTCTTAACTTCTCTCATTTCCTTTCCTTTCCTCGCCTATTTTATTCTCTACTTTTCTCCTTTCCGTCCTTTAATTCACTCTCCTCGTTTTTCCTTTGTTCTCAAATATAATGTGTTAATATCTACAGTCCAACGACGTCTTGCCGAAGCATAATAAATTCATTCGAGCTGAAGAGAAAACCATTTACAATCATTTCTGTAGTTTTTAATTGTATTCTCGCTGTCTATCGCTTGGCCACTTTATTACAGAATATCTTTTGTCGTGAATGTGTTAAAAATGTTTCCATAAATTCTTTTTGTCTGATGTTGTCTTTTATATGGTAATGTTGCCACCTCGAGACAGTTTTACTCAGCTAAGGAGAGTCCTACTGTACTAAGGGTATTAATGTATCAAATAGCACCAGCAGAAAATTAAATACAACTAAAGTAAGACATCCAGTATTGTGCATCAACACAATTCCTCTCGTTTCTATGAAGAGCAGATTAACAGTTACACTCTGCTTTATTTAAGTGTCGGAAGATAGTTCACTAATCCACAACGCTGTCCCACCCACCGGTTAACCCAGTAAGGTCGCCAGGGTTTCATGTCTGCCTACAGCTCAAGTTTCCTCACTATAAACACTATCTAGTGCACAGGCGTCACTTGGGTATTATATGCCAGCTAAAGACAAGCAAATTTCCTTCAGTACAGGCTGCAAAGTTTCCTCTCAGCTGACGAAAGTGACGACAATGACTTAAAATTGCTTGTAGCCCTAAAAATAAGAAGTTTCCATACTATAAACACTCTCTAGAGCACAGGCGTCACTTTGGTATTACATGCCAGCTAAAGACGGGCAAATTTCCTTCCGTACAGGTTGCAAAGTTTCCTCTCAGCTGACGAAAGCGACAAAAATGATAACTTAAAACAGCTTGTAGCCCTAAAAATAAGAACAATCGTCTGGGGTAATGTCAGACGATTACATTTGGCACAGGGAACCCTCTAGCAGTCCTACGATTAAACTTATAACCAGAAGAAAATTATATGGTTCAATCTCAAATAATTTACCCAAGCGTGTTCCCTAGAGCTAAAGTGTTGGGGCTGGGTAGGAGGAGACGCGGAGGACGGAGAGGAGATACCATGGGAGATCCTGTGAGTTTGGCATGGAGGAGGGACGGGGGAGAGGGAGGAAATACCATGGGAGATACGGTCTGGCAGGCTTCCACTCTCTCTCCCTGCCTGTCTGTCTGTCTGTCTGTCTGCCTGTGACCATCGCCTCAGACCCCTCCTTACCAAGTCAATCTGGGCCAAGTCAAGCGACCTAAGCCATTAATTGCCTTCCCCGCCAGCCTCTGCCAACCGCCACTATCTCCACCACCGTATTATCTTAGTATCCCCTCCCCATCCTACCTCTCTCTCTCCTCTCTCTCTCTCTCTCTCTCTCTCTCTCTCTATCACACACACACACACACACACACACACACACACACACACACACACACTCATGTGCTCTCTCTCAACTATCCCCTCTTCTCTCCTTCAAAACCCTCCGAATCACCAACCTACCCATCCCTTCTCCCAATCCCTCCCTCCCACCTTTCACAGCTCCCTAATCTCCTGCCTAAGTCGCTCCCTTAATCCCAGGCTCCCATTGCAATCCCTTCTCTCCCTCCTGCCATCTTACTTTCCCTCGGCTACTAAATCCAATCATATTTTTTTCATCCTTGGTTACTAGTCAAATTTACCTTTATGTGTTTATCTGATCAAACTAGGCCACTACCATGAAAAATTTTGAAGAGCCATTGTGAACTAGGGATGAGTCTCCTTGGTTACTAGTCAAATCCACCTTTCTGTAGTCGGCTTGTGTTTTATTTGATGGAATTACGTCACTCTCATGAAAACATCAGATAAGCCATTATGAGGCAGGGATGAGACTCCTTGGTTACTAGCCAAATCAACCCTTCTGTAGTGTTTGTGTTTTTATCTGATGGAACTGGCCAATCCCACATCTTGAACACTATATCCTGGTTTGCAAGAAAGATTTTGAAGAGCTATAGTTATGAAGTCGGAATGAGTCTCCTTGGTTACTAGTCAAAGGAATTACTTATCTGGCTATGCTTCACTATCAATCAAACACGAACCTTTGTTATATGGATGGTACGAGTCTTACACTGGATAAAAAAAAAAAAAAAAAAAAAAAAAAAAAAAATGGAAAAAATAAGTTCCTCAGGTGAAGATGTTAAGGGTGAGAACAGCAAAATAAAAGGGTACTTACACAACCTCCATGTGGGCTGCAAACGTGAACACTGACTGGAGTAGTGAAGTATTGTTGGAGGCTTACCTGTGGAAGAAATAATAATAATAATAATAACGATAATAGTAATCATCATCATCATCATCATCATCATCATTATCATCATCATCATCATCAACATCACCTATTCCCATCACACCTCTCCTTCCACCCAACTCTTCTCTCCTCATCCTTCCTTATTTATTTATCTATCTGGCCACCTTTCAAACTTCCTATTCTATCCAATCCCTTCCAAACTCCCTTTCATTTCTTCTTCCTTCATCCGCTCTCCTTCCAACCTCCCCTCATCCCCTCTCCTTCCAATCTCCCCTCATCCCCTCTCGTACCAACCTCCCCTCATCCCCTCTCCTTCCAATCTCCCCTCATCCTCTCTCCTTCCAACCTCCCCTCATTCCCTCTCGTACCAACCTCCCCTCCTCTCCTCTCCTCTCCTTCCAACCTCCCCTCATCCCCTCTCCTTCCAACCTCCCCTCATTCCCTCTCCTCACCCTCTTTAAGTCACAGGGGGAAGGGAGTGGCAGGGTAGGGTCAGAGGGGGAAGAGAAGGTAGAGTATCGTACAAAAATCACACCGGCCTGATATTTCTCCCTCTATTAGGCACCCTTTTTCACCTCTTCCAAACTCCCCTTTCTTAGTACCGCTACATCACTTCCCTCCCTCCCCTTCCCTAACCCTCTGAAGCAAGGGAGGGGAGGAGGAGGAGGGGAGAATTATAAGGGAAAGGGTTTATATTGGTCCTGTACTTTCCCCTTTACCCTTTACTAGACTCTCCATTCAATCTGTCTCTTCCACTCCATCCACACTCCCTTCCTTCCAAATTCTTCGTCCCTCCTTTCCTACCAGCTTTCCCTCCTCCTCCCTTACCTAACGCCTCTTCCCTCCCTTTCCCCAGCTCTTCGAAAAGTCTGGGAGAGAAGGGAGAAGGGAATAGGAGAGGGGAAGGAGGGGAGGGAGGAAGAGAGATGAGAGTGAAAGGAGAGTCAAAAGGAGTAGGGTAGTAATTCATAGTGCAATAATCACACCTTTTATGCAATTCTCTCTCCCTCCTAATCCCCCTTTCTACCCCTAACTTCCTACCATTCATACCCTTCCCTCACTCTTTGAAACCAGGGAGAGGAGGAAGGGAGAGAAGGGGGGAAGGGAGAAAAGGGACGAAGAGAGAGGAGGGAGAAGGTAAAGTCAAAAGGGGCAATATTCAAAATCATTGTTTCTTCCTCGTCTAGGCTCCCTCCAAAATTCCCTTCCATCCCTCCTTTCCTACCAACTCTCCTCCCCTTCGTTCACCCCTTGAAACCACGGACAGGAGGGAGGAATGGAGAGAAGGGAGAGGAGGAAGGAAAGGGAGAGGAGAGAGGAAGGCAAAGTCAGAGGGGCAGGGCAGGCAAATCCATCGTGCAATAATCACACCCGGCCTTGTGTTTCCCCCTCTCCCGGTTTACACTGGCTGATTGGCTTCGCTGGCTCTCTCAGGGAAGGACCACCAGACCAAGGGGTTTAAGTCCTGTTAGCCCCTGCTGGCTGGTGTGTGTGTGTGTGTGTGTGTGTGTGTGTGTGTGTGTGTGTGTGTGTGTGTGTGTGAGAGAGAGAGAGAGAGAGAGAGAGAGAGAGAGAGAGAGAGAGAGAGAGAGAGAGAGAGAGCCGTAAGTGGTGCTTTAGGGTGAAGGAGAACAGGGAATGGCTAATGACTTGAGTATTTGAGCAAGAAAGTGATTGGATGGGTGAGCTGGCAGGCCCCCTTGGAGATCCCCCTCCCCCCTTTTTATTAGTTGTCTTTTGATACAGACTGAGATAGATGGATAGATTGATAGACAGACAGACTGAGATAGATGGATAGATAGATAGATAGATGGATATAGATAAATAGATAGATGGGTGAGTGGTTGGAGAGAGAGAGAGAGAGAAAGAGAGAGAGAGAGAGAGAGAGAGAGAGAGAGAGAGAGAGAGAGAGAGAGAGAGAGAGAGAGAGCGTTAAGACCGGCTTAGGTGGGAAAATGAGAGCCAGTGAGAGATAAAAGAGAGAGAGAGAGAAAGAGACCCACAGCCACAGACAGGGAGTGAGGTGGGCAGAGAGAGAGAGATAAAGACACCGAGAGATACAGTGAGAGGATGGGTAATGGCCGACTTAGGTGGGGAAAATGAGAGACTGTAAGAGATAAGAGATAGAGGGAGTGAGATGGAAATAGAGCCAGAGACAGAGTGAGTGGGTGGGGGGGTTATAGACTGTGAGAGAGAGAGAGAGACAGAGAGAGTAAGGAAGGGGAGGTTAAGATGTAAGTTGAGGTGTGTGTGTGTGTGTGTGTGTGTGTGTGTGTGTGTGTGTGTGTGTGTGTGTGTGTGTGTGTGTGTGTGTGTGTGTGTGTGACAAAGTGAGAGAGTAAGGAGGGGAAGGTTAAGATGTAAGTTGATGTGTGTGTGTGTGTGTGTGTGTGTGTGTGTGTGTGTGTGTGTGTGTGTGTGGAAATGAGAGTCTGTGAAAGATAAAAATAGCCTGGATCAGGGGGCGAAGCAGAGTGACGGGATGGTAATTACTGGAAGAGCCTGGAGATGGTCGGCCAAGGAGGGTGGTGAGTGGACTGAAGGCGGACGCTATGGAGAAAGGCAGAGGGAGAGTGGGGGAAGAAAAGGCAGAGGGAGGGTGTGGGCAGAAAAGGCAGAGGGAGGGTGAAGGCAGAAAAGGCAGAGGGAGGGTGAGGGCAGAAAAGGCAGAGGAAGGGTGAGGGCAGATGGTGGGGGCAGATGGTGTGGGCGGGTAGTGAGGGCAGATGGTGGAGGCAGATGGTGAGGGCAGATGGTGAAGGAAGATTGGTGAGGGCAGATGGTGGAGGCAGATGGTGAGGGCAGATGGTGGGGGCAGATGGTGAGGGCAGATGGTGAAGGAAGATTGGTGAGGGCAGATGGTGGAGGCAGATGGTGAAGGCAGATGGTGAGGGCAGATGGTGAGGGCAGATGGTGGGGGCAGATGGTGTGGGCAGATGGGGTCTCACACACTCCACACAAGAGCTAGGGGAGACCACAACTACTGAAGTTAGAGAATAATTTATAGAGGAGTACATGAGGGTAGGCGGTACGTCGTGAAGGAAGTCGTTCATGAGCAGGGACAGATGGAGATAAGTAGTGGGAGGCAGAGCACATGGGGTCTCACACACTCCACACAAGACATACGGGGAACCTGGAGTGCTGAAGCAAAGGAATATTATTTTATACACGAATTATTGGCGTGTCACGGAAGGAGGGGTCGTTACTGAACAGGGGCAGAAATTCCTAGGTTTACAACATCACGTTTCGTCGAAGAGCTGGCGGAAACGGGAATACAGAAACAAAGTAATATCAAGAGAAGAAAATATAATCGAAGGAGGGCGGTATGCTGTAAGAAGGGGATTATTACTACACGCCAGAGAATGAGATGTAAACAAATGGTGGATGCAAGCTAGTAAAGGAAATAAAGTGGAGAGAGAGAAAATGGTGGATAGAGTTAGGAGTGGAATGGTGGGAGTGGGTCTGTGTCAGGGTACGACAGAGGCAGAGGTGGATGGAAGAGGAGGCTAGGGGAAGGGGAGGAATCGGGAGAGGGAGAGGAGGGGAAGGGAGTTAGCAGAAAAGGGTAGGAGTAGTGGGTAAAAGGAGGAGCTGACGAGGGAAGAGGGAAAGGGAGGAAAGTGGAGTTAAAAGGGGTAGGAAATGAGAGAAAGGAGAGAGGGGGTAGGGTAGGTGTTAGATGTGAAATGAAATGGGAGAGGGAGCGGGTGAAGGGAAGGTGGAGCTGAAAGGGGAAAGGAGTGAGTGGGAAGGTGGAGCTGAAAGGGGAAAGGAGTGAGTGGGAAGGTGGAGTGGGTGAGGGAGTAGAGGGGAAGGAAGCTGCTGTGAAGGGGGGAGGAGGAGGAAATGGAGTCGAGAAGGGAGGGGAGTGGGGGTGGTAGGAGAGGATGTGAGAGGGATAGTGTGTGTGTGTGTGTGTGTGTGTGTGTGTGTGTGTGTGTGTGTGTGTGTGTGTGTGTGTGTGTGTGTGTGTGTGTGTGTGTGTGTGTGTGTGAGAGAGAGAGAGAGAGAGAGAGAGAGAGAGAGAGAGAGAGAGAGAGAGAGAGGGGGGGGAGCTGAGAAAGAGATCAAGGCCTTAAACATGATCTGTGCTCTCTACTGTTGCTGCTGCTGCTTCTGTCCCTGATGTTCACCAGATGCTACGGCTCCCCACCCCTCATCTCCCCACTATTCCCCTCCCCTCCACCCCCTCCCCACTCCCTCACCCCTACCACTCTTCCCTACCCCTTCCTGCCCTCTGACCTCTCTACTATCCTCCTCCCCTCCACCCCCTACCCATTTCCTCACCCTTACCACTTTCCCCCTACCCTATCCCTACCCTCCCATCTCCCCACTATCCCCCTCCCCTCCACTCCCTCATCCCTACCCTATCCCACCCTACCATCTTCCCACTATCCCCCTCCCCTCCACTCCCTCACCCCTACCCACTCCCCTACCCCTCCCACCCTCTCATCTCCGCACTATCCCCCTTACCGCCTAACTCCACGCCTCCCACCACTCTTCCCCTACTCTCTTCCCCCTCATCCTTACCCCATCCTCATCCCTTCGCTTCCACCCCTCGACACTCATTCTCATACTCTATCTCCCTGGCCAACACTCTACCAACAGCATCCCTGACAACAATTCCGTCAATGAATATCACTTCCAACATTTCTGACACCATTCTACATTATTCTTTCTTCTGCTACTTCTGCCCACACACACACACACACACACACACACACACACACACATCAACTTACATCTTTGCTCATATATCTGCCTATCATCTCTTTTAACACCACCACCAACTCCAAAAACCAATACCAACACCAGTACCAACTCCTGAAACCTCTGCCAACACTGCTACCAACATCCACGTTATTATTCCTACCATCATCCCAACCAACACAACTACAACTCCAGAGCCCCTAACAGCAGTACCCACATTAATATCTTTGCCAACTCTAACTTAAACAATTGTGAGCTCTCCTGCCAACATTCATACCAACAATCCTACCCACACCTTGCCAACTATCCCCGCCAACTCTCTGCCAACGTCCCTGCCCGCATTCTGCCATTAGCCCTGTCAATGTCTCAATAACCCCTTTCCCAACGCCATGGGGTAACATCTCAACCAATTCTTTTAACCCCTTTCCCTTTCCCTTAACATCCTTGCTAGCTTAAGATGCAGCTGTCATCTTTCCATACTTCATTATCAACAAAAAATTCATCTCACATACAACCTAATTTGCCCTCAATGTTGTGCTGCCTCTCTCACAAAACTCTCAAATGCATCTCACCCACACAATACAGTTCTTAAATATAACTTCAATAATAAACGTCTCATAAACAACGCATTCTGGTGTGAGTCTAATTCTGCCACTTACAAAACAGTCACTTTATCCATCTCCCTCTTACTCACAAAGTAGACAAGCCTTGGACGTAACATCAACAAAACACACACACACACACACACACACACACACACACACACACACACACACACACACACACACACACACACACACACACACACACACACACTGAACTCAGTTTATTTCCACCTCTCATATCACAACACTTAAATGCGTCCCACCCTCACTCACAATACATACAATCCTTCAACATGATCTCAACAAAACCCAGCCAAGAGAAATCCACTCATCCCTCACTGCAATTCCCCCTCTCATACCACAGCCGACTCATCTTCTGCACCTCACTTACACAGCACAGATCTTGAACATAACGTATACAAAAGACCTAAGGGAGCGCCCGGTTGAAGTGATAATTTTTGTAGTCCAGTCCGGAAGAGCCAATAAAAACAACAACTACTACTGCTACTGTTACTACTACTACCACCACTACTACCAATTACTACAACTAAAACAGCTACTACTACTATAATCTATCGTAGACACCATCCTCGCTTCTACAGCCTTGCTTTCTGTTAATCAATCACCCAACCTCTTTACTACCAACACCGGTCTTCCATCTTCTCATCCGACTTGCCAACACTAGTATTTTACATTTAAGCTTATGCCAACACCCCACTGCCTATACTGACGCCTTACTACCTTAACTCTACTGCCAACCTCACATTCTTACCATTACCTACCACTTCCAAACCCTCTACACTCATTTGCCTTCATCTACCATCATCACCACAACTTCAAACATCCCAACCAACCACCACCACAACCAATTCCAACAAACTGACATCATTACTCACCGCTGCACACACCATCGGACACACACACACACACACACACACACACACACACACACACACACACACACACGCGCACTAAAACTCACCCATCAATCATCAAAAAACACATCCCCTACCGACCAAACCACCACCACCACCACCACAACACACACACACACACACACACACACACACACACACACACACACCACCAAACCAGCAATCCCCTACTACCCAGTCCCCCACATCCTATCAGCATCAACTGTTGCTCTCTCGTTGCAGATCGTCTTGATATATAGCCACACTAAATTAACATAATAGAGGGAGTGGATATATCATAGTATAATGGGAAATATGGAACATCGTCAGCAAAACATGGAAGCTGGTGTGTATATGTAAAATTTGGTGGGGCATAGACTTCTATATTTCGCTGTGTTTAGGAGTTAGTGTAGGTCTCTCTGTCTTTGTTAATGTTTGACTGTTCATCTGGTTGTCTGTCTGCCTGTCTCTCTATCTATTTGTCTGTCTGCCAATCTCTGTCACTGCCTCCACTTCCCTCTCTGCCCCTCCCTACCAGTCTGTCAGTCTACCTATTTGTTTGACTGTCTCTGTCTCTGCCTCTACTTCTCTCTCTGCCCCTCCCTACCAGTCTGCCTATCTATCTACAGTATTTGTCTGTCTGCCTAACCCTGTCTCTGCCTTCACTATTCTCTCAGTCTCTCCCTACCAGTTTACTCCCACTTCTACCAAGATAGTGTCTGATTAAATGGGTCATGATTCAAGCCTCCTAAATTACTGACTCTACCTCAGGACTACACACACACACACACACACACACACACACACACACACACACACACACACACACACACACACACACACACACACAACCACTTAGTGACATATAATAAGTGGTGACCATCAAGCGTACCTGGTGACCTCTTTAAGTGGTACCCTACTCTGCATTACACAAACCCGCCTCAAGGTGCAGTAAAGGGTGACCTAATCTGCACTGACAATTAGCAAGAGACCTACTCAGTGATATTTAACAAGTGGTACCCTGGATCATGGTGAAATATTTGGCTCGTACCTTTTAATGAAATTCAATGTAAAGACCTGGTACATGGTAAAGAAAAAATGGAGTAACATTCTATACACCGACATTTAATAACTAATGACAATATAATAGCCGGTACATTTTTTTTTTTTTTATGCAAGGAAGAAGGAACCAAAGGCCATGAGCCCGTAATAACAGTTCCCTCCAAGAGAAAAACAAAATACAAGACAGAGCCAAATTCAAGATCCGATCATTTCGAGATGCCTGGACACACTGCGTCTGAAAGACTGGAGATCATAGGGAGCAGGAAATACAGACATAGGGACACAGTTCCAGAGTTGACCTGTTGCATAAATGAAGGACTGGGAGTAACGGTTAACTCTTGCATTAGAGAATTGGACAGAAAAGGGATGAGAGTTTGCTGCTAGACGGGTGCTACGCGCCCCTCGTAGAGGGAGGAATGCATGCAGACAGTTCAGAGGAGCAGTGACCATTAAAGTAGCGATAGAAAAGAGATAAAGATGCAACAGTGCGGCGAAGAGACAAAGGTTGAAGGGAGTCAGTAAGAGGAGGAGAATTAATGAGACGAAAAGCCTTTGACTCCACCCTATTGAGAAGAGCTGTAATGGTGGTTAACTGGTATTCTACTCTTCATTGACGTAAGTGGTGACCTCGTTCAGTCGACAACAAGAGCACTGTCACTTCTTTTCTATCTATAAGCTTTGAAATTCGGTCTCGTGATTCTTACTTTACCTAACCAGAGATCACCGTCACCTGTCATTTGTGTCAGATTCAAGATTTTCAAAGACCGTGGAGAGAAAGGCAGGATATATGGCAGAACTGGAATTGGCGATAGTATATGGGTGACCTGTGTGTGACCTGCATTGGCATAATTAGTCATGACCTAGTACGTGGTGGCCTATTAAGTAGTGACCAAAGTTCAGGGTTCTCCTTGGAAACGCCCTAACATTAGAGGCGAAGTGGCAAGCTGAAACAGGGAAGAGCATATCAAAGCTCCCCCACCCCTTCCCCCACACCCCAACCTCCTACCCATTCCCCCCTCCTCCTACCTCATACCCTCTCCCAACTACTTTTCCCTCCTCCCCATCCCCACACTCCCACCTCCAACCACTTTTCCTTCCCTCCTACATCACACTCCCACCCTCACCCACACACTCCTCACCCCAGCGTTCACACCCTCACCCAACCACTTTCCCCTCACTCCTACTCCCAAACACCCACTGGCACCCACATCCCCAACCGTACCCCAACTTCCCCTCTCCGCCAACCACTACTCCCTCCTCAATACCCCCACACTCTCACCCAACCACTAGCCCACCACCCTCTCTCCCCCAACCACTTCTCCCTTTCCCTTACACCCACACCCCCTCTCCCTCTCCCTCAATCACTTCACCCTCCATCAGTTCAGTAATTTAGGTCATTTAACAGCATAGTACATATGAAGTAAGAGTGTGACTTAAGCTGTTCCTCTAAATCAAGTAATTACTTAAATAATTCTCTCTCTCTCTCTCTCTCTCTCTCTCTCTCTCTCTCTCTCTTTACTGATTTAACTCTTGACGTATCTATCAATACTTTAATCTAATTTTAACCAAATACCCACGGGCCATAAAATGATGGAATTATTCATCAAAAGGGCTTGGTCTTGGAATGAATTTAATTAAATATGGTACACACGATATGTAACCTCAACTTCAAAGCAAAATACATATCATCAACCCACTCTAACCCCTTCACCTCTCTTGTCCTCCAGAAACCTAAGTATTGCATCTTACCCCTCGTTATCATCATCATCATCTTCGACATTATCATCATCATCTCCCCTCGTCGTATTCAACACACACACACACACACACACACACACACACACACACACACACACACACACACACACACAACTAATAAGAACACACAAACGCTCAGACACAAAAATACACACATAAATCAGTTCACACACACACACACACACACACACACACACACACACACACGTACAACTGCTGTACATAAACGAACACACATTATCCCTCAGACACAAAAAACACACACACAAACATTAATTCACACACACACACACACACACACACACACACACACACACACACACACACACACACACACACACTCATCTTCATTCTTTTACACTTAACCTCACACCCACACCCACACTCACTCATTCTCACAGTCATTTAGCAGACAAAAACACACTTTGCCTTCAACAGTTCACACATAATTCTCCCCTCTCTCTCTCTCTCTCTCTCTCTCTCTCTCTCTCTCAACCCATGCACTACAACTTTCTCTGATGCCCCCTACTCTCTCTCTCTCTCTCTCTCAACCCATGCACTACAACTTTCTCTGATGCCCCCTACTCTCTCTCTCTCTCTCTCTCTCTCTCTCTCTCTCTCTCTCTCTCTCAAACCTATTAATCTAGTACTTTTGTCTCACTTACCAAAGTTTAAATTTACAACTTGAAATTAATGTCTCCTGTTCCACACAACTCACAGAAGCGAAGGTACTTTTCTCCATGTTTTAATAATAAATAATAATAATAATAATAATAATAATAATATTAATCCATCCATCCATCCATCATCCAACCCTAAATTGCACCATATGAAGCGTAGGAGCCCGGGCCAGGTAAGTTGGTCCTGACATTTAAGATGACAGTGGCCAGCCTCACTCATCCCTGAGTGGCATTACGTGAGCAATAAACCCCAATATAATGATAATAATAATAATAATAATAATAATAATAATAATAATAATGATGATGATGATGATGATGATGGCAGCTTATAATATAGTGTGCTGTATAATTTTTTTTTTCTTTGACTCAGAACAAAAACCTGACTGCTCCGTTTTGTGACCCAGCATTTCACCTGCATAAACCAGCCACTCACACACCTACACATGTCACCACCTGGACGCTAATACCCACTGTCCATCCTAATTATTATGCTAGGGCTGTCTCATTCGGATATATTTATGCAAAAAATAAAGAATCAAAGACTGACAGCATTCATTACTTGTCCCTTCCATGTTATATAAAAAAGAATGCAGATTCGCTATTTCAAGATGCCTGGACACACTGACCTGTATTCTCGCAGGTTAAAGAGACTCCCTGGCTCCTTTCCCTTAGCGATTTATTTTGTTTACTACACTTTCCTGTTTCTTCTGTGTTACTTAAGTCGTTCTAACATCACCACTCTTTGCAAAAATAACATATAAACTATATTAGCCAACCGTATCCAAAACTAAATCGGTCAGGCAGAAGAGTTAGGGAGCTTAACCGATGAGTATATGAACCACTATGTTAATAAGACTGGAGATCATAGGCAAAGGGAAAAACTGACTGAGGGAGGCAGTTCCGGAGTTGACCAGTTGTGTCCTTGCAAAACTGAGAGTACTATAGTACTTTTACTTCAACTTGGTCCAGATTTTCGTCCTTCTGCAGCTTAATTCACAAAACTCAGTGGCAAAAAACACATTGCTACGGTTCTATTCCTTCCCACAGCACTTCTTCGTGACTAGCATCTGATTCTAGTGCTGAGCTATAATCAGAACTCAGCATTCGAGGTGGAGAGCTGGCAATTTTAGGCCAAGTTAGAGTAAAAAGAGTATAGGTACCACTTAAATTAGAGTTGGGCGGAAGAAAGACGAGTGTGTGTGACTAGACGGGTGCTGCGTGCCCACCGTAATTGGGAAAGGATGCAAGCAAAGTTCAGAAGAGTAGTGACCAGAGTACTATAGCGCCTCTCTCTCTCTCTCTCTCTCTCTCTCTCTCTCTCTAACACGACAATCACTCGCCCCTTTGAGCCCAGTTGATGGCCATGTGTAGTCAGACTGGAGGGTCGATTTGACTAGTAACCAGGGAGACTCATTCCTACCTCACAACAAAGGCCCACAGAATTTCACACAACAATAAACTACTATATAACTGGTGGCTAAACTCTATCACATAAGAACATACTGACTATACTAATATTCGTGCTATATCCAAACATAATTATTATATTTTTATTCTTGTTATATCCACGTTATATTCAGCTTTAGGGAGATTTTCCAAAGTTAAATACAGCTTCTATTTATCCACAAAATAAAAAAGGCCTCCCAGAAGCTGAATAAAATCGTCTGGAGGCAAAAAATATCAATCATTACACCACGTCGCCGTAAGGAAAATAAAATCATCTTCCTCCTCTTTGCAATAAGTGATATGCAAATTTTCGCATTTCAGCTTTCACGATTTTTTCGCAGGCTAAAATTGCCGAAAAAAGGGTGGCTAGATTTAGGCTTTTGCTTTCATTTCGACGTTTGCGAACCAATTTACTTGGAATTTAATCTAAAACGTACTTTAGGCTGCACGAAAAAGAAATGTTGGTCAGTGTTCAATAGTGACATTCCGTGCCATACCTTCCTCATTAAGGTGACGAATCATTTTGTTACCTCAGACAGCGAAGGTGAAAGGAGGTTATGTATTCACCTGTGTCTGTCTGTCTGTGTGCAAGCAATCTCAAGAAGTTGTTATCAGATTTATATGGGAACTGGTGAAGACGTGGACTGTGAATCAAGGAAGAGCTGATGAGAGTCTGCGATGGCACCTGAGCTGGATGAGTGAATGAATCATGAATCTGGTGTTGGCGGAGGTATCGACTCATCTGAACATGCCTTCCAGAGTCTACCATCCTCCTTTCTGGGGAGAGGAAGGGACTTGAGGGACGTATGGATAAGCGGGCAGTGGTGCAGCTCGGTCATATCTGTGCACCGTATGAAGGCGTCTCTCTCCAGCATCATGCATAGGGTATAATAAGAAAGACAATAATGCACGTCTTTCCTTAACCTGTATGGAATCAATGTGAAGAAAGCTTTATGTGCGTTTCTCTCTCTCTCTCTCTCTCTCTCTCTCTCTCCTGGCGACCTTCACACCATTCCTATTCAGCCCTTCTCCACTCACTTTGCTCTCACATTGCCCCAACGTCACATCACTCACTCCTCAGTCCTCTTCCATGCCACTCCACCCCACCACATGCAATACCACACTCACTCCACTAACCACCTCACACTCCCTAGTCCCACATACCATTTCAGCACCATACCCCACCATGCCATTCACTCCACACCACTCCACACCATCCTGCTCTACCATGACACTCCAGAACACAGTCACTCCACCTCACTCCCCAGCCCCCTCCTACCACTCCACAACATCCTACTCCATCCAATCTCAGTCTGAATCCTTCCTAGAATTCCGTCCCTCCTTCTTTCTTCCTCTCTCCACGCATTCTCTTCCTTCTCCATCAAATTCCCTCCCTCCCTCACTTAAATTCCTACAATTACTCCCAACTCTTTCCTCCTCCTCCTCCTCCTTTAAATTCTCTCCACCACTCCCTTTTCTCCAACATCCCTCTCTCAAAATCTCCCCTTCCCCTCTTTTTCCTCTCTCCACCCACTCTTCTCTCCTCTCTCCCTCAAATTCTCTCCATCCATCCCTCATCCTCATTCCACTCATCCTTCTCTCCTCTCTCCCTCAGACTCTCTCCATCCATCCCCCTCCTTCCACCCATTCTTCTCTCCCTCCTTCAAATTCCCTCCATCCCTCGCTCAAATTCCTTCCACTACTCCCACCTCTTTCCTCACCCTCCTCCCCTAAATTCTCTCCACCCCTCCCTCTTCTCTCCTCCACAAGACGGCCGACTCACTGCCAGGAAAGTCGGGGGAATGGATCCGGGGCGTTTTGTGAAGATAAATGGTGATTGAGGAGAAGGGGAGGCAGGGCGTGGTGAAGGAGCTTGTGGCTACCTTGCTGTTGTTGCTCCTGCCAGATTTGAGGGGTGGAGGAGGAGAGAAAAGGGAGGGATGGAGGAAGGAAAGGAAGGGATGGATGGAAAGGGAGGGATGGGAAAGGGAGGGCAGGCAGGGCGTGGTGAAGGGGCTTGTGGCTACCTTGCTGTTGTTGCTCCTGCCAGATTTGAGAGGTGGAGAAGGAGAGAAAAGGAAGGGATGGAGGAGGGAAAGGGAGGGATGAAAAGGAGAGGGAGGGATGGGAAGGAAAAGAAAGGATGGATGGGAAAGGGAAGGATGCGAGGGAAAGGAAGGGATGCGAGGGAAAGGAAGGGATGCGAGGGAAAGGAAGGGATGCGAGGGAAAGGAAGGGAGGGATGCGAGATAAAGCAAAGGATGGAGGGGGGAGAGGGAGGGATGGGAGGGAGAGGAAGGGAGGGATAGAGGGGGGAGAGGGAGGGATGGAGGGGGGAGAGGAAGGGAGAGATGCGAGGGAAAGGAAGGGATGAAGGGGGGGAAGAGGAAGAGATGGGAAGGAAAGGAAGGGAGGGATGCGAGTGAAAGGAAGTGATGGAGGGGGGAAAGGGAAGGATGGGAGGGAAAGGGAGAGATGGAGAAGGGGGAAAAAGGAAGGATTGAAGGAGTGAGGGGTTGAGGAAGAGGGGGGGATGAGGAAGGAGGGAGGAGGGGAGGTTAAGGAATGGGGAAGGCGTTGAGATGTGGAAGAGGGGGTTGTATAAAGACGGGGGTGGGGTTGAGGAAAGAAGGGGAAAGGGAGGAATGAAAGAAGAAGAAGGGGTTGATGGAAGAGGTAGGGGTTGAGAAATGGGAGAGGAGGTGTGTGTAAAGACGAGGGGGGGAAAGGGAGGGATGAAGGAGGGAGGGGTTGAGAAATGGGAGAGGGGGTTGTGGAAAGAAGGAAGGGGGTTGAGGAGAAAAGGAAGGGTTGAGGGACAGGAAAGCAAAAGTAGAATATAAAAAAATACTGTAATGAATGGGTAACACTTTCACTACCTCTATAAACTCGCGTGGGTGGCAATTTTCAGACTTTCATTTCTTTCACAGGCTCGTAAGGGAAATGAGAGAGAGAGAGAGAGAGAGAGAGAGAGAGAGAGAGAGAGAGAGAGAGAGAGAGAGAGAGAGAGAGAGAGAGAGGGAGAGAGAAACATCACAGCGACAACACAGAACAGAGAAAGAAGAAAAGCGAACAGAAAACGGTGAAAAAGAGAAGAGGTGAGCGGGGAGACTAGCCTATTTACCCTCCTTTCTTTCTCATCTTTGTTTTCCTCCTCTGATCTCTCGGGAACAGGCTCTGAAAACCCTGGCAGACTATTCCCTTTAGGAGAGCGTGGAAGCAGCTATAGGTAACGTCAGAAAGGCTTATGGAATTGGCTTGGAGAGAGAGAGAGAGAGAGAGAGAGAGAGAGAGAGAGAGAGAGAGAGAGAGAGAGAGAGAGAGAGAGAGAGAGAGAGAGAGAGAGAGAGAGAGAGAGAGAGAGAGAGAGAGAGAGAGAGAAAGCGGCTTACGAGAAGGTGGTTATGAGGTGTTTGGCCAGGCAAGGTGAAGAGTGAGGCAGGTAAGAAAGGGGGTGGGGGGGGATGCCAGAAAAAAAGAGAAAGAAGAGGAGAATGGCGAGAGGAGTGGAGGAGGGGAGAGGAGAAGAGAGAGCGAACGTTGAAGAGATGGAGAAGTGAATAGGGGAGAGGGAGAAGACTGAGTGGGAGAGAGAGAGAAGGGGAAGAGGTCTAAGTGGAAGAGGGAGAGGGGGAGGAGGACTGAGTGGGAGAAGAAGAGAGGGAAGAGGCATGAGAGGGGAGAGGGGAAAGAGGTCTGAGTGAGAGGGGGTTAATGAAGGGAGTGAAGAAAGGGTGAAATGGTGTAGGGGGGGAAGAGATGGATATAAGAGAAAGGGGGAAAGGAAGGGGGTGCCTGAGGGGTTGCCTGGGGAGAGGGGAGGGGGTGTTAGGGGAGGGAGTGGGGAATGAGAGGGTTATTTGGGGAATGGGATGTTTGGTGGAACTGAGCGTAAAGGGGGAAGGGGTGCATGTGGTAAAGGGGGAAGTGTGGAGCGTTGGGGAGAAGACTGGGGAAGGTGGGGAAGAGACCTGGATGATGAAGGGTGGGGAAGCGTCAGGTTGGGGTGGATGGGGATTAGTGGAATAGTGTGTGGGGGTGATGGGGAGGGAAGGAAGGAACTGTGACAGGGGGTGACAAGGTGTGAGGGGAAGGGGGGGGAGTCTGGGAGGGGAAAAGGGCAGGGGTGTGGAGGGTAAGGGAGAGGAAGAAAATGAGAGGAAAATACCTGCAAAAGGAGCTGGGTTCCTGATGGAGTAGGTGCTCAGGTGAGAGGCTTGGGAGAGGAGAGAACGTGAGAAACGCCTGGAGGGAGGAAAGAGAAGGGGGAGGAGAGGAGGAAAGGAGGAATAAGAATGAAAATGAATGTTATGAAAGGAGGTGAATGCAACACACACACACACACACACACACACACACACACACACACACACACACACACACACACACACACACACTTAAATATTCAGAATAAAAAAGAAACTTGATTTTAAAGAAAGAATTCAGAAACTAAGGAGTGTGAACTGCAAAACGTAAGCAATAACAAAAAAAGGAGAGAGAGAGAGAGAGAGAGAGAGAGAGAGAGAGAGAGAGAGAGAGAGAGAGAGTCAACTTTACCACACCACCACTATATTCATCCTCCCTCCCCCTCACCACACCAAGTCCTTCCGTGGTAAAGCTGGTTAATTTCAGGTGTAACTGAGAAAATTGGATTAGCCTTGAAAACCAATATTCAGAGAGAGGTAAGGGCCTGAGAGACTGACTGGGAGAGTGCATGGAGGGAGGGGGTGGATGGATGGAGTGAGAGAGGGAAGGGTGAGGGAGGGACAGAGAAAAGATCGACTAGGAGAGAGGAGTTTATCGCGAGGGAAGGAATGAAGACTAAATTTATGGATGGATGGATGGTTGGTTGGATGGTTGGTTGGTTGGATGGATGGATGGATGGATGGATGGATGAATGAATAAATGAATGAATGAATGAGTGGATGGATGGATGGATGGATGGGTAAATTAACCTAGAAAAAAAATATTCAGAGAGAGGTAAATACCTGGGGAGACCAACAAGGAGGATGGATGGATGGGTGGAAAGATGATGTAATAGAAGGCAAGATGGGAAGACCGAGAGTGGGGGGGGGGGAAGAATACCTAGATAGAAGGACGGATGGATGGATGAATGGATGGATGGATGGATGGATGGATGGATGGATAGACATGCAATGAAGGCTGACGAATGGAAAGAGAAAAAGAGAATTTTATGAGCACACAGATGAACTAAATGAATAAGTCGGTGAAACAGGATGAGTAAAATTAGTGGGACAGATAGATATGGATGGAAAATTGGATAATATGGAGGGAATGAAGGGCTGGATGGAAGAATGGAAGGAAGAAAAGGAGGGAAGGCTTAGATAACTGGAATAAATGGGTGTATTGATGAGAGAGAGAGAGAGAGAGAGAGAGAGAGAGAGAGAGAGAGAGAGAGAGCGGCGTGGCCAGGTGGAATGAACGACAATGAACTGTGTATGAATATTTATGAGAGGGAAGGAGGAAGTATGAGAGTGGAATTGCTGACGAGGCGCGTACACAACAAGCCTCAGGACACACACACACACACACACACACACACACACACACACGATAATACACATAACAGTATCTTCGTATGTACACAATGTCTCTCTCACACACACACACACACACACACACACACACACACACACAATCACCGTGCCTTAATTTCCCAGCTCTTCCTTCCTTCAGGCACGTGTGACTGATTCGCTTACCATTCCTGTTACCGTACTTTCATTTTCCAGGCACTCTTTCAATCAGGCACGTGCAGACCTCAAATTACCAGCATTTATTTACACAGCGATCGTACCTCCACTTTCAGGCACCCCTACAGGCACGTAGTTTGGGCGTTCACTCACACAGCTGTTGTTCAAGATTCTGTCAGGCACGGAAATGCTTCATATTACTAGCACTTCTTTACGCAGCCACCGTGCATTCATCATCCAGGCCTTCTATCAGTCAAGCATGTGTCAGTAATTCGTTTAGTCCCTGCAGTGAGATTAGGCACTTAGGAATTAAACAAGTATAGCTTTATGGCACTACGATGACTTACCAGCATGAGTACAGCATGGAGGGGAGAAAGGAGAAAGAAAATCGGAGGAAGGGCAAGGAGGGTGTCGAAGGAACGATCAAGGAAGAAAAGGGAGAGATGGAAGAAATGAAGGAAGGATGCAAGGGGAATGGAAAGGAAAGGGGTATTAGTAGGGGAGGGAGGGTGCTGAAGGAGTGATTCAAGAATAGGGAGAGATGGAAGAAATGAAGGAAGGATGGAAGGGAGATGGAAAGGAAAGGGGTATAGGGATGGGAGGGTGCCGAAGGAATGATTCAAGAAAAGGGAGAGATGGAAGAAATGAAGGAAGGATGGAAGGGAGATGGAAAGGAAAGGGGTTTTAGCAGGGAGGGGAGTTCAACGAAGGAATGATCCAAGAAAAGGGAGAGAAAGAAGAAAGGAAGGAAGGAAAAGGGGAGATGGAAAGAAAAGGGGTACTAGGAAAGAAGGAAGAAATGAAGGAAGGGAAAAGGGGCGATGGAAAGGAAAGGGGTACTAGGAAAGATGAAAGAAATGAAGGAAGGCAAAAGAGAGATGGAAAGGAAAAGGGTACTAGGAAAGAAGGAAGAAATGAGGGAAGGAAAAAGGGATATGGAAAGAAAAAGGGTACTAGGAAAGATGGAAGAAAGGAAGGAAGGAAAAGGGGAGATGGAAAGGAAAAGGGCACTAGGAGAGAAAAAATGAAGGAAGGAAAAGGGGAGATGGGAAAGGAAAAGGGTATAAGTAAGGATCAATCTGGTTTCCTCTCACGGGCTGCCCATCTATCAGACACTCCTAATCACCTCACCCATTCGCTTCTACTTCTCTCCTGGAAGAACTGATCAGCCCTTCTACTTTATCATATATATATTTTTTCCGCTTGGGCAGGCTGATAACATTTCTTTCTATTTCGTTCTGGCTACAAACTAATTTTATTCTGTGTGATTTTCTTTATGTTTCCTACTTTCTTTTTTTGTGTGTTTTTTTTTTAATTTCGTTCTTGCTACAAACTACTTTTATTTTCTGCATGGTTTTTTTTTTTTCCTTATCTTTCCTACTTTCCATTTTAGGGTCTACGTATAACTTTTTACTTTATAATCTGATCCCATATAACTCTCCTCTCTACCTGTTTTACTGTTTTTCATTTTACTTTAGGGAATTTATATATGATTCGTATATTTTGCTCCAACAATTTTCCTATGTATGTATATGTAATGTTTTTAATTATTTCACCCCACATTACTGTCTGGTTTATGTATTATTATTATTATTATTATTATTATTATTATTATTAATTATTATTATTATTATTATTATTATTATTATTATTATTATTATTATTACCATACTACTACTACTACTACTACTATTACTAATGCTTCTGCTGCTACTATTACTGCTACTACTACTACTACTACTACTACTATTATTATTATTACTATTCTTCTTCTTCTTCTTCTTCTTATTATTATTATTATTATTATTATTATCAATTACTCTTCTTAATTTCACTTCTCGTATGAAGCAATTACCACACCTCTTTCAACAGCATGGTTAATAAGTTCCTTGTACCCCTGTTACTGCCATGCTACTTTCCTTCTACTTTCAATAACTATCTCTAAGCATATCACCTTTTATCCTTTTACTTCTACCATCCATTCCAATCACTCTCTGTTCATATTTATTTCTTCCATACCTTAATTTTACTTACTCATCTCTTCCCTCCTCCCCAAATCCGCCTCCTCCTCATCTTCCAAATCTACACTCCTCTCAACTACATCCTCTTCCACTTGACCCCACTTCACCTATCCTCCCCCTCTAATCTCTCTCTCTCTCTCTCTCTCTCTCTCTCTCACCTAATTCCTCTGTATTGTATGAATATCCCATTTTTCAATCCTACCTTTCTTCAAAATTTTCTCTTACTTTCTAAATATCATTGTCAGGCGGCAGCAATAATAACACACACACACACACACACACACACACACACACACACACACAACCATGACACTAAAAGGTAAAACGGATCACTACATAAAACCCCTCTCTAAAGCTGAAAACGCGCGCGCGCGCACACACACACACACACACACACACACACACACACACACACACACACACACACACACACACACAACCATGACACTAAAAGGTAAAACGGATCACTACATAAAACCCCTCCCTAAAGCTGAAAACACACACACACACACACACACACACACACACACACACACACACACACACACACACACACACAACCATGACACTAAAAGGGAAAATGGATCACTACATTAAATCTCTCCCTAAAGCTGAACACACACACACACACACACACACACACACACACACACACACACACACACACACACACACACTCTACAAAAATAGGTCCTCGTTGTGAAGGGTTAATTACTCCTCTTTGCCCCGGTTACGGAAGGACGGACCGCAAGCTGCTGAAGTTCGTGAGGGGTAGGGGTGGAGGAGGGGGGAGGAAAGATGGAGAGGAGGGGAAGGGAAAGGAGGGCGGATAGGAGGGGAGGGAGAAGGGATGGGAGGGGGAAAGGAGGGGAAGGGGGGACAGGAGGGGAAGGGGGGACAGGAGGGGAGGAGAATAATGGGAAGGCTTGGAAAGATGGAGGGTAAGGTTGAGGAAGAGGAGGGAAAGAGTAGAGAAAAGGGAGAGGAAAAGGTGTATAGGACTAGGAGGAGAGGGGAGGGGAGGGGAAGGGGGGTAAATGGAGGGGAGGGGAAGGGAAGAGGGGTAAAGCGAGGGGAGGGGAAGAGGGGGAGTGGAGATTGGGAGCTTGAGAAGGGGGAAGGGAAGGGCCGAAGGATTGAGGGACGGGAAGAGGAGAGGTGAAGGGGAAGAGTAGGGGTGGAGGAGTAAGGGATGGGTGAAGGGGAAGGGGAGGAGTGGAGGGGAAGGGTGGGATGGAGGGGTTAGGAAAGGGTATGGGGATTGGGATACGGGAAGGGGAAGAGGTGGAGGGGAAAAGGGAGGGGTGGAGAGTAAGGGGAGAGGTGGCGGGGAAGGCTAGGGGTGGAGAGGAAGGGTAGGACTGAGGAAAGGGAATTGGAGGGGTGGAGGGGTAGGGGAGGGGTGGAGGGGTAGGGGAGGGTAGGTGATCTAATGCTACTTGAGTTGAGGTACCTGGAGGGCTGGGATATTAGTTTCCAGTCATAACACACCGCACCAATAACTCCACGGGTCGGGGGAATGACAGGGACAAGTAGCACAGTTTCCCCTCTTATTTCCACCCATTTAGCAGTTTCCCCTCTTATTTCCACCCATTTAGCAGTTTCCCCTCTTATTTCCACCCATTTACCAGCTTCCCCTCTTATTTCCATCCATTTAGCACAGTTTCCCCTCTTATTTCCATCCCTGCACAGTTTCCCCTCTTATTTCCACCCATTTACCAGCTTCCCCTCTTATTTCCATCCATTTAGCACAGTTTCCCCTCTTATTTTCACCCATTCTTATCACAATTTCCCCTTTTATCTTCACTACCAGCACCACTACTACTACGACGATGCTCTCCTAAGCTGAATATGAAACAACAATATCAATGATAAACAAAACCCAAGGTAAACAACATTTTAGCAAAGAAGATAAGTGCACAGGAAATTTTACTTCTCCCTTCACCTTTATCATTTTTTCTGTTTCTCGTTCCTCTCTTCCTGTTTCATCCTTCCTTTCGCTCTATATTAATCTTCCTTCCACTTCAGGTGACACTACACTGAGTGAAATGCCCAATGGTTTCCTGTAACCCTGGAAAACCTTTACGATGCTGGGTGGTAACCATATAACTAAATAACGGGGTGATGTGTAGCCTACTATAATGTCCACGTTAGCTGGACTGAGAGAAGCAAAAGCACTATCCATCCGAGAACCACACCTCCACTCTCTTCCCCGCGCCTCGCCACTGTCTACCGCACGGAAACATCGGTTCACTGCAGGGGACGGCTCTGCAAGGGCGGTTGCTTGCCTGCAGTTGATGGGTCTGCCCGGCCACACACTCTGGGGTTATTCAACATTGCACTGACTTAGGAAAAACAAGGTAAAAATGACGACACCCAAATTCAAGAGTTTAAGGATGAAGATTGATTACACTATATTTACTTCAACTATATTTACGTTAACTATTTTTACTTCAACTATTTTTACTTTAACTATATTTACGTTAACTATATTTACTTTAACTATATTTACTTTAACTATATTTACTTTAACTATATTTACTTTAACATTCCCACAATTGCCAGCTCTCCATGCCGAGTACTGAGCTGTAGCAAAAAGATTAACCCTGGAATATGATGACAGTCACGAAGAAGTGCTATGGTAAGCGTGCAGAGCCATTATATATCGTTTACTGCCACTGAGCTACGTGAAATAAGCTGAAAAAAGGACGAAAATCTGGGCCAAGTAAGAATAAAAGTAGTATAGATTATGAATGACCCCAAACAGATCTGACACTGACTGACTGAGAAGGAATGAGTGTGAAAGAAATGAACAGAATAAGACCCGTATGCTCATCGCTTGTGGAAGCTCCTTAATACCATTTCTTAGGCGATTTATTTTGTTTATTATGTGTTACTCTCCACTTCCATGTTACATAAATCCTTCCAATACCGCCATCCTAAAACCTTTTCTTAGGCGATTTACATAGATCCTTCCAATACGCCATACTCTGAATAAATATCGTATAAATGGATACTAACTAGCGATATTCAAAAATAAATCGCAAAGGAAAAGGCGTTAAGGAGCTTCCTATTGCGACGAGAATACGGGGCCTAGACAGACTCGATAAGCCCATCTGACGTGGATGGAACTCTCCCTCTCTCTCTCTCTCTCTCTCTCTCTCTCTCTCTCTCTCTCTCTCTCCATCCATCCATCCATTAATCCAGCTCTCAGACTATCAATTACTCAATCTATCTATCTATCCATCTACCTATTTATCTCTCTATCTCTCTATCTACCTATCTATCTAGCTGTCTATCTATCTATCTACCTATCTATCTGTCTACTCTCACCCTACTCATTCCGCACTGATCACGGATTCATCACAAACTCATCACAGAGTCATTAAAGATTCATCACAGTGATTCCACACCCTCTCACCTCAGTCCACTCTCTCTCTCTCTCTCTCTCTCTCTCTCTCTCTCCCCTCGCCTTAGCCGTAATTACTAAAGCTTGTTGAATAATGCTCCCTCTTTCTCTTGCTTCCCTCTCTCCTTCTCTCCCATTAGTTATTCTCTCTCTCTCTCTCTCTCTCTCTCTCTCCTTGCTTCCTCGCCTCACCTTAGGTTGTTGAATACTGCTTTCCTCCCTTCCCCTCTCCTGTCCCATTGCCCTCTTTCTCTCAGCTCCCTCTCTCCCTCTCCTTCCCTCCCTTTCTCTCTCACCCTCTCCTCATCCCTCTCTCCCTCTTCCTTCTCCCTCCCTTTCTCTCTCAACTTCTCCTGATCCCTCTCTCTCCCTCACGCTCCTTTTATTACCTCTCCCAATTTTTCTCTCCCTCACCCTTCCCATTTCTCTCACCCCCTCTCTCTCCCTCACCCTTCTCTCTCTCCCTCCCTTTCTCTACCTCCCGCCCTATCTCTCCTTCACCCCCTCTCTCTCGCTCAACATTCTCTCCCTCCCTCCCCTTCTCAACCTCTCTCCCTTTCACTCCTTCACCCCACTATCTCTCCCTAATCCCCTCTCTCCCCCTTCCCCTCTTTCCCTCCCCACCACACTATCTCTCCCTCGCCCACTCTCTCCCCCTCCCTACCTTTTTCTCCCCCACTTCATTATCTCTTTCCTTCTCCTGCTCTCCCCCTCCGTCTCTCTCCTCCACCCCACTACCTCTCCCTCACTCCATCTCTCTCTCTCCTCCACCCACTCTCTCCCTCCCTCTCTTTCCTCCACCACACTACCTCTCCCGCACCCCCTCTCTCTCCACCACCCACTCTCTTTCCCCCTTGCTCTCTCTCCTCCACCACACACTATCTCTCCCTCACCCCTTCTCTCTCCACCACCCCCTCTCTCTCCTCCGCCCCCTCTCCCTCTCTCCCTCCGTGCTTCCTCGCCTCACCTTAGTCGTGGTTATCAAGGCTTGTTGAATATTGCTGCCCAGCCCTGAGGGATTGCCCCGGACTGACCTGCACGCCCCCTGTTGGCTCCGGGATTAGACAGGCTGGGAGAGAGAGGGAGCGAGGGAGAGAGAGGGAGAAAGGGTGAGAGAGGGAAGAGAGAGAGGGGGAGGGAGAAAGGGTGAGAGGGGAGTGAGTGAGTGAGAGGACAGACGGGGAGAGAGAGAGAGAGAGGGAGAGGGAGAGATGGTATGAGAAAAGAGTGAGAGGGCAAAAGGAGAGGGAGAGAGGAGAGAATGAGAGGGCAGAGGCTGAGGGAGAAATTAGGGAAAGGGAGAGAGGGAGTGGAAGGGAGAGATGAAGGTAGAAAGGGGAGGGGACGGAGAGTGGAAAGAGTGAAGGAGGAGAGGGAGGGAAGAGAGAAAGGCTAGAGGAAATGGGAAGTGGAGGAGAGAGAGAGAGAGAGAGAGAGAGAGAGAGAGAGAGAGAGAGAGAGAGAGAGAGAGAGAGAGAGTAAAAGAGGAAAGAGGGAACATTAGAGAGGAAAAAGGAGGTTGAGAGGGGGAGGAAAGGAGTGGAGGGGCGTTGAGAGGGAGAGGGAGGGAGTGGAAGTGCATGAGTAGAGCGACAAAGGGAGAAAGGTAGGGAAATAACATGGGGGAAAAAGTGAAGGATAGGAACAGAGAAAAATCAAAGGAACAGAAGAGATGAAAGGCGAGACAGAAGAGAGGCGAAAGACAGGACGAGGGTAAAAGGTTGAATACTCCTCTCCTCTCTCTCTCTCTCTCTCTCTCTCTCTCTCTCTCTCTCTCTCTCTCTCGTGCGTAAAGATTGACAGAAGGGATCAGGAACGAGTGGGTGAGAGGGATATGAGCCAGCAAAATGAGTAGGAGAGGTGAGTGAGTAAGAGAGGTGAGAGAGGAGAGGAGGGAAGAGAAAGCAAAGAGGCGAGGACAGGAGAGAAGAGAAAAAAAGAGGAAAGGAAGGAGAGAAGAGAAAGATGGGGGAACGGATGAAGGGAAAGAATAGTGACAAAAAATGGAGAAGTGAAATAGGAGGGGAGAGGAGAGGTGTGGAGAGAAAGAAGTGAGGGAGAGGGACAGCAGGAAGAAGAGGAAATGAAAGTGGTGAGAGATGAAGCGAGGAGGGGAGAGGAGATGGAAATGATGCGAGGAGAGGAGAGGATGGGATAGGAGAGGAGAGGAGAGGAGAGGAATGGAGAGGAGAGGAAAGGAGTGGAGAGGAGAGGAGAGGAAAGGAGTGGAGAGGAGAGGAGAGGAAAGGAGTGGAGAGGAGAGGAGAGGAAAGGAAAGGAGAGGAGAGGAGAGGAGAGGAAAGGAGTGGAGAGGAGAGGAGAGGAGAGGAAAGGAGTGGAGAGGAGAGGAGAGGAGAGGAGAGGAAAGGAGAGGAGAGGAAAGGAAAGGAGAGGAGAGGAGAGGAGAGGAGAGGAGAGGAGAGGAGAGAAGAGGAGTGGAGTGGAGAGGAGAAGCAAGATGCGATGGAAAATGAGAAGGGGAGAAGAGGGGAGGAAATAAAGAAGAGGTGGTAAGCGAAGGTTACGAGGGGAAGGGTGAGAGAGAGAGAGAGAGAGAGAGAGAGAGAGAGAGAGAGAGAGAGAGAGAGCGTCTTGGGGTGGCAGGAAGAAAACTAAAAACCCATCATCGTAGTGAAAGGGTTGAGTCAGTCTCTCTCTCTCTCTCTCTCTCTCTCTCTCTCTCTCTCACCCCCCTAAGGGCCTGTCAGCAGCAGCAATGAGGGCACGACGAGAGAGTTAATTGCCCAAGAAATATTTTTACCCCTTCCCTGGAACTAGCATGAGCGAGACAAGGAGGGGGACTTGAGGAGAAAGATAATATTTCTCAAGGAAGCTCCCTAACACCTCATCCTAAGCGATTTATTTTGCTTATTACACCTTACTGTAGTTTCTCCTAACGCCTCTTCCTAAGCGATTTATTTTGCTTATTACACCTTACAGTAGTTTCTCCTAACACCTCTTCCTAAGCGATTTATTTTGCTTATTACACTTTACAGTAGTCTCTCCTAACGCCTCTTCCTAAGCGATTTATTTTGCTGATTACTCCTTCTCTCCAACGGTGGGATACTTGAGGATAAAGATAATATTTCTAGTCGGTTGAGGAAGTTCCCTAACACCCCCTCCTAAGCGATTTATTTTACCTGTTGCTCCTTACTCTCCAATATTCTCGTCAGTTGGGGAGGGTTCCTTTTCCAAACATCCATCCATCTATCTATGTATCTATCTATCTATCAACCTAGCTGTCTATCTGTCTGTCTATCAGGTGTGTTGTGGCTGCTGGTCACTCCCCCACGTCTTCATATGGAGGGACATGAATATACTCTGTCCAAATCTAGTCAACAATGCAAAAACTGGACACTCACTCTCTCCCCCCACCCCACCCCACCCAATCCCCCACCACACCACCCCACCTCACCCTATCCCCCACCACATCACCCCTCCCCTCCCAATCCCCCACCACCCCACCCCACCCCACCCAATCCCCCACCACACCACCCCTCCCAATCCCCCACCACCCCACCCCACCCCACCCAATCCCCCACCACACCACCCCTCCCAATCCCCCACCACCCCACCCCACCCCACCCAATCCCCCACCACATCACCCCTCCCCACCCAATCCCCCACCACATCACCCCTCCCCACCCAATCCCCCATCACACCACCCAACCCCACCCCACCCCCACCTCACCCCACCCCTCCATCAAATATACAGTACGTCAAGGACTTAATATGACACTGACACTAATAGATTTTTTGTTGTACCATCATCATCATCATCATCAACAACAACAATAACAAAAACAACACACTGATAGGAAGCGTATCAACTACTATTACTACTGCTACTACCACTACTACTACTACTAAATTATAATAATAATAATAATAATAATAATAATAATTAATAATAATAATAATAGTAGTAGTAGTAATAATAGTAATAATAATAATAATAATAATAATAATAATAACTAATAATAATAAGAGTAATAATAATAATAATAATAATAATAATAATAATAACTAATAATAATAAGAGTAATAATAATAATAATAATAATAATAATAATAATAATAATAATCACCACCACCATCATCGAAATCATTATCGTCATCATCATCATCATCATCATCATCATCATCATATCAACCAAATTCACACATACGAGACGGGGTGGAAAAGGATCAAAACACACACACACACACACACACACACACACACACACACACACACACACACACACACACACACACACAAAGAGGAAGTAAAGCAGCGTTGTGGTGTCGAGATGGTTTGGCTATGTGGAGAGGATGGTGATTGAGAGACTGACTAGAAGAGAGGATGTTGAGTGAGGCGGGGGGGGAGACCAAGGATGAGATGGAGGGATGAAGTGGTGAGATATAGGAGAGAGGGGGGTGTGAGTTGGGAGGGAGAGCAGAAAAACGGCAGAAGACAGGGCGATGTGGAGGAGATTTGCATGCGGTCACCCTTTACGAGATTAAGGAGTTTGGCAAAAGAAAGAAAGAGACAGACAGACAGATAAAGATTGATAAATAGACAGATACATGAAAAAGACGACCGAAAGCCATACACAGTTTAAAGTCAGCATTGTCTCAGAAAAATACCAAAACATTAATATTTTTCCTATTTCCTGCTCACAACAAAATCCATTCGTCTTGACCTCCACTTTAACTTCATTACAAGATATGACCTATGTGAAGCTCTCTTTGACAACTTCAAGGTTATAAGGAAGTCAAAGCACTCAACTATCCATCTATCTATTGCCAAACGCCTCAATCCCGTAAGGGGCGGCCACAAACAAATCGCCTCTATGTCGCCCTGTCCCCCGCCATTTCACTGCCCTGTTCCCAGTTCAACTATTGCCTCATATTGTTTTGTTTACGTATAAGTGGCTTACGTCAATCAATCTAGCTCGTTTTATTTTTCGTATTGTCACTTCCATCCTCATTATGGTTTGGCTTTGAAGTGCATCATGGTTATATGAGCAAAGGCAAACCTTTTACACACGCAACCATACGCATAACTTAAACACAGGAGATTTTATAGGTAGTTTGGTTATGGTCCGCATGGTGTATGACAAACGTTTGATACACCCAATCTTACACACAACAAAAGCTTAGATACGATGTTTAATTAGTTGATGAGGCGAATGGTATATGAATCATGACAAACGTATTATACACACTATCTTACACACAACAAATCCTTAAGAGAGTTTACAATTAGTCTGGGTATGAGGTGAAAGGTGTATGTGTGATGACAAACGTTTCATACACCCAATCTTATACAAACAAAAGCTTAGATTTAATAATTAGTTTGCTTATGATGAGAAAGGTCTATTAGTGATGACAAACGTTTTATACAAGCTTATCCTCAGCTCAAGATTCGTAGGGTTAATTAAATCCGACCCTAGGTGTACTGAAGCTGGCAATTACCTTAACGTTTACAGCCTCCCTTTCACTGCACAGGCTCCCCTCCGCGGCACCATACCTGTGAAAGAAGATACCTGGTTGATTACATTCTCACTGGCTCTAATACAACGTCCCTCCCTCTACCCACCTCCCCACCTCACACGCGTCAGGGTACCACAGTAAAATGGGGGGTGGGAGGAAGGGGGACGAGGTTGAGTAGAGATGGGACGGGGGATAAAGGGAGAGAACAGTGGGTGATAGGGAGTAGGCGAAAAAGAATACTGGAGGGTGAGGTGAGGGAGAGAGGATAGGTCGGGAGGATGAAGTAAGAGTGTGAGGAATGGGAGGGAGAATGGGGAGGGAGAATGGGGAAGGGAGGTAAAAGGTACCACAGTGAAATACAGGGGGGAAGAAGGGGAAGGAAAATGGTAGAGGGGATAGGGGGGATATGAGGAATGGGGATGAGAGAGAGAGAAGGGTAGGAGGCGATAGGAGATGAGAAAGGGATAAACGGGAGTGTTAGGTGAAGAGGGAGTTACAGAGGGATTAAGAGAGAGGGGGATTAGCAGAAGTGAGGAGACTAAAGGTAGACGGATGGGGAAAGAGAGAGGTGGAAGTGAGAAGGGGAAAGGGGATCAGCAGAGGGGGAGGGGGATGGAGACGGGAAGAGACATAGGGGAGAAGGGAGAGGAAGCTGGGAGAGGAGAGCGAAAAGGAAGAGGGAATTTAGAGGAGAGGAGAGAGAGGCGAAAAAGGAATAATACAAAGGGAATTAGGGAAAAAGAGAGTAAATGAGGACCGGTAGGGTGGTTAGGACAAGGGAGGGGTGGGAAATAGGGGAGCGATAAGGGGAAATAAAAGAGAGAAAGGCAGAGGGGTAATGGGGAGAGATGAGGGGAGAGGGAAGGGAGGGAAAAGAGGGGGGAAGATCAGGAAGTAAGAGTCGCACTGTCAAGGACAGGGAGGAGATGGGAAGAAGACAGGGAAACAAGGGGAAGTGGGAGGGAAGGGGAGAAGGAGGGAAGGGGAGAGGGAGGGGAGGGGATGGAGGAGGGGGAGAGATGAGGAAGGAAGTGTCGCAATGTCAAGGGAGGGGAGAAAATGCGAGGGAGATCAGGGGAGCGGGGATAGACGAGGGGAGAGGGAAGGAGGAGGGAAAAAAACAGAGGAGAGGGAAGGAGGAGGGGAGACGTAAGGGGGAGGGGGAGAGGAAAGGGGAGAAGGGGAAGGGGAGGGGAGATAGGTAAGGAAAAATCACACAGTCAAGGGATCTGTGAGGGGGAAGGGGTGTCCGTGGAGCCACAATCTTGACCGTAACTTGGAATGGAGATGGGAAGGGTACTAAAGCTCTGTCAGTACTGGAGCTCTACGGACACTGAGCTCTGTGTGTACTAAGGATCAAGGGATACTAAGCTCTAGGGATAGTAAGCTCTCCGATGACTAAGATCTAGAGATACTGTACTATTGATGAACTAAGCTCTATACGTATTAAAATGTGACGCTCCTACGTGCAGAGAAGCTCTACTGATACTGAAGTCCTAAGGAGGCAAAGAAGCTCTAAGGGAAGAAAAACTCTAAAAATAATACTAAATGCTCTACAAGTTCTAAAGCTCCAAGTGGACAGCTCTAAAATACAAAGTCCTAAGGGTAACGAAACTATGTGAACGGAAAAACACCAGGGAACAGATGCCTTAAGAGACACAACAGTTATGAAGACAAAGCTCTATGTGCACCAAGAGTTTAGAAGGTAAAATAAGCACGTCCCGGCAAAACTATATTCCACTTCGTTAAAACCTGTACACCTGTCTGTTAAAGTAAAGGCGATATGGAAGATTTAAAGTGTCAAAAATCGAAAATTGGTCATGAGCCAGCCATCTTGGGATTTAACAGAATTTCGAAAAGACGGGCATCAACCTCCTGTATGGCTTTACAATCACACAAAATATGAGAAAATTCCAACCCATGGTTTCTGAGATAAAGCGTTGAACGGACGAAAGGACGTACGGACGGACGGACCAACGGACGTATGGACCAACGGACGAACGGACCAATGATGTACGGACCAACGGACATGCAGACCACCAACGGATATGACCTAACCTAAGATTCCACTTCGTGTGAAACGAAGTGAAAAAACTATGTAAACAGTAGTTCTAAAAGTACGAAAAGCTCTAAGTATACGAAAGCTCCACGTGTACAAAAGCTCCACGTGTACAGAAGCTCCACGTGTACAAAAGCTCCACGTGTACAGAAGCTCCACGTGTACAAAAGCTCCACGTGTACAAAAGCTCCACGGGTACAAAAGCTCTACGTGTACAAAAGCTCCACGTGTACGAAAGCTCCACGTGTACGAAAGCTCCACGTGTACAGAAGCTCCAAGTGTACAAAAGCTCTACGTGTACGAAAGCGCTACGTGTACAAAAGCTCCACGTGTACAAAAGCTCACCCAAAAATATCGTATACATATGAGAAAATTTTACAGCTCTTGCGAACGAATAGGAAAAGGCGATAAAAAAATACCATAACCCACACAGCACCATCAATATTCTCCTTCTCCCTCACCATCCAATATAGTGCCCCCCTTCCTCTCCTCCTCTCCCTCCCTCCTGCACCTCCCTTCCCTCCAATATCTTCCTCTTCTCTCCTCTACCCCCTCCCTCTTTCTCTCTCTCTCTTCTCCCCTCCAACACCTCCCTTCCTCTCCTCTACCCTACCTCGCTACCCTGGCCTCCAATACCTTCATCCATTTTCTCCCTCTCTCTCCACACTCAGCATCCCTCTCCTCTCCTCTCTTCTCTCCTCTACCTCTCTCCCTCTTCTCCCCTCCCATACCTCCTTCCCTCTCCTCTACCCTACCTCGCTACCCTGGCCTCCAATACCTTCATCCATTTTCTACCTCTCTCTCTCCACACTCAGCATCCCTCTCCTCTCCTCTCCTCTCTTCTCTCCCTCTTCTCCCCTCCCATACCTCCCTCCCTCTCCCCTGCTCTACCTCTCTACCCTGGCCTCCGATACCTCCATCCATTTTCTCCCTCGCTCTCCACACTCAGCACCTCACCTCTCACTAAATGCCTGCTTCGCTTCCCCATCCACATTTTCCCCTCTCCCTCCCCATTCCATACTCTCCCTCCACCTCCTGCAACTTTTCAACCTCCCTCCCTTTTCTCCACCTTTTCATCTTGCCTACAAAACTCTTCTATTTCCCCACCCAAACCTCCCCACCATCTCCCCTTTCTTTGTCCGTCTCCACTTCCCCACCACCTCCTCTTTCTCCTTCCTCCTCCTCCTCCTCCTCCACCTCCCTTCTTTCTTTCTCCCCCACCTCTTCCCACCTCACCTTCTCTCCCTTCACCTCCCCCATTCTCTTCTGTCGACTTCAATATTCCGAACGCCTCTTCCTCTCTCCATTCCCACCTCCTCTTTTCTCCTTCGCCCCCTACTTTTTTTTTGCCCCTCCCTTTCCTCCCCACCTCCTCCTTTTTCTCCTTCATCCCAACTCTCCCTCTTTCCGTCCTCCCCAACTCCTCGCCCTTTCCCCACCATCCCTACCCACCTCTACCACGGCGAGAAAAGGGCGAGGGTATTTCGTCTCTTTTATTCACAGGATTCCATGCATATTTCTCTGGTTTATGGGTTCTACAGGGCAAAAACAAGCAAGGCCACTGAAACGCCATACAGCCTCCTCCCCCACCGCTCTTTCCGTACACCAAACCTACCTTTTATTTAATGTGTATTAGTTTTATTTCAGGTGTATTAGTTTTATTTCAGGTGTATTAGTTTTATTTCACGTGTATTAGTTTTATTTCAGGTGTATTAGTTTTATTTCAGGTGTATTAGTTTTATTTCAGGTGTATTAGTTTTATTTCAGGTGTATTAGTTTTATTTCATGTATATCAGTTTTTCCAGTGATACAAATCGTCTTTAATTTTCATCTTACTATCAAATTCATCTTTGTCAAACCTACCTCTTATTTGTTGTATGCTCTGTGTAGTTTTTTTTTTTCCTTTTTTTTTGGGGGGGGGGATAAATCGCCTTTCATTTTCATCTTTGCCAAATTCATCTTCGCCAAATCTACTTTTTTACTTCATGGATGCTCTGTGTATTGGTTTTTCAGGCAATATAAATCGTCTCTTCATTATCATCATTCTGGCCATCAAATTCATCTTCACCATCATACTCATCACCATCATCTGCACGATCATTACCGGTATTTATTCACATTAATCATCATCATCATCACCAACATTATCACCTGCACTATCATTATTTTCACGTTAATCATCATCATCACCAACATTATCACCTGCACTATCATTATTTTCACATTAATCATCATCATCTGCATTATCATTATTTATTTTCGCATTAATCATCATCATCATCATCACAGTTCAGTCCTTCAAAATCTTAACAGTTACTATCCTCATTCAATCCCTCATAATCCTAACAACCATCATCATTATTTAAGCCTTCAAAATCCTGGCTCTAGCAAACAAAATAAATACATAGAAGACTAAAAAAATCCACCATCACCCTTCGTCCACCCTTCTTCATATATCCATCTTTTAATCCCAGGGTGTTGTGTGTATCAAATTCTCTATTAGCTAGTAAAAAATATACAAAAAATACACAATTCCACACTAACCCTATACTATCACCCTCCATCCTCTCTCCTTCACATATCCATTATTATTCCTAGGATCCTCTACGTATCAGAAATTGAGATACGGATATAAACTTAATACCTTATGACTACCATCCCTCCCCGTCACCTTCTCTCATACATCCATCGATCTTTTATTCATAGGATGCTCAATGTAGCTGCTTATAAGGACCAAAAAAGGGATATTCAAATAGGACATTAAATCATCAAGCCCCCTTAACCCTTCCTCACAGAGCCATCTTTTATTCCTAGGATGTTCTACGTACCATGGATTCCAAATAATATAAAAAGGTATATAAGGATGTTGAATAATCTCTCTCTCCTTCGCCCCTTATTCATACAACTATCTTTTATTTTACAGGATGCTGTACGTATCACATTTTCTTTAAGTACTAAAAAAGGGTATATATTAAATGGACACTCCACCATTCTCTCTCTCTCTTCTCTCTCTCTCACACACTCACACACACACACACACACACACACACTTTTTCCATTTCTCATCTACACTGCCCGGTGGTTTTCCCCCCTTTAGCACACGAAACTGATGCATGGGGAGCCTTCTTTCTACACCACTCTTACTTTGGATTCAGAGAAGAGATATCAGGTACTGACCACTCTGCAAGAAAAGGTTTCGGAAGTTTGTTTGACTTCCTTTTGTATTCTGTAACTCCTTTGTACTCAATCACCCTTTCCCTGCTCTCTAAATATCCTCTCCCTCCCTCCCTCAGTATCTCCTCTCCCTCCCTCCCTCCCTACCTAAGTATCTCCTCTCCCTTCCTCCCTCCCACAATAACTCCTCTCCCTTCCTCCCACAGTATCTCCTCTCTCTCCCTCCCTCCCTCCCCCTCTCAATACCCTCGCCTTTACACCCCGGACGCCACGTATATCCAACTCGTTTACGGCTGTACGGAAGAATACGAGAGGGTACTAAACTTTTTGATAAACGACCAGGCACGACAGCATCACCTCTTTTCCTTCAACAATACCCACGCACCCTCCTCCTCCTTCGCCTCTCGTCTCTTCTCTCTTCTCTCTCTCTCTCTCTCTCTCTCTCTAACCCCTCCAATATGCCCTTCCTCCCAAATCCTCCTCTTTCCTTACAAGTTCCATTTTCCTTTCCTTTAAGTCCCCCTCCAATATATCCACTCCATCTCTTCAAATTCCTTTCTCCTCCCCCTCAAAACCCCTTCCAAGCTCCCCTCCGAACCTATAAATTTCCCTTTTTTTCCTCCAAATCCCCCCTCCCTCCAATTCCCTTTTCTTCCTCCAAATCCCTCCTGCCTCCCTCCCCTTTTGACCATGTATGAGAGGCAAACAGTTTACCCTGCATATCAAAAGCCGCTCCACATTTTCCCCCTTCCCTCCCCCACCCATCATCTCCCTCCCCTTTCCCCCAGCCACCATCCCTCCCCACCCCTCCATTTCTCCCAACTACCATGTCTGCCCCTTCTTTCCACCCTTCCCTCCCAGTATTCCATTCTCCATCCCTCTCTTCCCTCACTCCCTACTGCACACTTTCTCTTCTTCCTTTCAACTCCCTGTTTTTTCAACATCCCACTTTGACATCACACTCACCCACTCCCCATTCTGAAACACACACACACACACACACACACACACACACACACACACACACACACACACACACACACACACGCACACACACACACACACACACGTCCCCCCTTCTCTCCCTCACTCTCCATTCTGACACCCCAAATAAAGCATCTTGTATTCGTCTCACTCACCACCACCATCTCCAGCTGTATCCCTTTCCTCCACTCTCTCTCTCTCTCTCTCTCTCTCTCTTTCTCTCCCCAGCCTACCTATCTATATCTTTACCTATTTGTCTCCCATTCACAACAATAGTTCTTCCCCACGTTTACGGTGCTCTCTCTCTCTCTCTCTCTCTCTCTCTCTCTCTCTCTCTCTCTCTCGGTATTACGACTACTACTACTACTACTACTACTTCTACCATGACCATTCCCCATTATTTCCCTCTGTACCCTATATCGCACATACCCTCTCATCATTCTCCCCAACTCCTCTCTCACACCTCCCCCACTCCCCCTTTCCCCTCCCTCTCCTCCCCTCACTCCCCGTTCCTCTCCCCAGCAGCGATAGTGGAGAACAGGAGCAAAACAATGGCCATAACTCGCGGATCAGCCATAAAATGTGACCACCTTACTCCCCGCACCAAAACGCAACTTGCAAATATATGGTAGGAACGGGTGCTGGGGGTGGGTGGGGAGGGGAGGGGTTAGATGGGTGGATGAGAGGGGAGGGAGGGTGAGAGAGGGGAAGGAGGAAGAAGGGGAGAGGGGCAGAGGGAAGTGAGTGAGATGGGTAGGGGGAGGAGGGTGACAGGGGCAAGGGGAGGAGGGTGAAAGGGGCAGGGAGGGGAGGGTGAGAGGGGAAGGGGGAAGAAGGGGAGAGGGGAAGGGGGAAGAAGGGGAGAGGGGAAGGGGGACGAAGGGGAGAGGGGCAGAGGCAGGAGGGTGAGAGGGGCAGTGGGAGGAGGGTGAGAGGGCGAAGGAACAGGGGAGGAAGTGTATTTAGGGAAGGGAAGGAGAATGGGAAGGGGAGAAGAATGGAAGAGTGAGGGGGAGTGGGTGTGGGGAGGAAAATATGAGTGAAAGGGAGAATGTGGAAAGTGACAGTGAGTGAAATATGGAAGGGAAAGTGAAGGGATAGGGAGATTTAAAGAGAAGCGAGAGCAAAAAGGAGCACAGAGACGGGGAAAGGGGATGGGGAGAAGAAAGGAGGTGGCAGACAAGAGGGAGAGAGAATATAGAGTGGTGTGTGTGTGTGTGTGTGTGTGTGTGTGTGTGTGTGTGTGTGTGTGTGTGTGTGTGTGTGTGTGTGTGTGTGTGTGTGTGTGTGTGTGTGTGTGTGTGTGTGCGAGCGCGCGCGCTAACGCATGTCTGTGTGCGTGCTAATGTGTGTCTGTATGCGTGTGTGTGTGCTAAAGCGTGTCTGTATGCGTCCTAATGTGCGTCTATATGCGTGTGCGTGTGTGTAGAAGAGGACTGATATGAAACTCAATTACATCTCGCTCAGCAACAATGGTAATTAAGGCAAACAGGACGTAATTTTCCTCAGGTAAAAGAAACCCCAACACTCATAGGGCTGAAGAGACGGGCAAGGCTGAAACAAGGGCATCGAAATCGGCGAGAACCAGCAGCATTAAAATGTGAATGAGGGAGTGGTAATCAGAGAGGAACAATACAGGGCAGACGGTCGAAGCAGAGGAGCTGAGAGGGTAAAGGGAGCGGAATGGGGTAAAGGGAGAGAGATGAATGGGTAAAGGGAGGATGGGAAGGAGGGTAAAGGGAGACGGCGAGTAGGGCAAAGGGAGGCGGTGATGAGGGTAAAAGGAGGCTGTGAAAAGGCAAAGGGAGGCTGCGAGAAGGGGTACATGGAGGCGGCAAGGGGGACAAAGGGAGGCTGCGAATGGATTAAAGGGAGGCTGCAAGGGAGGCAAAGGGAGGCTGCGAGGGGGAAAAAAGGGAGGCTTAGGGGGGAAAAAGGGAGGCTGGAAGGGTGGGAAAACGAAGGCTGCGAGGGGGAGAAAGGGAGGCAGCGAGGGGGGTCAAGGGGAGAGGCGCCCCCTGTGAATCATTGAGAAAACAATACCAGGCGGCTAGCGACGTAAGGGGAGCGGGTGTGGGGGGCAGAGAAAAGGGAGACGCGCCCCCTGTGAGTCAGAAAAGTACAGTATCAGGAAGCCAGTAGTAGCAAGACAGGGGGGCGGATAAGGGGAGATGCGCCCCCCGTGAGTCAGAGAGGAACAAGACCAAACAACGAGTAGAAGGAAAAGGAACAATTATACAGGAACAATACCAAGCAGAGTTGAAAAGGGGGGCAAGGGACAATTATACAGGAATAGGAAAGCCAGTGAGATACAGTGACAGGCAACCACTTGATAAAAAGGTGGGCAAGGGGACAATTATACAGGGACAATGGGAGCAGACAAAGCATGGAACAAACCAGATAAGAACAATACCAGGCAGACGAGGCATGGGACAAATCAGACAGGGACAATAGCAGGCAGTCAATCGCGAAAAGGGGGGCTTAAAGGAAGAGCGCCCCCTCTGAATCTCAAAGCAACAATATCAGGCAGACAGTGGACGTAGAGGTGTGAGGACGGAGGGGGGCAGAGAAAGGGGAGATGCGCCCCCTGTGACTCAAACACGCCCCTGGATTCGCATTCCTCTTAGTTTCGGAGGCTTTCTGACACCTTTTCCTTGGCGCTAAATTCTGCGTATTACATCTTAATCTTCTTTTATGTCCATAGTATCTTTTTATTACAGACACGCACATGATGAAAACTAAATAGCGACAGGATTAGACAGCGACTGATTAGGGAGATATACAGACAGCCAGACAGCCACCTCCAAGCCCTACACTCTCTCACCTCGCCTTGCATCCTACTTCTGTCCCTTTCTCTCAGCTCCAGAATTGTTGACAGAGGGGGTGTCCTGTGCTAATATGAATGCGCTATTGGCTAGTTACTCATGCGGGTGGGGGTGAAAACAAGAACAATACTGGTGTTAGATCGGAACCAAAGGATTCAATAAGGCAGGGAAGCTTGAGAGAGAGAGAGAGAGAGAGAGAGAGAGAGAGAGAGAGAGAGAGAGAGAGAGAGAGAGAGAGAGAGAGAGAGAGAGAGAGAGAGAGTGTCCCCAATACAGGCAAAGCACGACTCCCCTGTATAAACAACACACTGACCGTCTCTCACTAAAGGACTCTCTCATCTCACTACGTATACGAATAAATCACAAGTTATTCATGAAGGATCTTAAGTTATACAAGGCGTCTCCTTCTCTCATTTATTTATTTATTCATCTTTATCTTTAATTCCCAGGCGTATATGTCCATTTAACCCCTTGAATTCCGATTTTTTTCCTGTTAATTCCTGTTATCCCCAGAAAATTTATTCAGCTTAGAACAGACCCTAAAATTAAAAAGGATCTAAGAATGTTGATGAATAGGGACGCCAAAGCCACCTAGCGTCCTCGAGGAACAACAACAATAACAAACAGTGCTGGAGACAACAGCTGACGTGCGCACCTGTACACACACACACACACACACACACACACACACACACACACACACACACACACACACACACACACACACACACACACACACACACACACACTTTCATTCACTTGTTCATATAAAAACACAGACACCTGCCCGGAAAACACACACACACACACACACACACACACACACACACACACACACACACACACACACACATTTGCATTCGTAACTCACACTTACACAAATAAACAAACACAGAGGCACATGTGTTTGAATACGTGCATACTCCCTCCCACGTGTACGTTTTCCTGGATCCTAGGTTTGATAGGTAATACACACACACACACACACACACACACACACACACACACACACACACACACACACACACACACACACACACACACACACATTCCTAACATTTGCTCAAAGAAAAATGAAATACACATTTGTTCAGTTACTCTCTCTCTCTCTCACACACACACACACACACACACACACACACACGGAGACACAGACAACACCCAGGTAAAGCCAATCATGCATAATCTATCAGCAGACGGCTTTTCCCCCCAACAGCAGGACCAGCAAATGACACGGGGGGCTCCCAGGTGTTATTGGAGGGGCAGGGCGGGGAGGGGTGGGGTAGGGTGGGGTGGGGGAAGGTTGATAGGACGAGGGGAGGTTGAAGGAGTGAAGGAGGTTGACGGGGAGAGGTGAAGTTGACGGAGGCGAGGGAGGCTGACGGGACGGGATATTGGAGATGGTAGGAGGAGGGGGGAGTCATGAAGGGGAGACAATCATGGAAACACAAGTGGGATGTCTGCCGTGCCGCATAGGTCTGTTGAGCCGTACGAGGGAACTCCTGTCGCTCAGATAAAGGAGTCGGGCTATTGATAGATAGACAGATAGATAGACAGATAGGTAGGTAGGTTGGCCGATAGACAGGTAGGTAGGTAGGTTGACAGGTAAGTAGATAGGTAGACAGACGGATGGATGGATGGATGGATAGATAGATAGATAGATAGATAGACAGATAGACAGATGGACAGATTGGCAGCTAGACAGATAGGCAGGTAGACAGACAGATAGACAGATGGATAGACAGACACATACAGATAGAAAGATGGATAGACAGACAGATAGACAGATAGGAACATAGATGGCTAGACAGACAGCTAAAAGATCGACAGATAGGAAGATAGATGGATAGACAGATGGATTAAAGGTTCCAGAGAGAAAGCCATGACACCACAAACACAGAGCTGACGATATGAGATGAGGAAGCCAAAATAAAGAGGATGAGAAATGGACAGACGGGGGAAGGAGGAGGAGAGAATGTTAAGAAGAGGAAAATGTTGAGATAGGGGAGAAGAATCGAATTTGGGAGAAGATGGAAGAGTGAGAACTGGAGGAAAGGAAGAAGGAAACGAGTGAAAAAGGAGAGAGATTAACAAGCTGAGAAGGGGGAAATCGTAGACATAAGGAAGAACAAATATGAACAAGAAGAAAAGTTGAGGAGGAGGAGGAGGAGGAGGAGGAATACAACAACAACAACAGGTGATGGAGGAATAAAAAAGGAAGAAAGGAAAGAGGGAGGGGAGGGGAAGAAGGGGGGAAGATCAGTGAGAGAGGTTGGCTGAATGGAGGTGTGAGCGGATTACCTGAAGTGTAATAACAGTAATTAGGAAAGCATATAGTGAGTCGGGGCGATGCTGTATAAGATCTCCACCCCTCTGCATAGCTTAACTCCCCCCTTCCTCCCTCCCTCCCTCCCTCTCTCTCTCTCTCTCTCTCTCTCTCTAACAATATCTCACAACCCTCCCTAATTCCCTACTCTTTAACCCCTATTCTTTCCCCCCCCTCTCACCCATATACCACGATCCCCTACGTCTTCCCTCTCACCTCCTCTACCCCGTAATCTTCCCCTACCCCTCAATTCCCCCCACCTCTTATTCTCCCTTCCCTGCATCAACCTAACTGTAACCCTTCCCACCACCCTCTTCCCCTTCTCCACACCCTTTCCATCCTCCCCTCATCCCACTTTAAAATACCAGCACTCTCCCACTTCTTCAACACTCACCCATCCTACTTCTCCCCCCCCCCACCTCTCTCTCTCTCTCTCTCTCTCTCTCGTCCCAGCCACTCTTCACACCCCCTTTATTGCACGGAGCCTCTCGCGCCCCGTCCTCTTTGTCTAGCAAGCTGGCACGCGGAACTAAGTCATGTCTGCACTGGCCTTTATTTGATCGTTTCTACCCTTACACACACACACACACACACACACACACACACACACACACACACACACACACACACACACACACAACCAATATATCTAAGTCGCTACTGTCATGTCTACACTGGGGTTTATTTGATCCTACCTACGTTAACACACACACACACACACACACACACACACACACACACACACACACACACACACACACACACACACACACACAACCAATATATCTAAGTCGCAACTGTCATGTCCCTACCTACCCTTACACACACACACACACACACACACACACACAACCACTATATCTCAGTTGCAACTGTCCTGTCCCTACCTACCCTAACACACACACACACACACACACACACACACACACACACACACTGGCGGGTCTTGCATTGTGCCCGTGTATCAGATAGTGTTCAGGGTAAGGAGTGGCAGAGTCTCAATCAATCGATACCTTCAGCTTGGTTCCTATCGTGCGGGTCGTCTCGTAAAGAAGGATACAGTGAGGGGTGTGGTGTCTGTTACTTTGTTCCTGCCTTTCCGTACTACTGCTACTACTACCTACTATTACTACTACTACTACTACTATTATTATTAGTTTGCACACTTGTTTTAGGGTGTTGTTTGTGAGTTGTGGTGTGCCTTTGTTTTCAGTGTACATTCAAGGGGATTTGGAATGTGTGTGTGTGTGTGTGTGTGTGTGTGTGTGTGTGTGTGTGTGTGTGTGTGTGTGTGTGTGTGTGTGTGTGTGTGTGTGTGTGTGTGTGTGTGTGTGTGTGTGTGTGTGTGTGTGTGTGTGTGTGTGTGTGTGTGTGTGTGTGTGTGTGTGTGTGTGTGTGTGTGTGTGTGTGTGTGTGTGTGTGTGTGTGTGTGTAGTTATCAAGGTCACCGCACGCCACTACATGACACACTTCCATGATACGATTGGACGTTCACAAGTCTCACTCACTCACTCTCTCTCTCTCTCTCTCTCTCTCTCTCTCTCTCTCTCTCTCTCTCTCAATACAATTTCTAAAACAACCATTTTAGTCATATTCTTCTCTGTAACCAAAATCCCTCAAAAAAAATAACCCATGGATCTTTTGCTATTTCCCTTGTTTTATACGCCTTTATAAAGCACCACAATACATAGCTCGCACGTGTGTTTGTATACAGGTCGGAGAAGAAGATAGCATAATTAAAATACACAAACGCAGATGTGTTTATAACTGGATCACCAAAGACAACAACCCTCCCTCATTCACCCCCGGCTCACTCTCTATCCCTCTCTCATTCCCCCATCTCCCCTCCCTCTCCCTTATTCCTCTCTCAGTTCCTTCTCTCCCCTTCTCCTCTTAACCCTCCCTCATTCCCCTGCCTCCCCAATTTCCCACACATTCCCTCCTAAACTCTCTCTCTCCTCCCTCATTCCTCTACCACTCCCTCCTCCCTCCTCCCATATGGCACACACCCTCTCTCCCTCAAAACTGTAACATAACCCTCCCGGCATTGATCTCTACTCAGCAACGACTTCCCACACCTCAACATCCTCTCACATAACATCAGAACCTCCATTAATTTGTCCCTCCAACCCATCATATCCTCCTCCCTCACATAACATCACATGGACCCATGGTAACTTGTCCCTGTTCAGTAACGACCTCCACTCCTCCCACACCACAACATCCTCCCTCATATACTTCACTTTTGCCCTTCCTCTTAATTCTCTGTCTGCCTCTTCTCAAAAATATCTCACACACGTAAAAGTGCCTCAAACTACTTGCAACCTCCACTAAAACAACAGTGCTGGAAACTTTATGAGAGAGAGAGAGAGAGAGAGAGAGAGAGAGAGAGAGAGAGAGAGAGAGAGTCAAGAAGAGAAAGAGAAAAGAAGATATAAGTGTGTGTGTGTGTGTGTGTGTGTGTGTGTGTGTGTGTGTGTGTGTGTGTGTGTGTGTGTGTGTGTGTGTGTGTGTGTGTGTGTGTGTGTGTGTGTGTGACTGCGTGCGTGTGTGCGTGCAAGAGATCCATCCAACTCCACCATCAGCTCCCCTGCAGGAACAACACACAGTAACATTCCCTCTGACACAATCCCACTCGCAAACAAATGCAAATGTTCCTGAAATTAATTGCGCTTTGCATTTCCCGACTGCACGTAGAGGAGGAAGGAGTGTAGTCAAACTTGTACTTAATTTCTCCTCAGCTGCCAAGATGGGGCGAGGCAGCGGCATCTAAGACTGTGGGATTAGCATATGTTCTCTTCCTTGAACCCTCCTTCCTCCATCCACCACTCCCCCTTCCTTGAAACGTTCTACCAAACATCCACCCCTCCCCCTTCCTTGAAACGTTCCTCACCCACCCACCCCTCCCCCTTCCTTGAAACCTTCCTCTCCCTACCACTTCTTCCCCTTCCTTGAAACGTTCCTCCCCCACCCACCCTTTCCCATTCCTTGAACTGCCCACTACCTCCCACCCTTCCTTGCAGCGTCCCACTCCCACCCCCCGCCCACTCCTCCCCCTTCCTTCCTTGAACCGTTCCTCCCCCACCCACCCCTCCCCCTTCCTTGAGCCCCCCCCCACCTTCTCCCTAGCACCTCCAACCCTCAAGTTCTTGTCTGGTTGTCTTGTCTGGTTGTCTGTTATCATTTCTCTCTGTCTGTCTTCCTCACTGTCTGTCTACCTCTATCCACTCATTTACCTGTCTCTCTTCCTTGTCCCTCTGCCTACCTTTCTACCTGCCTGCCCATCTATCTATCTATTTTCTCCCCCCCCTCCCCTCCCATCCTCGGGTTTTGTCTGAACATATTTTTTCTTCCTTTCTGTCTCCCTGCCTGCCATCATCCTTGCCTACTTTCCTGCCACCCTGTATATTTACCTCCCTGCTTGCCTACCTCCCAATCAACCTATCACCTCCCTGCTCCTATCTGCCGCTCTTCCTCCCTGCCTATCTCTCAGTCTAACTTTCTCACTGGTTCCGTTTCTCCTTGTCACCCTGCCTCACACCTCTCCTCCCTGCTTGCCTGCCTGCTTACTCCCAGCCCTCCTGCCACCCTTCCTCACTATCTCCTCCCAAACTTTTCTCCCTGCCTGCCAACCTTACTCCCTACCTACCTGTCACCTTTCCTCCCTACCTGCCAGCTTTGCTCCCTGCCTACCTGCAACCTTTTCTCCCTACCTCCTCCCAAACTTACCTCCCTGCCTGCCATCCTTACTCCCTACCTACCTGTCACCCTTCTTCCCTACCTGCTCCCAATCATACCTCCATGCCTGTCGACCTTCCTCAGAGCCATCCTTCCCCCTTTCGTACCTGCATACCTAGCTACCCTCCCCCTGCCTGCCTGCCACCACCCCTGCCTGAAGGGTGTACCTGAGACAGACAGATCACCCACGTTGCTACCTCACCACACGAATTCCTGGCTGAACAAAAATCTCCGGTGTTCATTGAACAAAATATCCATTCGTATATGCGTCCATGGGGAAGTTTGGAGTGTTTCTGCTTGCCACTGATAAGATTTCTCTCAGTTTGGAAAATCGTCTGACGTAAAACAGTAAATATCTAAGTAGGTACCAACAAAAGCGTTCACTTGCCCCGGGGATGACATACGGACGGGGATGGGCGGATGGAAAAGCAGGGGTAGGGATAGGGGTAGAGTGGATGATGGCTGAGGCAGGTAGAGTTCGGCTGTGGATGAGAGAGTGAATGGTGGATGGAGGAGGTTAAAAAGGTGTGCTGAAGGGGTGGAGGGGATCTGGGCGTCGTAGATGGAAGGTGAGGTGAAGAGAAAGGGTAGAGGTAGGTGGCTGGAGGAGATGGGTGGAGGAGCTTTTAGTAGACGGCTCCTCAAGGTGGTAATGAAGGTTTGACTGCTTCTAAGAGGGATGCGCGCTTGGGGTAATGGTGCAGTGGGTGGTAGGTGGTAGTATGCAATGAGGGAAGTGGTGGACGACCGATGGTAGTGTCAGGTAGCAGTGGTAGTGGTGGTGGTAGTGGTAGGTGCTGTTAAAAGTGGGTGATTGTGGTAGAAGATATTGGTGGCAGTGGTAGGTATTGGTGGCAGAAATACATGGTGGAAGTGGGTAACTGTGGTGGTAGTAGAGGTAGGAGAAGTAACTGCATGATTGTGGTAGACGATATTAGTGGTACGGTAAGTGATGCTGGTAGGTGGTGGTACTGGCTCATGTTTACGATTGTGGTAGGTGGTGTATCGATTGTGGCAGAAAGTAATGGTGGTAGTGGCAGGTGGTGGTGCTGGTGGATGTGCATGATGGGTGGCCATGGAGGTGATGCGTGGTAAGTGATGAGGTGGTATGTGGTGGAGGTGGCGGTGGTGGTGGTGGTTTACTGGTGCGTGGCAGTTTGGTGGTATTTTGTGAGTGGTTGTGGCGTTGCTGAGTGGTAGTGCTCGAGGTGGTAGTCTAGTGTTCGAAGTGTAGGTGATAGTGATGGTAGTACGGTAGTGGTGGTGATGATAGTAGTATAACTGGTGGTGGTGATGGTAGTATAGATGGTGGTGGTGGTGGTAGGTAATGGTAGGCTTGAATGATAGTGAAAGAGCTCGTAGTGTTGGTAGCATAAGTAGCAATAGTTTGGCTGATAGTTCACAGCTGGGGTAGTAGTGTTGTGATACTAGGTGGATAAAAGTAATGTTGACAGACGGCAATATACTCTTTTCACTTTAACTTGATCTAAATTTGCCATCTCTCCATCTTGAATGCTGGGCAGTAACAATGGATTAACACAAGACTAAGATGCTATACCCTTTTAACTCTAACTTGGCCTAAAATCTCTCCACCCTGAGTACTAAGCTGCTGCACGCGATTAACACTAGAATATGATGCTAGTTACGAAGAAGTGCTACGTTAAGGATGTAGAGCTATAGCATTGTCCTATTCTGCCACTGAGGTTGGTAAAATTAGTCGAAATAGGACAGAAATCTGGGCCAAGTTAAGGCAAAAGGACTATAGTCACAAAGAAATGCTATGGAAAGGATGTAGAGCCGCAGTACTGTCTTGATCAGCCTGAGAGCTACATGAAATAAGCTGCTAAAGGACGAAAACCTGGATCAAGTTAAAGTGAAAGGACTAAGCTGTAAGTGATATTATAGAAATTAAGGTACGTGAGTTGTCTACGTGAAATAAACTGCAAAGGGAGGAAAATCAGAGCCAAGTCAAGGTGATGAAAAAAGTATTATTGTTATTATAGTTGACAAACTGAGGTATGTGACAGCAGGTACAGGCAGCAGACGGTACCACTACACGGACAGAGACAGACAGGTGAGATTAATGACAGGTGACGTTGACAGGTAAGAGTGGTTGATGTGGTTGACGGTGGCTGTCGTGAGTCAATGTGATGCAGTTGTGCTTGACGGAGGATGTGGTGAGTGGATATGGTGCGGCTGTGGTTGACTGGGGCTATGGTGAATGAATGTGATGCAGTTGTGGTTGACAGGGGCTGTGGTGAGTGGATGTGGTGCTTTTGTCGTTGACGGGGATTGTGGTGTGGTAGACTATTATAGGAGAGGAGAATGTTGCAGTTATGGTCTCCCTTGCGGCAGACAGTGATTAGTAAGAAAAGGATAGCTGACTGAGGTAGGAAGTGTTTATTTGCGGCAGGATATGGCAGTGCTTGCTTGGAGGTTGTAAGGTAAACGAAAGATAGGAAAAATGGAAAAAATTAACTCCATATCTAACCTCCCCTCTTCCAACCCTCTCCCCAGCTGAATAAAATCGTCTGAAGATAGAAAAATTGAGTAAAAAAGGGGGTGTAGGTGTATTAAGACGGGCTGATGGTTATAGATGATGATGGGGTGTGGTGGTGTGGCGGGCCGGTGATGGGTGTTAATGATACGTGATGGATGGATGGGCGGGTGATGTCTGGTAATGATGGGAGATGAACGGTAGGATGGTCCGCAGTGGTTTAAGATGGAATGGTAAGGGGCTGGACAGTGGAAGTAATGTATGGTACTTTATATTCCTTGTATGCTGTAGTATATTGATCTCTGATGGATGGACGGGTGGTTGATGTCTGGTAATGATGGGAGATGAATGGTAGGGATGGTACGCAGTGGTTTAAGAAGGAATGGTAGGGGGTAGGACAGTGGTAGTAATGTGTGGTACTTTATATTCCCTGCAGGCTGTAATATATTGAGATTTGATGGATGGATAGGTGGTAATGATATGAGATGAATGGTAGGGGTGGTAGGCAGTGGTTTAAGAGGGAATGGTAGGGGGTAGGAAAGTGGTAGTAATGAATGATACTTTATATTAAACAAGGCCGTAAAATATTGATATTACGATGCTAGATACATTTTTAATACAAGATGATGTTTATATTTTAAGACTCGGATTGATGTTTCATTCTCCGATAGATTTTTTCACTTAAATTATATATATTTTTTTCTTACTTATTTCAGACCGACAGAGAGATTTAACTAGAGAGTCCGTTCCCTCAAGCATATATGTCCTCCCACCCGCAATAGAATGCTTCACGTACCTTCACATGTCACCTTTTAGTCACCAATACACATCATATATACAGAATACATGCATAGAGTAGTTGTGGTGATAATGTAGGGTAGTTAAAGTTCTCTCTCTCTCTCTCTCTCTCTCTCTCTCTCTCTGACGTAGCGTGATACCTGCAGTGAATTAGTCAAGCGACCCATATTTGTGTGTGTGTGTGTGTGTGTGTGTGTGTGTGTGTGTGTGTGTGTGTGTGTGTGTGTGTGTGTGTGTGTGTGTGTGTGTGTGTGTGTGTGTGTGTGTGTGTGTGTGTGTGTGTGTGTGTGTGTGTGTGTGTGTGTGTGTGTGTGTGTGTGTGCTGGGCAAAGGTCAGGAGGGTGGATGGTAGCTGTACTGACAAAGCCACTTCCCTGTTTACTCTACCCATCATCATCATCATCATCATCATCATCATCATCATCATGTTATGTGTGAATTAGAATCAGGATGGATGATTATATCCGACTATCAGTCTGTCAGCCAGTTTGTATACCTATCTTTGTAACTATCTATCCATCTATGTATGAATGTATGTATGTATGTATCGATTATTTACCATCTCAACTACACAGCATCACCAAAACAAGCCCCTCTCTCTCTCTCTCTCTCTCTCTCTCTCTCTCTCTCTCCCTCTCTCCGGACAATTAGATGCAATACTGTGCAAACTACCATAACTACATAATCGTCTCTGTGGGAGTTACCATCCACGAACCAACACCCCCTACACCACCACCACCATAACTACTACTACGACCATTACTACTACTACTACTACCACCACCACTACTACTACTACTACTACTACTACTACTATAACTTTATTTCCCTTTGCTGACTTGTTTGCCTCGTAATCTACCGTAACTGCATAATTGTCTGTGTGGTAATTATCGTCCCCGTAGCAATAACATAGCAACCTCTCTCTCTCTCTCTCTCTCTCTCTCTCTCTCTCTCTCTCTCTCCATCCACTATCACAGACTCTTGTAGAAACTTATTAGGTTTTAAAATACCTAACTTTAACACACACACACACACACACACACACACACACACACACACACACACACACACACACTCAAAAATCCCTCTAACAAAAAAACAAAAACAAAAAAACAAAAGCGTCCCACAGTCGAGCACCAACTTTCATTTCCTCGAAAAAAAAAAAAAATAAAAGGAGACTGGATAGGAAAGATGAAGAAAAATATCAAATGCAAAAACTCCAGAGCCCAGTTGGACAGGCAGAAAGGAAAACACACACACACACACACACACACACACACACACACACACACACACACACACACACACACACACACACACACACACACAACCAAAAAACTTCACCTCAGTTCTTCTTACCATCACCCCAAAAACAGAGACTAGCAAAAGAAAGAAATCAGTCTTTTCACACATTCATTGCCCACTCAAGATCCATCATCTCAATAACATAAGGCCAAAAAAAAACAAAAACAAAAACAAAAAGGCATCCTAATCAAAGGCTGTTACATCCCCCCAAATAACCAAGCTTGAAAAAAAATCTATTAAAATCTATCCCATTTTTCTTCCTCGCCACAAAAAAAAAAAAAAAAAATCTATCTTATCACATATTTCTTCCCAACCACAAAAATACGTAGAAAAAAAAAATCAAAATCTATCTCATTACATTTTTCCTTCCAACCACAAAATTAGCGAAAAAATATAAGAATCTATAATTTTCTTCCCAGCCACAAAAAATGAAAAAAAGTCAAAATCTGTCTCATCACATTTTTCTTCCTGACCACAAAAATAATCAGAGAAAAGGTCATCCCATTTTTTTTTTCACTTAGTACAAAATATATAGTACAAAAAAAAATCCGTCCGATTCAAAATTTTCACATCCCCCCCCAAAAAAAAAAAAAAAATCTATCCTACCACATTTTTTCGCCCAACCACAAAAATAAATCTGAAAAAAACACACCACGTATTATAAATTTCCAAAAAAATATACTAAGCATCTCAACCACTGAAAAAAAAAATATCCACATCCACAATACCCAAAACAAAAAAAATAAATCAGAATCTATCCAGCCTCACGCCCCTCCCACGAGCTATAAAAATAAATTCGAAAAAAAAAAATCAGTGTGTTTTTTCCACCTGGGCAAAACCAGAAGTGGAAAAAATAAAAATAATGGTATATTCTGTGATTTTTTTGCCTTGTGGAGTCCCCTTACTGTAATGGATGGGAAGTGAAGGAAGTTTGAAAGGTTTTTGTAAGAGAGAGAGAGAGAGAGAGAGAGAGAGAGAGAGAGGAGCATTTTTTTCCCTCCCCATCTCCCTCATTATTACATTACTCTCTCTCTCTCTCTCTCTCTCTCTTTTTCTCTCTCTCTCCATGTCCCCTTTCCCCACTTCTCTTCATTCACCCTTTCCATCTTCACTCGCCATTTCCTCTCACCCCTCTAACCCACTCTCTGTCTGTCTGTCTGTCTGTCTGTCTCTCTCTTTCTCTCTCTCTCTACGGGTCACTTGCCAGACAGGAGGTGGGGGGGGGGCAGAGAGGCATCACCCTATAAACACTAAAGGCCCGTACGGCACTTAGGTCAACCCATTACCCCCTCTCTCTCTCTCTCTCTCTCTCTCTCTCTCTAACCTACACCTTTTATTGTTTACTTTCCCTCTCTTTTATGTCTATCCTTCATATTTTTTCCTCTTCCGCTGATCTAATCTTTATGTTTCTCTCTTCCCTTTGCTTATCTTTCAATCATTTTCTTTTATCCTCTTTTTCTGCCTTAACCTCTGTCTGTCTGTCTGTCTGTCTGTCTGTCTGTCTGTCTGTCTGTCTCTGTCTCTCTCTCTCTCTCTCTCTCTCTCTCTCTCTCCAGTAGTAGTAGTATTAGTAGTAGTAGTTCCATTCCCAGGTTCATCTTAACGTGAACCCAGTGGACTGCAGACTAGAGTTGCCCTTCTCATGCAGTCCACTATCCTCCTGTCTAGGGATAAAGAAGGGGTTGAGGGACGTTTGTATAACCGGGTAGCTCCATCGTCCAGATATATCAGTGCCACCACATGAAGGCGTCCCTCTCCACCATCACCTGAGAGAGAGAGAGAGAGAGAGAGAGAGAGAGAGAGAGAGACGTTGAGAGTAAGAGGTAAGATAAATTAAAGTGGAGAAGAATAGAAAGAAAAATTGGAGTCAGGAGCTAAAGTGAATGTGATTATACAGAAAACAAGATTGTATTTTGGAAGGAGGTGAAAAAATGGCTGAAGTGAAAGTGGGAAGACGAGGGAAAAGGCGAAGATGAACATGGAGGAATGCTTGGAGAGGAAACGGGAAGACAAGAAATAGGAGACGGGAAATAGGAGATGGGAAATAGGAGACGGGAAATAGGAGACGGGAAATAGGAGATGGGAAATAGGAGACGGGAAATAGGAGACGGGAAATAGGAGATGGGAAATAGGAGACGGGAAATAGGAGATGGGAAATAGGAGACGGGAAATAGGAGATGGTAAATAAGGAGATGGTAAATAGGGAGATGGGGGACTGAAAATTTGCCTGAAAACTGATTAACTCTGACACGAAGACACACTACTTCTAAATACTTTTCTTTAACATTTCTGGGGAGGTAGTGACTGAGGGAGCAAAGAATATGTCTCTCTCTCTCTCTCTCTCTCTCTTTCTCCCAACCTACATTATTTCTTTACCTATTTGTATCCAACTCACAACAAGAGTTTTCCCCAACGTTTACAGTGCGCTCTCTCTCTCTCTCTCTCTCTCTCTCTCTCTCTCTCATCCCCTACCCCTTTCGCACAGGTCTATTCCTTCCGCCTCCCCTGTCCCTAACTGCGGACCTCTCTCTAACCTACGGCCATTTCCTCTTTATTTTCCTCTTCCCAATCCCTTCCTTTCTCTCCCTCTTTTTCCTCTCTTTTCCTCTGTTTTCCTCTCTTTTACTCTTTTTTTTTCCTGATTTCTCTCTTTCTCCTATCCCTATTATTTCCTTTCTTTTCCATTCTTGTTTTGATCTTTTTCATGTTTTCGTCCATTTTCCTCTCTTCAGTCCCCTCTCTCTCTCTCTCTCTCTCTCTCTCTCTCTCTCTCTCTCTCTCTCTCTCTCTCCATCACTTACCACAAAAGATTCGTTCCTCCTCCTCCTCCTTCCCACACTACAGCCTAAAGAAAGAGTGGCTATTACCCGAAGCCGAGAGAGAGAGAGAGAGAGAGAGAGAGAGAGAGAGAGAGAGAGAGAGAGAGAGAGAGAGAGAGAGAGATAATATTACCCAAACATCAAGCCAATATTCTTCATTAAAACCAACGCCTGTGCAGCTATCAGTCGCAAAATAAAAATCAATAACTAAATAAATGAAAATAAAAAAAACAAAAATAAATAATAAATTGAAATAAGGACTAAATTTTTAAAGATAATATTATAGCAGAAATAAAGACAATTCGTACACCGTAAAACATACAGAAAAAGTACTGAAGATATTACAAAAAAAATAAAAAATTACCATATATAATAGTGCTGAAAACTGCAAAGACTAGAAACACACACACACACACACACACACACACACACACACACACACACACACACACACAAAACTCACACATGCACACAAAAAATCGAACACACACAAAAAAAAGCTCACACACACACACACACACACACACACACATACAAAACTCACACATGCACACAAAAAATCGAACACACACAAAAAAAAGCTCACACACACACACATACAAAACTCACACATGCACACAAAAAATCGAACACACACAAAAAAAGCTCACACACACACACACACACACACACACACACACACACACACAAAAGCAACAGAAAATCCCACAAAATATAATAAGGTAGAGCACAGTCCAGCCCTTACTTTCATTTTTTTCCCCTCGTTTAATTTGACTACAACAACCCGCGTGGAATTATTTTAAAGCATTTGCCCGGCCGCGGGAAACAAATGGGAGGGAGAAGCGCATTTGCCGTCACTTTTGTTTAGCTGCGAATGCCGGCCTTGTTTGGGTCGGGTGCGGTTGGGTTTCGGTTCGTTTCGTGTCGTTTCCTGGGTTTCATTTTCTTCCGTTTCGTTTCGTCTGATTTTTCGAGTCGGGTGCGGTCGGGTGTCGCTTCGTTTCGTTTCGTTTCGTTTTCGGGTCAGGTGAGGTCGGGTGTCGCTTCGTTTCGTTTCGTTTTCGGGTCGGGTGCGGTCGGGTGTCGCTTCGTTTTGTCTCGTTTCGTTTTGCCTGATTTTACGGGTCAGGTGCGGTTGGGTTTCATTTTGTTTTGTTTCGTTTTGCCTGATTTTTCGGGTCGGGTGCGGTCGGGTTTCGCTTCGTTTTGTCTCGTTTCGTTTTGCCTGATTTTACGGGTCAAGTGCGGTTGGGTTTCATTTTGTTTTGTTTCGTTTTGCCTGATTTTTCGGGTCGGGTGCGGTCGGGTTTCGCTTCGTTTTGTTTCGTTTCGTTTGTCTGATTTTTCTTCATCACTTCTGCTTAACTTGTTTTGGTTGGGTCAGGTCGGGTGCGGCTGGGCTTCATTCTGCTTTGTTTCGTTTCATTTGGGTCCGGTTGGGTTGGGTTTGCCTTCGCTTCGTCTCGTTTCGTCTGATTTTTCCCTCGTTTATCACTTTCGCTTAGCTCGTTTCGGTCGGGTCGGGTCCGCCTGGGTTTGGTTTGGTCTGGGTTCGTTTTGCTTTGCTTCGTTTCGTTTCCCTTCACACTGCGCTGTTTCACTCAGTTTTTCTTCGTTTTGCATTGTTCAGTATCGTATAATCTGGTTTCTGTTTTGAGAAGTGCATTTCCTTCTTTATTTTTATTATTATATTTTTTTTTTTTTGGGGGGAGGGGGGCGGAAGTTGGCCCTGTTTCAATCGGATCTGGTCTACCTGGATTTCGTCTCGTTTCATTTCGCTTCGTATTGTTTCGCTCGATTTAGATCAGAATGTTGGTTTTCTTTTAACTTTATTTTTTAATTGCCTTTGTTTTACCTTCCTCCATTCATTGTCTAAAAAAAAAAAAAAAATGAGGTTGGCTCGGGTTAGATAGAGGCGAAGCGGGTTGGACCGGTGCGAATCTTATGGGATCGGGTCAGATGGGGGTCAGAGCGGGTTGGTACGGGTCAGAACGGCTCGAATTAGGTCCTGTGGGAAACAAATGGGCCGGGGAAGGGCATCACCATTTAGCTGGCAATACCGCCCTTGTTTTATCTACGTTATATCAGGTCGCGTGGAAAGATTAGGTAGGGGTGGATCTTTTTGTACAGAGTCAGGTCAGGTTGGTGTAGGCTGAGGTGGGGAAAGGAATCTGTGCGAGCTTTAGGGGGATGGATTACTGACGAGCTGGAGTGTATCATCATAATAAGTGGATTACAGTTTACTGAAGAAATTAGCCACATATGTATGCCAAAAAGTTTAAATGAATTACAGTGATACCGGAATCTGGAAGTTATGTAGACGGCTGGACAAAGGTAGGCAAGAAGGTAGTATTGATGGTGCGAGAGGCAGCGAAAGATAAGACACGGTGAAGGTAGGTTATGGGAAAGTCAGGCAGGAAGTAAAGTAGTTAGAGAGGCAAAGAAAGCAGGCGAGGAAATGACAGGGGAGGCAAGGTTAGGCAGGTCAAGGGTAGAACATGTTGTAAGGTAAGTAGTGAGGGGCCAAGGAAAGGTAAGGAGTGACTAAAGTAGGGTATTTAGGCACGTAAGAAATAAAGGTAGACCAAGGGTAAGAGGAAAGGCAGATCAAGGGTAGGGTCTATTAAAGGTTGGAAAGGTCATGGGTAAGGCAGATCAAGGTAAGGCATAGGTAAGCAGGTAGGCAATGAGGAAAGCAGTGAGGCAGTGAAAGACGAGGCAGGCACGGCGAGGAGCCAGGCGCTGATGTCAGGCAAGTGGCTCGAAGTTTGGCAGTCTGCAAGTGTGTGTGTGTGTGTGTGTGTGTGTGTGTGTGTGTGTGTGTGTGTGTGTGTGTGTGTGTGTGTGTGTGCGTGTGTGCGTGCGTGCGTGCGTGCGTGCGTGCGTGTGTGTGTGTGTGTGTGTGTGTGTGTGTGTGTGTGTGTGTGTGTGTGCGTGTGTGTGTGTGTGTGCGCGCGCGCGGGACTGAGAGTGGACAAATAGGAAGCACTGAGGACCCGCCAGCGAGTCTGACGTGGAAACAATGTGTGTGGCAGCCAGACCTCTTCATCTACCACTCCACTACACAGGGAAGGAGAAGGGGAGAGGGGAAGGAGGGGAAGAGGGGCAGGAGGAGGGAAGAGGGTAAGAAGGAGGGGAGAGGGGCAGGAGGAGGGGTGGGGGGAAGGAGGGGGAAGGGGGAAGGAAGTGAAGGGGAGGGAAGAAAGGTAAGGGGGAAGGAATATAACAGAAAAGGCAGTATTCTGGTCAGTTTCTAAGACTGTCACTTTTTCTTTGTTAGTTTTTTTGTACATGCGATACCATTATTTACCTGCATGTTAAAGGATCCTACTCTTATCACACGTACCTGGTATTACTTGCATGTTAAAGATTCATCCTCTTATTATACGTATCCCGATTATCAGTAAAATGCAAGAGATTAATGAGGTGTAGTAAGCAACATAGGTAGATAAGGAAGAGGTGTAATCAAGCTTTCTTACCTCACGAAAATACGGTCTAAGGAGGAAGGAAGGAAGGAAGGAAGGACGGAAGGAAGGAAGGAAGGGGGAAGGAAGTTAAGTGAAGTAAGGACAGGGGGTAAGACAAGAAGGTCGAAGTTAGGGGAGGGGGGAAGGGAGGAGGAAGACAGGAGATGGGGAGGGATGGGGGAGGGCGGGAAAGGGGGTAGGAAAAGGCAGGGGAGGCGGGAAGTAAATTGAAGGAGGGAGGGGAGAGGCCAGACATCACCCTGTCTATATAATCTTCCTCCATTTCACGTGTGTTATTTCCGTTCTCCTGAAACTTACAATTCTCTTAATCCTTCCAAGCCCTGGGGGTCTCTGTTAAGCCGGCTAAAATTCTTCTGACGGCGGCAAGACTAAAAGATAAAACCAGCATGGCATCGCATTAAAAGGATATAGTTCTAAATATCTGAGCCACATGCAGTATCTTTTAAACGTACCCTCACAAACGCAGAATTATTGAACATATTTTGATTTTCTATTTTCTTTCCTTTTTCTTTCTTTCTTTCTGTCTTTTTCTTTTCGTCTTCCTTCCTTTTTTTTTTTTTTTGCTACAATGACCCGTTACTTATTCTAATATAAAGAAAAGCTAAAGCATTTCCATTTTTAAAACCTAGAATGACTCGTTACTCCTAATATAACGAAAAGGCAAAAGTAACATTTCAATTTCTCTATAGCTACAGTGAGTCGATAACCAAACAAGATATGGGAAAAAACAGATAATTTGATAAGGACTGAATTACACCATCATCATTTCAACCCCAATTCCCATCAAGAAACTAAGGTTAGGTAGGATCTAGGAAAAAGAAAATAACAACACAAGAACTACCCATAAGCATGATCAATATGTTGGGTCTCCATACTTTGCACACAATACTCTACAATCCTTCACTGACTCAGTATAATATAAAACATGCAACTGTGGTATTATCATGTCTGGACCAGAGAAAAACAGATATATTCATAGGTAGGTAGATAGGTAGATCGAGAAAGAAAGAAAGAAAGAGACAGAGAGGAAACAGACAGACAGACATCTAACATATATACTGCCAATATCCTGGGAATCGAACCCGGAACTCTCAGGTGTGGGCCAGGCAGCATACCACTACACCACGACCAGGTAAAAGTTATCTCACATTGTCACAACCTTGTAACCAATGTTCCTCCGACTCCCAACTGTCGGATGATTTTTCCTGTGCATAGTATAGGTTTCTCCCTTCAGACAGACAGACAGACAGATTTCAGAATGACATATAGAGATAGACAGACAGCCCGACAGAGATACACAGACAGATATAAAATGTACAAATAAATTAATCAGCCTTAAGTCACAGAACATAAGGAAGCTGTAAATCAATCGCCCTGAACGTGCCTACACATTGCCAACACGGGCTGATAAGAGAAGGGTGATAAGGAAGGGTGTGGTCACTGGGGAGGGGGGGACGTGTTCTCGTGGGTTTAGGAGGCTCACTGGCATTTCTTCATTACTAGCATTTCTGACTTTGGCAAGTTACCTTTACCTAGCACCTAATTAGCCCCTTCAGCCCGATGACGTACCTGTAATTATTTCAACCTGTCCGGAACTAGATATTAGTTACTCTATGAAAGACTAATGAAGGCTATAATGAACACCTCTAATTCTCTCTCTCTATCTACTGTGTTAAAGCAATACAAAAAAATTACGTCCCCAGGGTGTAGGTGTTAATGGATATAAATGCTGTAATGACCTTGAAGTGTAGTGTGGAAATTAAACAATGCTAAGAAGTGCTATGGGGCTTTTAAAGAAGCATGACAAAAGTAGCATAAATAAATAAATAAATAAACAACTCCCAACATTCTCAAGATAACTCAGAATGGGAGGTGTGAGGAAGAGGAGTGAGTGGAGAGGAAAGAATGGGTGTGAATGAGAGGAAGGGAGGAGTGAGTGGAGAAGAGAGAATGGGGTGTGAATAAAGAGGAAAGGGAGGAGTGGGTGGAGAGGAGAGAATGGGTGTGAATATGGAGGAGAAGGAGATATGAAGGGAAGAGCAGTGAGTGGAGAGGAAAGAATGGTTGGGAATAACGAGGAAAAGGAGGAGTGAGTGGAGAGGAAAGAATGGGTGGGAATAACGAGGAAAGGGAGGAGTGAGTGGAGAGGAAAGAATGGGTGGGAATAACGAGGAAAGGGAGGAGTGAGTGGAGAGGAAAGAATGGGTGGGAATAACGAGGAAAGGGAGGAGTGAGTGGAGAGGAAAGAATGGGCGTGAATAGGGAGGAGAGATAGATGTGAAGGGAAGAGGAGTGAGTGGAGATGAGAGAATGGGTGACGATAAAGAGGAAAGGGATAAGTGAGTGGAGAGGAAAGAATGGGTATGAATGAGGAGAAGGAGGTGTGAAGGGAAGAGGAGTGAGTGGAAAGGAAAGAATGAGTGTGAATAAAGAGGAAAGGGAGGAGTGAGTGGAGAGGAGAGAATGGGTGTGAATAAGGAGGACAGGGAGGTGTGAAGGGAAGAGGAGTGAGTGAGTGGAGTGGAGGAGAGAGTGGATGAGAGTGGACAGAGGGGCTTGGTGGTCCACTCACAGGGCTCTCCACTTAATGAAATCCTGGCCCCGTAGACCCACACCACACACCACAAACCACACACCACCACACCACACCACACCACACCACAAGCACACCACCTCACGGGGTTAGCAATTAATTAACCCAAACACAGAGAACGACCTGCTCTGGTACTATGTTGGGTCAAATTTTTATCTACTCCTTGGACTAATTCTATCTACTTAGAGCAAGATATATTTTCTCTCCTTGCTCTAATTTTATCTACTTAAAGCGAGTTATATTTTCTTTCCTTCTAGACCTGATTTCTCACTAACATCGACCGCAAAAGAGAGAGAGAGAGAGAGAGAGAGAGAGAGAGAGAGAGAGAGAGAGAGAGAGAGAGAGAGAGAGAGAGAGAGAATGAAAAACTGTAAGTAGCTTGAAGACAGTATTAACCTCCGCAAAAAAAAAAAATAAAGAAAGAAAGAAAAAAGAAGAAAAGCAAGAAAATGTTAGTACTTTGAAGACAATTTTAACTCTCTTCAGAGACGTATTTTACTTCTTCCTATTCTAAGACGATTTTCTTAGACACAAGAGAGAGTTCTAGTAATAAAGAAGGTCAAAGAAGGCCTATTCCAACTCTCTAGGCCGAAAATTCAAACTAATATCGTCTAGAAATAGTTAGAATAAGAGAGAGAGAGAGAGAGAGAGAGAGAGGAATGTTCATCATATCAGTAGAAATCCAAAGTAAATTTATCAAGAGGTCAGGGGCAGGGAAATCAGGGGTCAGTGTGAGGGTGGGGTCAGGGGTTAAATCGCTCAGCTGTGGAGGTTAAGGGAGAGGGGATCGGGGAGGGAGATGGGGGAGAGGGGAGGTGGGGGTAGAGAGAGGGGTGAAGGGGAGATTGGGAGAGGAGGGGGGCAGCAGAGAAATGTGAGAGTGCTCAAGGGAGGTGATGGAAAAGAGAGAGAGAGAGAGAGGAGAGACAGAGACAGGAGGAAGGGCTGGGAAGAAGACAGGTATGAACAGACAGGTGTGGTGGGCAGACGGGCAGGTGGAGGGGTGTAAGTTAAGAAATAGAAACCAGTGAAACCATCCAGTAAAACCATCCAGTGAAACCAGAGAGTGAAACCAGCCAGTGAATTTCTGAGAAGGAGGTACTTGAGCGAGGGATGGGGTCACGTCACGAGAGATGTCATGCCGGGTCAAGGAAGTTTAAGAGGGGGGAGTTCATGTCAAGAGTCTGTCTAGATGGAGGTCATAGCTTGGGAGGTCATCATGTTCAATGGGGGTAGGGCTGTTAGGGTGCTAAGTGAGGGTTGTTAGGGTGTTAAGTGAGGGTTGTCAGGGTGTTAGGGTGTCAGGTGAAAACTGTTAGGGTGATAGGGTGTTAGATGAGAGGTGTTAGGGTGTTAGGTAAGGGTTATTAGGATGTTAAATGAGGACCGTTAGGGTGTTAGGTGAGGGTTGTTAGGGTGTTAAATTAGGACTATTAGAGAGTTAGGATGTTAGATGAGGGGTGTTAGGGTGGTAGGTGAAGGGTGTTAGGTGAAGGTTAAGCTGTTCAGGTGTTAGGAGAGAGGTGTTAAGGTGTTAGTGTTAAATGTGGGGTGTTTCCATCCAGCTTTCCCTCCAACCATCTATCTACCTATCTACATGTCTATCTATCTATCGGTCCATCAATCTATCTATCTAGGTGGCAGTCATATCATTGGGCTATCAAGTCAAATGGGGACAGGGCTGTTTGGGATGAAAAACAAGGCCATCTGAACAACGTGAAAAAAGCCTAAAAAAAACAAATGGCCGAAAATTTGGGCCAAGGTAAAAAAAAAAAAAAAGTTTATTGCCCCACCTTACATGCCTATCTGATGGTGGGATCGAACCCGGGATTGGCGGAATGGCAGACACACACGCTACCTACCAGACCACAGAGGTTCCACCACACAGGTAAAATAGCCAGGTGGGGGCAATTCCAGGTGTTTTAACGGAGAGGGGGGGAAGGGGAACGAAGGGGGGAGAGGAAGGGGGGAAGTAAGGGGGAGAGGAAGAGGGGTTAAGTAAGGGGAGAGGTAGGGGTCGAAGTAAACGGGAAGAAGAGGGGTGAAGTAAAAGTGGAGAGGAAGGGGGCGAAGTAAGGGGGGAGACGAAGGGGGTGAAGTAAGGGGGGTGAAGTAAGGGGGGAGAAGAAGAGGGGTGAAGTAAGGGAGAAGAGGAAGGGAGCGAAGTAATGGAGAAGAGGAAGGGAGCGAAGTAAGGGGGGAGAGGAAGGGGATGATGTACAGGGGGAAGAGGAAGGGGGCGAGATAAAGGGGGAGAAAGGGGTCAGATAAAGGGGAGAAGGGGGGGGAAGTAATGGGGGAGGAAGGGGAGAAGTATGGGGGGAGAGGAATGGAGGCAAAGAAGGGGGGGCGAAGGGGGGAGATGAAGGGGGAGAAGGGGGCGAAGTAAAGGGGGAGATGAAGGGGGGAAGTAAGGGGGGGAAGGGAAGAGGGGCGCTGAAAATCCCTAAGGCATCAGCCAGAAAAACGTCATCATATCAAGAACAGGAGGTCTTGGCGCAGCGGTGGGGTGGTTTATGCAAATCCCCCACGTATTCCCTGCGTATTTAAGGCGGAACGAGGGTAAGCGTTGAAAATGTGCCACTGCAATCCCACGCCAACCACCACGCCAACGACCCCAACGCACGGAAACACAGGCCAAATCTCTCTCCTTCCCCCTTTCTCCACGTCTGATGTCTGGATCTGTAAAATTTCTTGGGCCTTACATCTTGTGCTCGTAAATGGACTTCTTTTCTTTTTCTTTTTTCCTTTTCATGCGACGACCAACTAATTCTATTCAGCTTAGGAGAGATTTCAGCATAGGAGAGACTTCAGCTTAGGAGAGACTTCAGCTTAAGGGAGATTTCAGCTTAGGGGAGATTTCAGCTTAGGAGAGATTTCAGCTTAGGAGAGATTTCAGCTTGAGAGATTTTAGCTTAGGGGAGATTTCAGCTTAAGGGAGATTTTAGCTTAAGGGAGATTTCAGCTTAAGGGAGATTTCAGCTTCGGAGACATCAGCTTAGGGGAGATTTCAGCTGATGAGATATCTCTGGTCGTGAAGTAGTTAACGAAGACAATAACTAACTTCTAGAGCTTAAAAAAATCTCAATCAAGTAAAGAAAAAAAAAACTTTGGATCATCATAAAAAAGGTCATCAGAATCAAGACCTTAATATTCATTCCTTGAGCCTTAGGACCTTTTGTGAATACATGGGCTGTCGATTAAGACCTGCTGTGAATACGTGGGCTGACGATCAAGACCTTCTGTGAATACGTGGGCTGACAAGACCTGTGAAAATGTGGGCTGACGATCAAGACCTGTGAATTTGTGGGCCTTTATATATATATATGTGTGTGTGTGTGTGTGTGTGTGTGTGTGTGTGTGTGTGTGTGTGTGTGTGTGTGTGTGTGTGTGTGTGTGTGTGTGTGTGTGTGTGTGTGTGTGTGTGTGTGTGTGTGTGTGTGTGTGTGTGTGTGTGTGTGTGTGTGTGTGTGTGTGTGTGTGTGTGTGTGTGTGTGTGTGTGTGTGTGTGTGTGTGTGTGTGTGTGTGTGTGTGTGTGTGTGTGTGTGTGTGTGTGTGTGTGTGTGTGTGTGTGTGTGTGTGTGTGTGTGTGTGTGTGTGTGTGTGTGTGTGTGTGTGTGTGTGTGTGTGTGTGTGTGTGTGTGTGTGTGTGTGTGTGTGTGTGTGTGTGTGTGTGTGTGTGTGTGTGTGTGTGTGTGTGTGTGTGTGTGTGTGTGTGTGTGTGTGTGTGTGTGTGTGTGTGTGTGTGTGTGTGTGTGTGTGTGTGTGTGTGTGTGTGTGTGTCCGACTCTGGGCATAGGCTTCACAGCCTGCTCTCCAGACCCAGTAGCCCTCCTACAGACCATACACCTCTACATGGGCTGACGATCAAAACCTGAGAATACGTGGGCTGACGATCAAGACCCTCTGTGAATACGTGGGCTGACCAGTTTTTTTTTTTTTTCCCTTGTGTGAAATTGTTGTGGCGTGGGTGTGAAAAATGGAGGCGTTTGTGCGAATAGTCTTGGTCTGTTTCGTGCCAGTACGTTATTTGGGAATCTTCTTTATCTCACCAACAGTTCTCTCTCAGTCGTTTTCTCCATCTTCCTTCTCGTTTTCTCTAACCGCTCTCTCTCTCTCTCTCTCTCTCTCTCTCTCTCTCTCTCTCTCTCTCTCTCTCTCTCTCCTTGTCTTATTCTCTCTTCTTATGCTCTTATGCACATGAAAATTTATAAAGCAAAAATAAGAAACAAAGAACAGAAAACATGGAAAAATGTTCTTTCAAAGAAATTTAAGCACGTGAGGTATGCCAAATCCAACACCATTGAAAAGTTTCGACACGAGAAAACACTGACATTTGTTCCTTCTGACACCTAATTCTCTCTGACACTTTACTGCTCTCTCTCGAACTCACCTTGACTCATTCTGACATTAAATTTACTGACACCTGACAAGAGTTCCTTCTGATACTTAAATCACTCCATCAACTCACTGCTGTCACCAACTCACCTTAACCCTTTGTGACACTTACTTCTCTCTGACACCTGACAATCATTCCTACTGGTACCTAATTAGCTCTGATGTCTGACAGTTCTTCCTCCTGACACCTAAATCAGTCTGACACCTCACTATCCGTCACCAACTCACCTTTACCTTTTCTGACACCTAATTTAATTGACACCTGATCCTCCACCTGCCTGCCTCAAGACCTCATTCACTGACACCTGACCACTGACAATTCATTACTGACTATTCTCTCTCTCTCTCTCTCTCTCTCTCTCTCTCTCTCTCTCTCTCTCTCTCTATATATATATATATATATATATATATATCTATCTATTGGCTTCCTCTATTCCATACATCTTTCCACGTCCATCCCTCTCGTTATTATTCCAATCATTCAGCTTGCTAAATTCTCTCTCTCTCTCTCTCTCTCTCTCTCTCTCTCTCTCTATCTCTATCTATCTATGTATCTATCTATGTATCTATCTATGTATCTATCTATCTATTGGCTTCCTCTATTCCATACATCTTTCCACGTCCATCCCTCTCGTTATTTTTCCAGTCATTCAGTTTGCTAAATACTCTCTCTCTCTCTCTCTCTCTCTCTCTCTCTCTCTCTCCGACACATTTTCACCACACATGTTCCTTCCGACACTTCACTCACGCTGACATTAATTTATTTACTCTTTACCAACGTTCACCTTGACTCCTGACACCTGCTTGCCTCAAGAGTTGACGTCAGTGCTCTCTCTCTCTCTCTCTCTCTCTACCTACCTACCTACCTACCTACCTACCCACCTACCTACTTATCTATCTATTTGTCTACTTCAGGCTTTTTTCTTTTCTTCTATTCCAATATTAATTCCACCTACTCTTGCTCTCTGTCTCAGTTTATTTCTTCCACACTTTAATTTCGCCTTCTCTCTCTCTCTCTCTCTCTCTCTCTCTCTCTCTCTCTCTCTCTCTCTCTCTCTCATATTTACAGCGCCCTCCATCGCAGTGACCGCCTCCATAACGTCACACGTATCTCGTCCCTTCCGTCATTCGCAATCTTCTCGTTTCCCTCTTTTTCTTCTTCCTCTCCTGCTCCTCTTCCTTCTTCCTCCCCTCCTAGTACTCTTCATTCCTCGCCTCTTCCTTTTCCTCCGGCCCTTCTCCTCTTCCTTCTCCTCCTCTGGGTCACCCCCTCCCCTTTTTTTTTTTTCCATGCATCCTCTAATGATCTTCCTTATCTTCTCTTCCTTCTTCTCCTCCTACTTGTCTTCATCCTCTATCTCATCCTTCTCCTGCTCTCTTCCTCCTCCGCCTACCTCTCCTCCTGATCCTCCTCTCCCAAGCCTATATGTCCTCTTAGCTGTTCACTGATCCTAGTTTTTTACAAATTAATTGAGTAGGCATATGACTGAGAATCCATGGGTAAAAACGAAAAAAATCGTCCCAGTCACTTGAACACTTACATCAAAATTTTCAATATTTTTTTCATATCTCAAAGTTCCATTACGGAGGAATATTTTTTTTCTTTTCGTCCTCTTCAGTACATTTTCCATGCTAGTTTTCTGTACTTACGGCTGAGGATTTTGGTTGTGTGTGTGTGTGTGTGTGTGTGTGTGTGTGTGTGTGTGTGTGTGTGTGTGTGTGTGTGTGTGTGTGTGTGTGTGTGTGTGTGTGTGTGTGTGTGTGTGTGTGTGTGTGTGTGTGTGTGTGTGTGTGTGTGTGTGTGTGTGTGTGTGTGTGTGTGTGTGTGTGTGTGTGAGAGAGAGAGAGAGAGAGAGAGAGACAGACAGAGAGAGAGACTTATTGCTATTCTGTCTTAGTATCGCAGTTTAGACATAACCTCTAACGGGAGCTGATTAGTATGAGCCAAGCGTCCTACTGCAATTATCCTCCCTCCTTATGTTTGCAGTAATCTTCATCTCTACTATCCTCTTCTCTCTTCGAACTGTTTACCTGTCTTCCCCCTCCACTTCCCTTATCCTCATCTTGCTTCCCTCTATTCACCTAAACTTCTCTACCTCCTCCTCCTCTTCCTCTACCCTCATCTCTCTTCCTCCTATTCACCTATCCTCCTCCACCTCCTCCTCCTCCTTTTCCTCCTCCTCTTCTTCTTCTATCTTCATCTCTTCCTTCTATTCACCTATCTCCCGCCACCTCTTCCTCCTCTTCCTCAGCTCTCCTCCTGTTGCCTCATCATTTCCTTTTTTACCTTCCTTCCTTCCTCCCCCTCCTCCTATTCCCTCCATCCTCCTACTGTTCCTTCCATCCTATTTCCCCTCTTCCTGTTCCTTCCATCCTCCTTCCCTTCTTCTTTCGGTTCCTTCCATCCTCCTTCCCCTCTTCCTGTTCCTTCCATCCTGTTTCCTTTCTTCCTTCTGTTCCTTCCATCCTCCTTCCCCTCCTCCTCTTGTTCCTTCCATCCTCCTCCCCTTCCTTCTTCAATTCCTTCATTTGGTCCTCCCCCTCTCTCTGCTCCTTTTTGTTTCTTCATCTTTCTTGTCTTCTCTTCTTTACCACTGTATTCTCTCCTCTCTCTGTCCTCTTCTGTCGTGATTGTTTGGCCACCTCTCCCCCCCCCTCTCTCTCTCTCTCTCTCTCTCTCTCTCTCTCTCTCTCTCTCTCTCTGTCCTCAGGGAAGAGAGACTGCCTGACTCTCGTATTCTTCGTCGGCTTTTTTTTTTTTTTTTTTGGCTTTTCAGCAGTTTTTCGTTTTTTTTCCTCTACGCATTTTTCCCTTTCATTTTCGTGCTAATTATCCTCTTTCTCTCTCTCTCTCTCTCTCTCTCTCTCTCTTTCCTGCATTCCTATATCTTCACCATATTTTTGCTTCCTCCTCGTTTTATTTTTCTTTTTTATTCATTTTTTACTGACTATCGTGTCATATTTCTACGTTCATTATCAACTTACTCTTGTCATCAATTTTCCTCTCGCATCATTATTTACATTTTTCACTTTGCTTAGTTTTGTTATTCTTATTATAGTGTTTTAAATTCGTTTCCACCTAGCATTTCTATTGTCTTGGGTTCCTCTTTTTTTCGTGTTTTCTCTTTTTCTCTTTTTCGTGTTATTATTTTTTATCTTTCTTCATTTTTGCATCGTCGCTTTCGTGTGTGTGTGTGTGTGTGTGTGTGTGTGTGTGTGTGTGTGTGTGTGTGTGTGTGTGTGTGCATTTCTACTGTCTTGGGTTCCTCTTTTTTTCATGTTTTCTCTTTTTCTCTTTTTCGTGTTATTATTTTTTATCTTTCTTCATTTTTGCATCGTCGCTTTCGTGTGTGTGTGTGTGTGTGTGTGTGTGTGTGTGTGTGTGTGTGTGTGTCCGTTTTATCATTCGGTAACTCTTCCTCATATTCTTTTGTCATTACCTGGTCTCTCTAATTTTTCATGACTTCCCTTTCTTGATCTATGTTACCTTCCTAACGTCCTTCATCATCATCATCATCATCATCATCATCATCATCATCATTATTATTACTACAAGCAGTACCACCATTAGCATTCGGCAGTGTCATCTTTATATCTTTAAGACTATAATTTTTGCCCAAATTACTCAACATCATCATAATCGTAATCACAATCATCATTATCATCATCATCATCATCATGCAGTGCTACCTCCTTCCTTTCTTTCCCATCCTCAACTTTTAACCCTATTTCTTATCTTTTTTTTTTCCTCTCTCCCTCCCGTAAATTTTCTTTCTCTTTCCTTATTTTTTCCGAGTCAGTTCGTAAATTCCCGCTCGGTTTCTTCTCTTCGTAAGTTAGTGTGAACTTTATCTGAACGTAACTCTTGCCATTACAATCTCTTTTCACTTATTTTCGGCCTTCCCTTCCCCTTTGCCCATGTTCTCCCCCGCCCCTTGCCTCCCCATCTCAGCTGTATTCCCCATCCTTCTCCCCTCTTCTTGTTTCTTTCAGTTCATCCCCTCAACTTCCTCCCCTCCCCTAACCTCCAATTCATTCCCTACTCCCTTCCTCTCCTTCCCTCCGGTTCATTCCCCCTCCATTGCATCTTCCCCTTCTCATTTCACTCCTCCTTCCTTTCCCCCATCTCAACTGCATTCCACTTCCCTCACCCTTCCCCTTCACGTTTCACCCCCTCCCTTCGCACCTTTCAATTCTTTCATTCCCCCATCCCTCACCCCACCATCAATTTATTCCCCTCTTCCTCCCCCGTCCCCTCTTCCCCTCCTCTCCACTCCTACTCTCTACCCCTTCTTCTTGGTTCACCTACTTTCCCTCTGTCTTCCCCCTCGCTTGGCCCTCTCACCTTCATTTTCTACTCCCTCCTCTCACTGCATTATTATTTTCCACCAACCTCTCCGTCTCTCAAACCCACTCGACTCTCCCCCACTCCCACCTCTTCTCATCTATTCCCATCCTCTCCCTCCGATCTTCCTCCTACCCTCCTTGTCTTCCTCCACTCCCCTCTCTTTTCACTTATTTCCAGCTCCCTCTCTTCCTTCCTCTTCAATCTCCCTCCCGTCTGCACCCTCTTTCTTTCTCCTCCTTCCCACACTCTACCCTCCACTTTCTCTTTTTTTTCCTTATTTCCCCCGCCTTCCGCCTCTCCCGCCCCCCCTCCTTCATCTTACTGACCCCCTCTCATTACCTCCCCTCTCCTTCCCCCATCCCCTCAAATATCCCCTCCTTGCTTTCATTCCTCTCTCTCCTCACTCACTTACCCCTCTGTTTCCCCTCTCTTTCCTCTTCATTCCCTCATTCTACCCCTTCCCAATAATTTCTCCCCTCTCTTTCAGTTTAACGTCCTTACTCTCTTTTCCCTCTCTCCTTCCTTTCCCTTTTCCTTTCCCTCTCACTCTCCCTTTCCAATCCCTCTTGCTTTCCCTTTCACTCTACCTTTCCATTCCCTCTTCCTTTCCATTTCACTCTCTCTCTTTCCATTCCCTCTTCCTTTCCTTCTCACTCTCTTTCCTTTCTCTCTTCCATTCTCTTTCCCTCTCCCTCTCTTCTTCTCCTCCTACCTCTTCTCTCCTTTCTCCCTCTCTTTCTCCTGTCTCCCTCCCTCTCTTCTTCTCCCTGTTTTCCCTCTTTCTTCTCCTCCCCCTCCCACTCACTTCCCTCATCACTGCGCTCCTTCTCCCCCTCACCCCACCCCGTCAGACCGCCCTTCCGCCTCTCGTGTCTCGATCAGGCGTTTTAAGAGTTTCATTCCGCAAATTTATCGTGGAGAAACTTTGCCCTTGCACACTAAATTCCTGACTAAAAATTCTACGGACTGAAATGGCTCAGGGGCACATTTTAATCAGATCAATAAAGTTTGTGTGTGTGTGTGTGTGTGTGTGTGTGTGTGTGTGTGTGTGTGTGTGTGTGTGTGTGTGTGTGTGTTCGTCCCCATTTCTTCAAAATCTTCCACCAAAAACAAAACCAAGAAGGAAACAAGCACGCAACTTTTTCCTGTCCTATCTTTTATAAAAAAAAAAAAGAAACAAAGGCTGATACCCGGTAAGTTTTATCCCTTCCAAATAAACTTTAACATAAGTGAGAAAAATCAAACATCCTTCATTTCGAAATACGCTTGGAAAAATTGTATATATATATATATATATATATATATATATATATATATATATATATATATATATATAAAGACTATTGAAGTCGCAGGCTTCATACATAAGGTCTGAAAAATCATTCTACTTTCTATAACATAAAAAATACATTGATAAATAAACTAGTGCTATCGAAGGTTCTAAAAATGATGCATGAAAATTACTCTAAACTCTTGATAATACAGGTAATAATAGAATAAATAATACAGGTAATATACAGGTAATTAATAATACAGGTAATAATACAGGTACAGTAATTATTAATACAGGTAATAATACAGGTGATAATACAGGTAACAAATAATACAGGTGATAATACAGGTACAGTAATTAATAATACAGGTGATAATACAGGTAATTCATAATACAGGTAATAATACAGGTAATAAATGAACTAGTAATATCAGACGTTTATAAACAAGGCAAATAAAGTCAGTCAATACGCTAATGACAATAATAAATAGGTGAAATAAGAAGCGTCATAAATACGGTTTGAAAAATTAGTATATCCTTAAAATAAAAAATAATAAAAATAATAAGCCAGGTGATATCAAACGCTTAATCAACAAGGCTTTAAAAATTTCCCGTCTTAGCTAAATATTAAGGAATAATAAATAAATGTGTAAAATAAAGATCTCAATAAAAATAAATGATAAAAAACAGCAAATAAAGCCGAGCGTCTGAGAAGCCTTGGCATTTGGGGTTGGGTATGAGCAGGGTGGGGGGGTTGCTCTCTCACTTTCTCTCTCGCTCGCTCACTTTTTCTCTAATTCTGTCTTACGGGACTATATTTTCTGTGGTATGTTCTCTCTCTCTCTCTTTCTCTCTCTCTCTCTCTCTCTCTCTCTCTCTCCTAATTTTTCCATCCACACCACGTCTTTGTTTTCAACTTTTTTGTGTTTGACTCGTGTAATTCTATCACGTTTTTCAATTTCCCTTATGCTTTCTCTCTCTCTCTCTCTCTCTCTCTCTCTCTCTCTCTCTCTCTCTCACGGAAAGCAGAAAAATATTGTCACTCTCCGATGTGGTCTTCTCACACGGCCGCACACACACAAAAACGCACACACTTATACAGAAACACACACACACACACCTGCCTGAGAGAAAAGTATTAACCTGACACACCTGGAGAGAGAAAGTGAAGGAAGTAAAAGGAGAGAAAGTATTAAAATGAACGTGGTACATAAGACAGACACAAAATGCCACACACACACACACACACACACACACACACACACACTTACACGTACATGCATATAAAGACGCACACACACTCACATGTACATACATAATATAAGCACACACACACACACACACACACACACACACACACACACACACACACACACACACACACACACACATATAAACAAGCACAGAGACACAGACAGACACTCATGCACATGCTGTACATAATACACACACACACACACACACACACACACACACACACACACACACCTGCGTCTCTATTCCCAATCACACACACCATAACCTTTTAAACTGACCTCAAGGATAATAAAAACTCATTTCAATTAACCCTTCCTGAACGAGACGTAATTCTTGACCTTCTTGGGAAATACTCAGTGAAAAATAAGGAAGAGTGTTTGACAGGTAGGTAGGTAGGTAGGTAGGTAGGTAGCATGGTAGGTAGGTAGGTAGGTAGTAGATATATACATAATGGATGGGTAGATAGACATGGACAGACAGATAGATAGAAAGACAGATAGATACAGATAGATAGATAGACAGAAAAACAGGGAGTATAAAATTGAGAATGACAAGAGAAATATGAGAGACAGGGAAGGGCAAACGTATTAAGGAAAGACTGCTAAAGAGAGAGAGAGAGAGAGAGAGAGAGAGAGAGAGAGAGAGAGAGAGAGAGAGAGAGAGAGAGAGAGAGAGAGAATCGTGAGCGTGTACAGCAAGGGTTCAAGACCTCTCACATGCCACCTCCATCACACACACAAGTTGCCGTGCTAAATTTCTCTCTCTCTCTCTCTCTCTCTCTCTCTCTCTCTCTCTCTCTCTCTCTCTCTCTGTGGGTAATTTAGCTTTCTCAGTAAATACAGCAAATATTCCTGTTATTAAAAGGGACATGAACATTTATGTCAAGAGATTAAGTAACTTTTAAAGAAGACAGCAAACTATGACTCGTATTCTCGTCGGTTATGGAAGCTCCCTAACACCTCTTCCTTAGCGATTTAGTTTTGAATATGGCTGGTTAATATCCTTTTGTACGTTATTTATGCTCCAAATGGTAGTAATGGATTAAATAACACAGAGGAGGATGGTAAAGATTAATATCGGCTCCTGGCCTTTGGTTCCTTCTTCCTTGCATAAAAAATGCAAAATAAATCGCTTACGAAAAGGTGTTAGGGATGGACTGGATAGAGTAGGTACTTACACAGGTAGACCAGGTACAGCACCACTAATTACCTGCAACAAGAGAAAGAATATTAATGAGACTATTATACACCGCAATACTTAATTACACATGACATATGACTCTCTCTCTCTCTCTCTCTCTCTCTCACACACACACACACACACACACACACACACACACACACACACACTCATTCTCTCTCTCTCTCTCTCTCTCTCTCTCATACATAACTAACTCACACATTTCTGCTACACGTTATCCCAGCAAGGAAGTCTGCATTTATAGTAAGTTTCTGAGTATGTTTAACAAGGTGTTCAAGTGCACTGTTTTTGTAAATATAAATGAAGTTAAGGGCAAAATATCCAAATAATATAAATACCCTACTTCAAAACAGTATAACTTATGAAACACACACACACACACACACACACACACACACACACACACACACCCATCAACCCACCCACCCACCCACCCACCCACACACACCCACCCACACACACACACACACACACACACACTTACCTTAAATTTGTCTTAACATTTCACAAGAAACTATTCCATACACTTAAGATTAAACTAAGGATCTGCTATACCCTGCTCACTTTGCCTTGGCCTAAAATTGTCATCCATCCTCCTTGAATGCTGAGTTACGAAAAGAGATTGATACATGAATGCGATGCTGATCACGAAGAAGTGCTACTGAAAATACGTAGAGCCACAGTAGTATCTTTTTCTGCCACTGAGCTACTTCGATCTCCAGCTCAACCTCGTCCTCGAACTATACCTCCTAGTCCCCCTCGACCATCATCTCCCTCACTCTTATCTCCCCAATGTCTCCCCCTCTCCCTCCCTCCCCAGTCTTCCAGTACTTCATCTCACAGCTATTATCACACACACACACACACACACACACACACACACACGACGGCCAAGACTTCACCCTTAAATTACACCTCAACCTCCAAATCTTATCCTAAACCTCCAAATCAACCTCATTCTTCACCCTCAGACTTAATCTCATCCTCAAACTCTATCTCAGCCTCCAAGTCTAACATAACCCTCCCCTCAAAGTCTGCTACCTCAAGTCAACCTCCAACTCAACCTCAACCTCCAATTCTACCTCTACCTCCAACTCTACCTCAGTATCAGCCTCCAGTTCTACCTCCACCTCAACCTTCATCTCTACCCCAACTCTACCTCAACCTCAACCTCCAAATCAACCCCAATTCCACCTCAACCTCAACCTCCAACTCAACCCCAACTCTATCTCAACCTCCAACTCAACCTCATCCTCCACCTCCACCTCCATGTTAGCCCTCTCGCCTCGCACCTCACTGCTATCTCGCCGTTATAGCCTCTCTCCCTCCACCGCCTCCACCTCCACTACCTCATCTCACAGTCATTAACCCCCACCACCACCACCACCACCACACAAAAGGCGTATTCAGGAAGTTTCTCAGTTGTGCTCGAGGGACGCCTTCACGTGGTGGCATTGATATGATGGGCGGTGGAGCTGACTGGTGATACAAATGCTCCTGAACTACCCTATCCCCCGAAATCATTGATGGTGGACTGCCAAAGGAAGCCTTAGCCTGCAGTCTACTGAGTTCACGTTTCAGATGGGCCTAAGACAACAACAATGACAACAACTACCACTACTACTACGACTGCTGCTGCTACTATTACCCTTACTTCAGTCACTAATAGTGTTGCTGTTGCTGTAGCTACTACTACTACTACTACTACTACTACTACTACTTCTACTATCTTGTCCATTTATTAGGACGAACAGTATTCCATAGTAGTGAAGTTTGACCAAAAAGACAATCTGTTTTACCATTTATTTTTTACAATTAATCGGGTCAGGTTACGAGGTGCTAGGAACCTTTGTAAATGAAGATAAAAATACAGACACATACACAATTTAACCTTAAGAATGTTTTTAAATACCAAGACCATTATTCCCCCCTCCCCGTGACCTGGGTTGACCTAGGGGGGAGGGGAGGGGAGGTCATGGTGGGTCTATTGGTGGGGGAGGGATTGATATTGCGAATTTAAGGTGGCTATTCCACTCCTAGGCGGTGGTGGTCTGCGGATTCCTGCTCTCTCTATCATCTAGGTGCCGATTCTCTCTCTCTCTCTCTCTCTCTCTCTCTCTCACTGAAATTGGACTGTCCACCCTCAAAAGACTACCATAAGCCAACCAACAACCAACACTGAACACTTTTAACAATTTCACAGTAAAGGGTATTGATTATGGTGACAATGGCCTCTCAATCACCGTAGCATTCTAACCCATTCACTCCGATGATGCATAATTTTCGCTTCTTCCTGTTATCTCCAGACGATTATATTGATCTTAAGTAAGGCCTCTTAAAATGAAGGAGTTATTGAAGGCCGTACCTAACCCCTTCCGCTCCAGTTGTCTTGCTAAACTCATGTCAATACGTCTGGAAGCAGCGAAATTAATCAAAAGAGAAAAAGCAGCTGAACCAAAACTCAACACACAATACCTACCGATCGCTTTCATGTAACAAACTAATAGACAACACAGGTATCCCCTTCCATTAGCCCAACACTGCCTACCTGCCTAATTTTTCAAGAGAGACATAAATAATAAAGGTATTCCATTAGCAGGCAATATCTATCTTTCCACTGTCTATCTCAGGTGTGTGTGTGTCTCTGTCTACCTTTCTTACTTTGCTTTCTGTTTATCTATATACAAAAATAGCTATACCAACCCATCAATCTCTCTCTCTCTCTCTCTCTCTCTCTCTCTCTCTCTCTCTCTCTCTCTCTATATATATATATATATATACACACACACACACACACACACACGGGGGTGCGGATGTTACTGGTACTTTTAAAGATTACCTAGCAATCTAGCTAGCTAGTTTGCTAACTGGCAACTATCGTGCCTCTGTTTCCAAGGGATATACAAAAATGATGTTCCATTAGCGCCATCAGCACTGGAGGTTAAAAGTCGAGCTTAATTCCAGATAAAATGCACTGGGTTTAGTCTTTGTCCATTCGTATTGGTACTTTCGATCTACTTCTGTCAGAGACTATTTATCTACTTACCTAAGCTATCTGCCTTCCTGCACTGCTATTATTCTCTTTATCTCACAACAGTTACGTTAGTGATAACCTCCCTTATAACAAACAGCGCTAAAGGGATAGAAGAGTACAAAAGAATTCAAAGGTAAACAAACAGTAAGTGATCTAGTGGTCCTTTCGACGCTGCTGTGTTATAGGGTAGGGTATAACTACTGTAACATATTTATTCTATGTATTAAAGACAAGGATAGGAAAGCAGGAAAGTTCTGTACTTTTCTTTATATTCCTTTGTTCTTGTATATAGCTTCCTACCTACATATCTTCTTGTACCTACCTACTTACCTACCTACCTACCTACCTATAATTTATTTTCTCTAAGTGGCAAATCCTTCTCCTTTTACAGCAAATTTCATGTAACTCAGAGGCAGAACAGGACAATACTGCGGCTCTACCTCCTTCCCACAGCACTTCTTCGTGACTAGCACCATATTCTAGTGTTAATTTTGGGGTTAATTCTGTGGGTTAGTCGGATCAAGAGCTGCTGGTCGGTGAGTGAGTCGGATCCGAAACTGATGAGTCGATGTATCAGTCGGGACATGAGGTGAAGAGTCAGTCGGTGAGTCAGATCTACAGAAGACTAGTCGGATGCGATAACTTGAGACTCTCTCTCTCTCTCTCTCTCTCTCTCTCTCTCTCTCTCTCTCTCTCTCTCTCCTGTACAGTCGGAAAGGTAGCCAGGAATGAAGCTACTGAATTAGTCGGGTTCAGTACTTAGTTGGTGGAGCACTGAAGCATAAGGATCAGTAAAGTCACTTGGGTCCACATCTAGCTGGTACTGAGCTACTGAGTCAGTGAGTGAGTCAGTAAGTTGGATCCGGAGGCTAAGTGAGGACCGGCCAGGTGAGATCAGGACAGGTGAGGTGAGGTGAGGTGAGGTGATCAGGTTAAATGAGGAGGTGAGGTTTGGTGGTCAGGTGAGGAGGTAAGGTTTGGTGGTCAGGTGAGGTGATCAGGTGAGGTTAGTTCAGGTTAGCTCAGGTCATTACAGGTCAGGTCAGAGGAGCCGAGTCAGCCAAGGAGGTGAGGTTAGGTGGTCAGGTCAGATGGTCAGGTGAGGTGGTCAGGTGAGGTGATCAGGTGAGGTTAGTTCAGGTTAGCTCAGGTCAGCACAGGTCAGGTCAGAGGAGCCGAGTCAGCCAAGGTAAAAGTCCCGCCATTATAGACACAGAATGAATCGACTCGTTACTACATTCAGGTCTTCACAAAATCGCCCAATAGTCTTCAAAATTTTTCCCTTACCCTCGCCCGTCTGGCTTTGGGGGACGATATATTTTCAGACCCAAATTCTTCGCCGATTTTCTCCTACGGGACCCAAATTCTCCAGTCGTTCTCCTGCGTTAAATACCGTACCTTTCTCATGGTTCACCTCGAGAATATATTTTCAGTTTCTAGTGTACAGCGTAGTTCTGTTGGTATTGGATATCAGTTTGGGTACCACCAGGACGCTTCTATGCAAATTAGGTGACGTCCAGCTTTGCCTAGGCCACCACGATAACGACTATTACTACCTCTACTACTACTACTAGGCTACTGCTATTACTACTACTACTACTACTACTACTACAACTACAGACCCAAGCCTAACCGTATATCAGCTATGATTTTTTCTCAATCTTAAATACAGGCATCGTCCATTGTCAACATAAATGATATTCCTCAAATACTCTTTCTTTTCGCCTCTCTTCCTTTCCTCCCTTCCCCTCCTCTCCCCTTCCCCCCTTGCCAACAGTAGCCTCGTTGACCTTTCAGTACCCTGGTTAACCCATCACGGACTCGTTAACCTCAGCCTGCCCCCTCCTCCCTCCCTTAGAGCATTGGCTGGTCTCACTTGCCTTTCATAACTCGAGTCCAATCTCTCGCTGGCCTTCCCTCTTCTCCTCTCCTCTCTTCTCTCTCTTCCTCCTCCATGCTCTCTTCTCTCCCTTCCTCTCGCCTTTCCTTTTCCCCTCCTCCTTCTCTTCTTCCTTTCTCTCCCATTCCTTCTTCTCTTCCTCATTAATTACCCTCGTCCTCTTCTTCCTTCCCCCTTCCTCTCCTCTTCTCTCTCCTCCCCTCCCATGCTCCCTTCCTCTCGTTCTCTCTTCTATCTTCTCTTTGCATCTCCCTGCCTCTTCCATTCCCTCTCTCATTCCTTAATCTCCCTTGACCTCTCCTTCCCTCTTTTTTCCTCTCCTCTCCTCTCTTCCTTCTTCTCCTCTCCCTCTCTCTCCCATGCTCTTTTCTCTACCTGTATCTCGCCATCCCTCTTCTCTCCTCTTCTCCCTTCCTCTCTCATTAATTCTTCTCCTCTTCCCTCCTCCTCCCTCTCCGCTCCCAACCCTCCTCTCTTCTCTGCTCCCTCCTCTTCCATCATATCTCAAGCCTCATCACTCAGAACAGTCTCAATGTTCTCTCGTTTACGCCTTAACTCTTTGACGTCCCCTCCCCTTCTTCCATCACCACAGTACCCCCTGCCACTTCATAAATAACACTTCTCTTCCCTCTTCTCCTTCCTCTACCTCTCCTTCCATTCCTTACTTCCCATTCCCTTCCCAGATGACAGTTCACTCTTTCACTTTTTGACCCTTCCCATCACATCTTTGCCTTCATATCCTCTTCCTTCCTTTCTTTTCCTTTCCTTTCCCTGTTCTCTTTTCCACACCTCTCCCTCCATTCCTTACTTTTCATTCCCTTCCCAAATGACAGTTCACTCTTTCACTTTTTGCCCCTTCCCGTTACATCCCTTCCCTTCATCTCCTCTTCATTTCTCTCTTTTCGCTTCCTGCGCCTTCTACTTTCTTTTCTCCCCCCCTCCCTCCCTCTCTCTCCAGCCTCTCCCACTTTGTACATGATTCTTCCAATCTCTACACACTCTTCCTCCCCTTCCAGTCCCGAATTCATCCCACCGCCAACGACAGCAGGATTTTTTTTTTTTTTTAATATCCAACAAACTCTTAAATTTTCCCCCCTCCCATGACTTTAAAACCTAATTCACTCCTCTTCAAACTCACTTCTATTTCGTCATCATCATCATCATCATCATCATCATACTTCTGCTCCTACTCCTAGTCACAATCCCAATCCTGCCACCACCACAACCACAACACCACTACTATCATCATCATCACCATCAACATCATCATCATCATCATTACCCTCACCCCTCCCACCTACCACCACCATCACCACCAACACCACTGTCATCATCATCATCATCATCACCCCTCATCCCTCTCTCGTACCACCACCACCACTACCATCATCATCATCACCCCTCATCCCTCCCTCCTACCACAACCACCACCACCACCACCACAACAACTATCACCATCATCATCATCACCCCTCATCCCTCCCTCCTACCACCACCACTACTAACATCATCATCATCATCATCATCATCATCCCTCATCCCTCCCTCCTACTACCACCACCACCACCACCACCACCACCACCACCCCTCTCAAGAACTCTTTCTATCCCTTACCATCTGTTCCCATCCAGCCATCCCCATCACTCACCAGATTCAATTACCGTATCACCTCTCTCTCTCTCTCTCTCTCTCTCTCTCTCTCTCTCTCTCTCTCTCTCTCTCTCTCTCGTTTATTTTTGATCTTTTTCTCCTTTCTTTCTCTCCTCTCTTTCTCTCCCCTCATCTCATCTGTCTTTTCCTCTTTTTCTTCCTCTTTCTTCCTCTCCTCTCTCCTCCTCCCTCACTTCTACTTTTTCTCCTTTCCTTGTCTCTCTTCCCCTTCTCTCTTCTTTCCCCCCCTTTTCTCGCCTCTCCTCCCGTCTCCTCTCCTTCTCTCCCCTCATCTCAACTCATCCTAACTCAGCTCATCTCAATCCAGCCCAACCTAACGCAACAACTCAAATAAGCTCAATTCAACTCAGATCAACCTAGCTCAGCCCATCGCAAGCTAACTTAAATCTTATATCCCCCCATCCTTCCCTCTCCTCTGTCTTCTCTCTTTTCTTCCTTTCCTTCCCTCTCACCTCTCCACCTCCTCGCCTCTTTCTACCTCCTCTCCTCTCCATTTTTTACCTCCTCGTCTCCCCTCCCTTCCTTCTCTATCCTCTTTTAAATTCTTCTCCTCTCCTCCTTCCCTCACCTTACCTTTCTCTCTTCTTTCCTCTCCTTTCCTTACCTTACCTTGCCTTACCCCTACTCTCCTCTCCTCTCCCTCCCTTACCATACGTCTCCTCTCCTTTCCTCTCCTCCTTTTCCTACCTTACCTCTCCTCTCCTCCCTCCCTTACCTTACCTCTGCTCTCTTCTCCCCTACTTTTTCATCTCCTCCCCTCTCCTCACTTCTCTTTTTATCTCCTCTCCTCCTCTCTACTCCTTGACTCCCCCTGCCCCCGCTCTACAGCTCCCTATAATACTCTCTTTGATTACACATTCGGGAGCTGTGGGAGGGACACTACAGCATCATGCAAGAGAGGAGAAGAAGAGAGGAGAGGAGAGGAGAGGAGAGGGGACGAGACGAGAGAAGAGAAGAGGAGAGGGGACGAGAGGAGAGAAGTGGAGAGGAGAGATTAGGGAAGGAGAGTAGAGGAGAGAAAAATGCAGTTGAAAGTAGGGGGGAAGAGAGATAAGGAAAGGAAAGCAGAGGAGAGGAAAAAGCAGAAGAAAGGAGAGGAAAGGAGAGAGGAACGCAGAGGAGAGGAGAGCGAAGAGTAAAGAAGAGAAGAAGAAAAAAAAACAGAAGAAGGGGGAGGAGAGATGGAGAAAAAACAAGAACTCGAAAAGATGAAACGAAAAAATGAAGATTATGAAAAGGGAAAAGAACGAAAGGGGAAATGAAAGATAGGGATGAAGAAAAAGAAGGGCGAGGAAGCGAGGGAAGAGAAAAGGAGAGGCAAAGAGAGGAAAGAAGAAAATACAAGAGGGGAAAGAAACAGAGAGAAGAGGAAATGAGAGGAGGAGGAAGCAAAAAAAAAGGAAAACAGAAGTAAACACGAACAAGAAAAAGAGAGACTAACAGATGGAAAGACGAAGAAAGTTTAAAAGAGAAGAAAAGAGAGCTCAAGAAAGAGGAAGAGAGAGAGAGAGAGAGAGAGAGAGAGAGAGAGAGAGAGAGAGAGAGAGAGAGAGAGAGAGAGAGAGAGAGAGAGAGAGAGAGAGAGAGAGAGAGAGAGACATTCAACAGCTCTTCCTAAACAACACAGAATAACTCACCACTTTTTCTCCCACCTCTCATCAGCTTAAGTCACCCCCTCAACCACCCCATTAAGCCTGTCACACGATTATACAAACGAGCAATTATAGGCAACACAAAAACAAGAAGGGAATTATATTTAAACTGAAGAATCCACACAAACCTCTGATTAAATTATATATTTTTTTGACTACCATCTTTCTCTTCCCATGATTTCTGACCTCTCTCTCTCTCTCTCTCTCTCTCTCTCTCTCTCTCTCTCTCATCATTCTTCTCTACAACTCCTCACGACACCACAACCAGTCCCTCCCTACCTTCTCCCCCTTTACCTCCCTCTCCCCTCTCCTCCCCCCTTTCCTCCCTCTCCCTATCTTTACCCCCTTCCCCTATCATCATCTACCACAAACCCTTTATCCTCTCCTCCCTTTCTTTTTCTCCTTTATTTTATGTCTCTTTCCTCCTTTGATAATCATCTCTTTATTTTCCTCTGCTCACTCCGCTTATTCTCTCGTCTCGTCTCTTTTCTCCTTTTGTTTACCTTTCTCTCTCTCTCTCTCTCTCTCTCTCTCTCTCTCTCTCTAAGTGTATCGTACAGAAGTATTAAGTGCAAAAAGAAAAGGGGGTTTCCACTTGGAGAGGTAAGGTACAGTTTTCATTAACCTGTTCATAGCCAGATGTATCCCCTACACACACACACACACACACACACACACACACACACACACACACACACACACACACACACACACACACACACACAAGTACATCAGTAGAATAAGCAAAAAGGACGTTCTCGGGCTAGCACCTCCATCGATCTGTTTTGCATATTACACCTTAAAATTCACTTATATCTTAAGTTCCCCCATTTAATATTGACAGAGTTTACATAAATACCACTCAGGGTACAGAAGAATATTAACCCCTTCACTACACGTCTTCAAAAATCTGAATAAAATAAAGAATAGATTGATACAAATTATAAAAAGTCTTAGCACTGAGGGAATGGTGACTTTTTTTTCCTCATCACACGTAACGTCTCTCAGTGTCGATCAAATCTGGGGGAAGTAGAAATAAAATAGTAGTAGTAGTAGTAGCAGCAGTAGTAGTAGTAGTAGTAGTAGTAGTAGTAGTAGTAGTAGTAGTAATAATAATAATAATAGTAATAATAATAATAATAATAAATAAATAAACAATCGTACTTAACGGGATTTGGTCATCTATGTAAAACTGCACAGGTGTCTTGTCTCCAACCCCCCCCCTCTCTCTCTCTCTCTCTCTCTCTCTCTCTTTTCGTCATCCACAAACCCAGAGTCCCTTCTGTCCCCTCACGTCCAACTACCAACCTCTCCAGCAACCCAACCCCCCCCCCTCTCCCCTCATTCTTTCCTCCTCTCTCTCTCTCTCTCTCTCTCTCTCTCTCTCTCTCAAAACCTACCCCTTCACTTTCCCCAAACCCACACGCCCTACTCTTCCCCTCTTTTTTTCCTTTCCCCCCTCCCCTCTCTCCCTTCCTTTCCTCTCACCCCATCCTCTCTCTCCCTCTCCACGTCGTCCTCTCGACCTCAAACTCCTAATTCATCGTGAAAGCGAATCGCCGCAGGTTAAGTGAAGAGATGTGGAGAGGAGGAGACAGGGAGAAAATGTGTGTGTGTGTGTGTGTGTGTGTGTGTGTGTGTGTGTAGACAGGCATATTGGATTATCACACACACACACACACACACACACACACACACACACACACACACACACACACACACACACACACACTCACAGATGAGGGGAGTGGGGGTGAGGGGGATGAGGGTTTAAGGGAGTATAAGGGGGGGGTAGAGACGGGTCCACCCTGACACCTGATACCCTCACCACCTACTTAGCTGTCTCGTCCGCCTTTTCCATCGCCCTTACTCACATTCGGCCCTTCCATATTTTGCTCATTGTCCCTACTCACTAACGACCCTCCTCTTCTCCCTATTCACTAACGACCCTTCCCCCCCCTCTGGCTCTTTAACTCCTCTCTCTCCCCCCCTTCCTCTCTACATCCCCTTTCTTTTTCCTCCCTCCTCCACCTGTTCTTTGCCAATCTCTTCTATTCTTTCCTCTTACCTCTACCTTTCCCTCCCTTCCACATCATAACCCTACCTCACTCTCTTTCCAATCTTCCTCCCCCCCTCTTGCTCTTCATCTCTTCTCCCTCCCTTCCTTCCTCCCTACATCCCTTTCCTCCCTCCCTCCTCCTGCGTCCTAGCCTATCTCTTCAATTCTTTCCTCATTTCTCTACCTTCCCCTCCCTCCCATATCATAACCCATAACTCTCTTTCCTATCTTTCCCATCTTCCTTCCCTTCCAGCTCTTTATCTCCTCTCCCTCCCTTCAGCCTCCCTTTCCTGATCATGTGAAAGGGATGGGAAAGTGAATAGAAGGGATAGGAAGGGAACAAAAGGGAAAAGAAAGAAATGAAAGAGGAGAGGAAAGCAGAGGAAAGGAATGGAAATGGACAAAAAAATAACAAAAGAGAAGGGAAAGGTAAGGTAGGGTAGGGTAGGGTAGGGAAAGGTAGGGTAGGGTAGGGTAGGGTAGGGTAGGGAAAGGTAGGGTAGGGTAGGGTAGGGTAGGGTAGGGTAGGGTAGGGTAGGGTCGGGTAGGGTAGGGAAAGAAAGGGAAAGGAATGAATCAAAGGGAATGGAAATGAAGGATATAAAATGGAATGGGTCGGAATGGAAAGGAACATAATTAAGGAATGGAAAAGAGAGAGGGATGAGAAAGGAAGGACAGGGAAAGTTAGAGAGAGAGAGAGAGAGAGAGAGAGAGAGAGAGAGAGAGAGAGAGAGAGAGAGAGGGGGGGGGGAATGGGCGACAAAGACCACCAGATAACGAGTGGAGTGAGTGTCAAAACCAGACCTAATCATCCATACACCCATTCACGTTCTCTCTCTCCCTCTCTCTCTACTTTCTCCTTTCATACTTCCACCTATCTACTTCCCTCCCTCCCACTTTTTTCTCCCTCTTCCTCCCCTTCCTTCTCCCTCTCTATCTTTTAATCTCCCTCATCTTCTCCCTCCCTCTACCTTTACATTAATCTTCTTTCTCTCCCTTCCTAGCTCTCCCTCTTCTACTCCCCATTCTTTTGCTATTACTATTCATGCTCCCTTCCCTTCCTTCTTCTTTCCCTCCCTTTTTCATCTCCCTCTCCCTTCTCCTCCCCTTTTGCACTTCCTTCTTCCTCTTCCTCCCTTCCCACACGCCTTTCCTCTCCTGCATTTCCTTCTTTCTCTACCTCCCTTCCCACAGCGCTTTCCTCCCTTTTTGCATGCCCTTCTTTCTCCTCCTCCCTTCCCACACCCCTTTCCTTGATCTTTTTTCTCACCCTTCCTTCCCTTCCATCTCTTAAATGCCCACAGAACCTTTTAATGTCACCCTCCCACTCCCCCTCTCACTCTTTTTCTTCTACACTCTTAATTCTAATCCATTCCCTTCACTCTATTTACTTCCATTCATTTAACCCTACTTTTTTTTTCCTAAGATGCTTTCCCTTTTTCTTTAACAACATGTAGACCAACTCTTATTCATCTCTCCCTCCCTCCCTCTCTCTCTCTAATATTCTATCCTCTCCCACTTTCCACATTATTTCTCTCCTCTCGTCTCCTCCCTCCTCTCCATTCGCCCCCTATGCCTCTCCCACCCTCCTCCTTACTTATCACTTCATCGCTTTCCCGTCTCCCTTCCTATCATGTCTCCCCTCTATCCCCTTCTTCCCTCATCTATTCCCCCTTTCCCCTCCCTCTTTCTATCCTCTTTCCTCTCATCTTACTCCCTCCCTCTCCCCCTCTCTCCTTGCCTCTTTCCCCTTTTTCCTCTCCCCTCGTCACTTTCTGCTCTCGTTCCCTATCCCTCCATCCTCTACTTCCTCCCAGCTCTCGCCATCATTCCTTTTTTCCCTTCATTCCTCATCTTTCATCATTTCCTCTCATTCCCCTCTCTGCTCTCCTCCTATCTTTCCTCTTTTCCCCTCATCTCCTTTCATCGCTTCCTCTCATTCCCTCTCTGCTCCCCTGTCGCCCTTCCTCTTTTTTCCCTCATCTCCTTTCATCGCCTCCTCTCATTCCCCCTCTACTCTCCTCCCAGCCTCCCTCAATTCCCCTCCTCTCCTCTCATCACTTCCTGCTTCCTCTCACATCGTCTCCTCAAGTAATGGGTAAAGAGAAGAGATGAAGCAAACAGTTTCCCTTCCTTACCCCCCCTCCCTCCCCCCACTCGCTTGCCCTCCTCCCCCTCCCATCTTTTTCCAGACCACCTTCCCCTCCGGCATCATAGCTCCCCCCACCCTCCCCCCACTCCAAGCTTCCCTCCTCCTCTCTCCCTCTCCTGCATCTTTGCTCCCCCTACCTCCCCCCACTCTAGCTTTCCTCCTTCCTCCCCCTCCGGCCTCCTTGCTCTCCCACCCTCGCCCCACTCCAAGCTCCCCCTTCTTCCCCTTCACCCCCCTCATTCCAGCCCCTCTTCTCCACCTCCCACCTATCCTTCAACCCCCACCCCATCCCTATCCCAAGCCTCCTTCCTCCCTCGTCTTTTACACCCTCCTCCCCCCTTCTACCCTTCCTCTGAACCTCCCTTCCTCTGCCCTTACTCAAAGCTCCCACTCCCCCCTCTTTCCAGGCCCCTGACTACCCCCTCCCACCCTTCATCTAGGCCTCCCAACCCTCAACCACCCCCTAACCCCTCCCCTCTCCAGTTCCAGTACCCCCTTCCAAACATTCCCGCCCCTCCCACTCCAAGCCCCCAGTCCCCTACTCTCTGCTGCCCCCTACCCCCTCCAACCCCTCCCCCAGGATCCCCCCACCCCCACCACCACTCCAAGACCCCCTCCCTCAGAGTTAAACTTAATGATGTGGCCCCCTTTAGGATGCAGCCGCTGTTTTTATTTTAGGGTGTTTTTTTTTTAGCTGAGAGAGAGAGAGAGAGAGAGAGAGAGAGAGAGAGAGAGAGAGAGAGAGAGAGAGAGAGAGAGAGAGAGAGAGAGAGAGAGAGAGAGAGAGAGAAGACTGGGACAGAGAAAGGAGGCAAACTTAAAAAAAGAGAGAAGAAAAGCCTGAGAAACAAGACAGAGGAGCGGTGGAGAAAGGAGGAAAAATGAGGAGGGAAAGAGGCAAAGACGATGAAGGAAAAAAAAACAGTGAGCATTGAAACGACAAAGAAAAACGGAGGAAAATAAAAAAACACATGAGAAAGTTGGAGACAGGCTGAGAGAGGCAACACAGAAAATGGAGAGACAGGACTGGTCATGAGGGACGGAGAAGGAGGGAGAAGATGAGTAAAATGAAGGACAGAGAAGGTGAAGGAGATTGTGGAGAAAAAGGAAAGAGGGGGATGAAAGACTAACTAGAAAAAAAAAGGGGGGGAATGAAAAATGTAAAAAGACAAGACTGATAAAAAAAATGATGGTGAAGAGGAGGCTGTGATAAAACATGATAGGAGATTGATAATAAGGACGGAAATGAAAGCCTAACAACTAGATTACAGAGAAGGAAAAATGTGAGTGATAAGACTGATAAAAAAAGATGGTAATGAGGAGACTGGGATAAAAGATGACAGGAGATTGATGATAAGCAGGGAGGTGAAGGACTAACAACTAAATTAAAGAGAAGGAAAAATGTCAAAGATATGGTTGATAAAGAATGAGAAGGCGATAAAGAGGAGACTGGGCTAAAAGATGACAGGAAATGGCGGGGGACAGGGCGACTTGGAGGCGGTTTGTTTGTGGCCACCCCAAACGGGATTGAGGCGTCTGGCAATAGATAGATAGATAGATGAAAGACTAACACCTAAATTGCATAGACGAAAAAATGTGAAAGATAGGACTGACAAAGAAAGACAAGAGGATAAAGAAGAGATTGAGATAATGGAGAAAAGATGATTGATAATAAAAGAGGAATTAAAAGGAAAACAGATTAACCCCTTCAATCCAATACCTTACTTTCATATGACTTGTTACGATCTGAAAATTCTCCTTAACTTAGAACAGACCTCTACTATATCCTTTTTTCTCGAATTTGGTCTAAAATTGACATCTCTCCATCTTGAATACTGAGTTGTAGCATGCGATTAACCCTAGAATATGATGCTAGTCACAAAGAAGTGCTATGGAGAGGATGTAGAGCCGTAGAGATGTCTTTTTCTGCCACTGAGGTACGTGAAATAGGCTACAGAAAGACGAAAATTTGCGCTATGCTGAGAGAGAGAGAGAGAGAGAGAGAGAGAGAGAGAGGGTTAATGAAGGCCATATTTCAACCCCTCCAGGTCGAAAAAGTCTCTCCGAAGCTGAACATAATCATCCAGAGACAGAAATATTAGAATGTTATAGACGACACTGGGCAGAAGCGATTATAGAGAGGTACCGTGAATTTTGAGTTGAATTAGAGCAGGTTAAATGAGAGAATTATAGCCCATCCCTTTACTATAACTTGACTATTGAAACCTGAGTCACTATGAAGATATAATTATTGTATTTTCAATAATGATGCAGTCTTAATCTGTGCATATAATTCGTGTATTTAATAATAATAATAATAATAATAATCTTTCCCTTCCTTACTCTTCTACTTTTTATTTTTCCGTCTATCTCCTTCCTTTTATTCATCTCTCTCTCTCTCTCTCTCTCTCTCTCTCTCTTTCTGCAAGTAGGACGAAGGAGAGGCTATAGTGAGAGATGACATGATGATGATAAATTACGTATTCTCTCTCTCTCTCTCTCTCTCTCTCTCTCTCTCTCTCTCTCTCTCTCTCAGCAAGAAGGACAGGAATTAAGAGAAAATACAAAGACAAAAGATTAGGGTGTGGACGAAGAAGACACGAGAAAGGAGTGGCGAAGAAGGTATAGAAAATGCAAAATGAGAGACAGACTTCACGAGAGGGTACAGAGAGGAGTGAAAGAAAGAGAGGAAAAAGAGCAGGGCAGAGAAGAGTGGCTAGAGAGGAGCAGATTATGGACACTGGAAGAGAGGAAAATTAAAGGGATGGTAAAAAGAAAAGAGAGAGAGAGAGAGAGAGAGAGAGAGAGAGAGAGAGAGAGAGAGAGAGAGAGAGAGAGAGAGTAAATAACTGAGTAGGCACGTCAAGACACAGAGAACTGGGCAAAGAAGAATAATAAAAGAGGAATGGGGAGAAAGGACAAAACGAGAGGCTGTGGCTGGGGTAGGGGTATTGGTATGGGGTATTGGGAAGTATTGGTATGGGGTATTGGGAAGTATTGGTATGGGGTATTGGGAAGTATTGGTATGGGGTATTGGGAAGTATTGGTATGGGGTATTGGGAAGTATTGGTATGGGGTATTGGGAAGTATTGGTATGGGGTATTGGGAAGTATTGGTATGGGGTATTGGGAAGTATTGGTGTCGGAGTGTGGGGGGTAGAAGTAGTAGTATTCTGCTGACCCCCCCCCACTTCATCCATCCACCCGCTTCCCTACCACACACACACACACACACACACACACACACACACACACACACACACACAACAATACAGCTGACATACCCCAGATTCATGCTCTCTCTCTCTCTCTCTCTCTCTCTCTCTCTCTCTCTCTCCACACACACACACACACACACACACACACACACACACACAATACAGCTGACTTACCCCAGATTCATGCTCTCTCTCTCTCTCTCTTTCGGAAATTCGCTCCCCCTTTTCCCCTCCTGTCATTCTTTTCCCTCCCCCTCCCCATAACACTCCAGTCTGACATCCCACTCATCTCCTCCTCCTCTCCCCTCCTCTTCTCCCCCACCTCCTTATTCTTCCCCCTCCTCTCTCCCCACTTTCTTATCCTCCTCTCACCCCAACAACAAACTGCAACTGAAAATATTCCTTCCCATTTCCTCTCCCCCTCTTCATTCTCCCACCACCCTCCTTCACCCTCTTCCTCTTCCTCCCCTCAATCAAACACACACAACAGCTGACATTACTCACCCCTCCCCCTCTTTCCCCCCCTCCTTCCCTCGCCACTGTCCCCCCTCTTTCCTCCTCCACACTCACAATACCCCACACCTTCTCCTTTTTCACCCCAACCACGTCAACTATAGCTTATATCCCCCCTCCTTCCTTTTCCCTCTCCCCTCCTCCCCTTTTCTCCTCATCATCATGCCACCCCTCATTTCCCTCTCATGCCCCTTTTCCCCATCTCCTCTTCCTTCTCTCTACATCTTAAATCCCCTCATCTTCCCGTCTCTCGTCTCGACTCTTCTCCTGCACATCTCCTTGCCATCTTTCTCTTCTTTTCGCTTCCCCAAGCCATTTTCATTTCCCCTCCATGCCCTCTCATTACCTTCTCTTCTTCCCCCTCTCTTCCCCAAGCATTCCCCTTTTCCTACGCTCAATCACCCCCCTCTCTTCTCTCTCTCTCTCTCTCTCTCTCTCTCTCTCTCTCTCTCTCTTCTCCCCAACCATAACACACGGCAACTGATATTTCTCTCATCTCCCCACTCCTTCCAGCATTCTCCGCTTCTTCTCAACTCCCCTTATCATCCATCTTCTCTCCCCCAGCCTCCCAACACCTCCCTTATCTACACTCCCTATCATTAGCCTCTCTTCCTCAACCACAACACTCACAGCTGACAAATCCCTTCCTCTATCCAACCTTTCATTCCCTTTCTCACCAAACTCTTAATATCTGTTCCTTCCTCCCCAGTCTCCTGTCACTCCTCCCTTTTCCTCCAACCTCCTATCACCCCTCTCTTCTTCCCAACCTCCTATTACCCTTCCCTCCTCCCCAACCTCATATCACCTCTCCCTTCTCCCCAACTTCATATCACCCCTCCCTCCTTCCCAGCTTCCTATCACCCCTCCCTCCTCCCCAAGCCCATCTGTCACCCCTCCATTCTCCTCCCCACTCATAATACTATACAGTTTACATCAACCCATCCTCTCTATATTTCACATTCTCCTCTCCCCTTTCCTCCCCTTCTCCCCACTTCCTTTCCTCCCTTATCCCTCACCTCCTAGCATCAATCCCTCCCTACCCTCCACTCCTCCTTAACCCTCTACTTCTCTCTCTCTCTCTCTCTCTCTCTCTTCTCCCCAACCATAACACACTGCAACTGATATTTCTCTCATCTCCCCACTCCTTCCAGCATTCCCCGCTTCTTCTCAACTCCCCTTATCATCCTCCCTTTTCCTCCAACCTCCAATCACCCCTCTCTTCTTCCCAACCTCCTATACGGAAAATATTCTTAGTAAAATAACCATTAGTAAGGAGGACGTATTGAAAGAAATTAACAAGTTAAAACCTCAAAAATCGCCAGGTCCGGACGATATATATGCAAAAATTATAAAAGAAACCAAAGAAGAATTATGTCAGCCACTTTTAACGTTATTTAATGACTCTTTAAGTTCAGGAGAAGTTCCAGAGGCGTGGAAAACCGCAAACGTAGTGCCCATCTTTAAAAAGGGTGATAAATCAGCTGCGTCGAATTATCGTCCGATAAGTCTAACGTCAATAGTAGGAAAAATGTTAGAGTCAATTTTGGCAAATAAGATTAGAGAACACTTAGAAAGATTTAATCTTATAAACGAAAGTCAGCACGGATTCAGGCAAGGACGATCCTGCCTCACAAATTTGTTGTCATTCTACTCGGAGGTCTATGAGGCAGTAGATAGCGATAAAGCTTACGATGTTATTTATCTGGACTTTAGTAAAGCTTTTGATAGAGTCCCACACGAAAGGTTAGTTAGAAAGGTTCGAGCACACGGTATAGACGGCGATATCTTAAAATGGATAGAATCCTGGCTGAAAGGACGAAAGCAGAGAGTATTAATAAATGGAACTAAGTCGGACTGGGGATTAGTAACTAGCGGTGTACCACAGGGTTCAGTACTCGGTCCCTTATTATTTATCATATATATAAATGATCTAGACTTAGGAGTCAATAGCAGAATCAGCAAATTTGCCGACGATACAAAAATAGGGCGTATCATTAACTCGACTGACGATTGCCATTACTTACAAAAAGACCTCGATACATTGTCCAAATGGTCTAAAACTTGGCAAATGGAATTTAACGTTGAAAAATGTAAGAACGTAGGCAAGACCATTGGAGATACTAAATACAGCTTAGATAACAAAGAAATTAGCAAATCGGAATGCGAGAGAGATCTAGGAGTTATGATTAGTAACGACCTTAAACCTAGGCAACAGTGCATTAATGCGAGAAATAAAGCAAATAGGGTCCTAGGATTTATTTCGAGAAGCGTGAGCAATAGATCATCTAAAGTAATACTGAAACTTTATCTAGCATTAGTAAGGCCACATTTAGACTACGCAGTACAATTTTGGTGTCCTTACTATAGAATGGATATTAATTCGTTAGAAAATGTACAGAGAAGAATGACTAAAATGATACATGACGTCCGGAACCTGTCATATGAAGACAGACTGAAAAGACTAAGTCTGCATTCGCTAGAGAGGCGTAGAGTAAGGGGAGACTTAATTGAGGTTTTTAAGTGGATGAATGGTATAAATAAGGGAGATATTAGCAAGGTACTTAAAGTGAGCATACAGGATAGAACTAGAAATAATGGTTTCAAACTAGAAAAATTCCGTTTCAGAAAGGAAATCGGTAGAAATTGGTTTGGTAATAGAGTAGTAGACGAATGGAATAAGCTACCTAGTAAAGTAGTTGCTGCCTCTTCCATTGAGAGTTTCAAGCATAGGCTAGATAAGCATATGACAAATAAGGGGTGGATATAGAATAAAGAAAATATTATAACCAATACTAATTCAAAAATAAATTTTCTTTTCAGGTTACACTATGATAGTCTCTATTCTCCTTTCACACTTTCCTGTAAAATGTCCACGCCAGTTTTTCTATACGGCGTGGTGTTCTTTCTGACTTTTTCCTGCCGGCTTCGGCTGGAGGGTTTGGAGGGCGGGGGAGAACCTTCTTCTTTGCTATCCTTATCTCATTCTAGTAGTTCAGTTACTCTTCTAGGAGCTGCCTAGCATGGGCCAACCGGCCTACTGCAGTTATCCTCTCTTCTTATGTTCTTATGTTCTTATGTACTTCACCTCCCCTGTGGTCATCCCTCCTTCCCCACTCACTCCTCCTCTTCCCTCCCTTAGCTAGCATCCCCTCCCTACTCCCTTTCCCCCACCCCTCCCCTTTTCCTACCTTCCCCTCCCACTCCCCTTTCTCCGTCAGCATTCCTCCTTCCTATATCTCTTCCTTCACTCTAACATCCAAAGTATTTTCTTATATACTAGACAAAGACGATTTCATTCAGACGAGAGTGAGTCATAGGAGCCAGGGCGCATCCCAAGCACCTCCCCTTCCCTCCCCCCTCCCCTCCCCCCTTACAAAGACCTCCATTTATCCTCCCCCTTCCCTGATTTATGTGAGACCAGTTTACATTAGTCCTTCTCTCCCTCTGTCTCCCTCTTTAGTCTCTCTCTCTCTCTCTCTCTCTCTCTCTCTCTCTCTCTCTCTCTCTCTCTCTTCATTCTCCCCTCCTTCCTTAATCCTAATTTCTACTTCCACCCTCTTCTCTCATCATTACACTCTCTTCTCACCTCTTCATTATTCTTTCATCTTGTTATCTCCCCTTCTCTCTCTCTCTCTCTCTCTCTCTCCCTCTCCCTCTCTCTCTCTCTCTCTCTCTTCTCCCTCTTTCCTTAATCTATATTTCTACTTTTGAGCTCTTTCTTCATCATAAATGTATCTTCACCTCTCTCTCTCTCTCTCTTTCTCTCTCTCAACCCCCCCTCCTGTACGGTTCATTACTTCTTTCCACAATACCTCCTTCTCCCCTAAATACTCTTTTTCATACACCCCTATCCCTCCCCTCCCCTCCCCTACCCTTCCACACACCCCAACCTATCCTGTAAATCTCCCTCCTACACCCCTATCCCCTCCCCTACCCACACTACCCTCCCTTTCACGTACCCTTATACTTCCTCCCCTACCCTACCCTCCTCACATCTCCTTCCTAACCTTCCTATTCTTCTCTAAACCTTCACATATCCCATACATTCTTCTCCCTACACCCCATCCCTTCCCTAACCTGTCTTCACACTGCCCTACTCTACCCTCCCTATCCATCCCCTACCCTACCCTCCACACATCCCTTTCCCTACCCTTCCCTACCCTTCCACACCCCAAACTATCACAATCTCTGCCCTACATCCCTATCACATCCCTACCCTTCCCTACCCACAGTACTCTCCCTTCCTTTCACAAACCCCCATCCTTCCCCTGTCTTACCTTCCTCCCATCCCAATCCATACCCTTCTGCACATCTTTACCTATCCCACATTCTCCCCCCTACACCTCTATCCCTTCCCTATCCTACCCTACCCACACCACCCAATTCTTCCCTCCTTTTTCCACACCCCCTATCTTTCCATCTCTCTCTCTCTCTCTCTCTCTCTCTCTCTCATTCCATCCTACCCTCCCTCTTCCTATTCTCACCTCTTTCCTTTCTTAGTCTTGTTTCTCTCGTATTTCTTATTTTCTTGTCTGTGTTGTGTCTTGTTTCTTGTCTTGTCTTCTCCCCTCTTCACTGTCTCACATTTCCTCCCCTCTTTCCATTATCTAGTTGTCTTAATTCCTTCTCCCCTCATCCTCACAGTCTCCCTCACCATACTTCCCCTCTTCAGTCTTTATCGTTACCTCCTCCCTTTCCTCCATCCATCCTTCTTTTACATCAGTATCTCCATTCTCTCTCTCTCTCTCTCTCTCTCTCTCTCTCTCTCTTCGGCATCTCCTCCCTTTCCTCCATCCATCCTTCTTTCACATCAATATCTCCATTTTATCTCTCTTTTTTTTTTCTCTCTCTCTCCTCAGTTATCTCCTCCCTTTCTCCATCCATCCTTCTTTCACAATATCTCCATTTCTCACTCTCTCTCTCTCTCTCTCTCTCTCTCTCTGCACGGGACTAATACAGGCAATACAAATCGCTAAGGAACAGGTGTCACGACCAAAGCGACTTAAGATTACGACCCCAAGGCTTACCTGTCGAGGTGCTCATTACCTGCCACTTCCGCTGACTTACGTATGGCTCACCTGAAACAAATAAATAAATAAATAAATACATAAACAAAAATAAACAATCATTTTCTCATACTGCCATGATTCTCTCTCTCTCTCTCTCTCTCTCTGAAAACGTACATCTAACGCAATTCCCTAACTAATTTTGCGTCGAGCGGGGAAATTAGCTTACGGTGAGGGGGAGGGAGTGGAGAGAGGAGGGGGGAGAGTAGAGAAGAGAGAGGGGGAGAGAGAGAGAGAGAGAGAGGAGGGAGGGAGTGGGAGGGCGAGAGGGGAGGAGGAGGAGAGGGGAGTTAAAGGAGGAGTGGAGAGACGAGGGAGGGAATAGTAAAGAGGGGAATGAGTAGGGGAAAGGGGAGAGAGGGAGTAGGAGAGAGGGGGATGGAGTAAGAGAGGGAGGAAGAAGAAGAGAGATTGAAGGAAGGAAGTAGGAGAGATAGGGAAGGGAGTATGAAAGGGAGGAAGTAGAAGAGAGAGGGGAGGGAGGAAGCAGAAGAGAGAGGGGAGTGGGAAAGAGAGAGGGAGAGAGAGGGAAGAGTGGGAGAGAGAATGAGAGGGGAGCTTAGGAAGTAGAAGACAGACGAACCACAACACCAGGTAGTCCGTTGGCGCTCTTTCAGTGTTCGTTACGGCTACCAACAAGTGATTTATTTTGAGAGACTTTTCGAACTGGGGGGAGGGGAGTTAATTATAGCCTTAAGTAACATCTTCACTGCTAGAGGTTTGTCCTATGCTGAACAAAATTAAATAGTGGTAGAAATAAAAAATAGATGGATAGATAGATAGATAGATAGATGGATAGACAGACAAACACATAGATAGACAGACAGATGCACAAACATAAAGACAGATAGACAGACAGACAGACAAACACATAGATAGATAGAAAGATAAAAACATGGACTGGTAAATAGACACAGAAAGCTAGAAAGAGAATAACACGTCATTGGAGTAAAGGTTTAAGTGGAGATAAACGAGTGGGCTATGTGGGTAAGATTGCTGTGTGGGTAATTTATGGATGGGGCTTTGTGGGGTAGGTCTAATGTCTTTCTCATCCTCCTCCTATAACCCGTCCTACCCTTCGCTACCATAACCCGTCCAAACTCCCACTCGCTACCATAACCCCTCCACACTCCCACTCGCTACCATAACCCCTCCACACTCCCCTTCGCTACCATAACCCCTCCACACTCCCACTCGCTACCATAACCCCTCCACACTCCCATTCCCTACCATAACCCCTCCACACTCCCATTCCCTACCACAACCCCTCCACACTCCCATTCCCTACCATAACCCCTCCACACTCCCATTCCCTACCATAACCCCTCACACTCCCCTTCGCTACCATAACCCCTCCACACTCCCATTCGCTACCATAACCCGTCCACACTCCCACTCGCTACCATAACCTTTCCACACTCCCACTCGCTACCATAACCCCTCAATACTAGACGAGAATACTAGATATATTTATCATCCATTCTCCATCTAACTCTACTCCATATTCAATCCTTCATTCCCCTCCACTTCCATCCACTCGCCACCAAGCTCCTCCCTCCCCCATCTATCCGTCTCTTGCCACTGCTCCACTCCCATTCCACTGCACTCCCCTCTACCTTCTACTACCCTCCCCTCCATTTCACTCCCTTCCATTCCTCTCCCTTCCCCTCCACTTTCTTCAACTCCAATCCCTTCTACGTCCTTCTTTTCCCCTCCCTTCCCCTCTAATCCCTTCCACTCCCCACCATTCTCCTCCCCTCCCTTCCAGTCCTTGTCACTCACCATCACTGCTTCCTTCCCTTAACTCTCCTTCCACCCTCCATCATTCTCCTCCATTTCTCTTCCTTCCAATCAACTCTTCTCCATTCACCCTTTCTCTCTTCGTTTCCACTCCCTTTCTCTTCCTTTCCTTCTTTTTCCTTCCCTCCAATCCGATCCATTCACTGTCTTTTCCTTCCCTTCCAACCACTGTCTTTTCCCTTTTTCCTCTTTTCTCTTCCCTCCATTTCCTATCTATCCATTTCCTTAACTCTCTCTCTTCCTCTTCTTTCTCCTCCACTGTTTTTCCTTTCCTTTCCTTTCCTTCCTCTTCCCTCTTCCCGCTTCCTTCCCTTCTCTCCACTGCCTTGCCTTCCCCTCCTTTCCCTCCACTCCCTAATCCTCCCTCCACCCCCATCACTCAGCCTCCTCCCACTCCACCTCTAATCCACCTGACCCTCTCTCATTTCTCTCACTCTATAGTTTTAATGGGGTACTCTCTCTCTCTCTCTCTCTCTCTCTCTCTCTCTCTCTCTCTCTCTCTCTCTCTCTCTCTCTCTCTCTCTCTCGTTATTCCGTATCACTTTCTCCCTGTTTATTAATGCGAGAAATAGTGTATTAATGCGAGAAATAAAGCAAATAGGGTCCTAGGATTCATTTCGAGAAGCGTGAGATCATCTAAAGTAATACTGAAACTTTATCTAGCGTTAGTAAGGCAACATTTAGACTACGCAGTACAATTTTGGTGTCCTTACTATAGAATGGATATTAATTCGTTAGAAAATGTACAGAGAAGAATGACTAAAATGATACATGACGTCCGGAACCTGTCATATGAAGACAGACTGAAAAGACTAAGTCTGCATTCGCTAGAGAGGCGTAGAGTAAGGGGAGACTTAATTGAGGTGTTTAAGTGGATGAATGGTATAAATAAGGGAGATATTAGCAAGGTACTTAAAGTGAGCATACAGGATAGAACTAGAAATAATGGTTTCAAACTAGAAAAATTCCGTTTCAGAAAGGAAATCGGTAGAAATTGGTTTGGTAATAGAGTAGTAGACGAATGGAATAAGCTAGCTAGTAAAGTAGTTGCTGCCTCTTCCATTGAGAGTTTCAAGCATAGGCTAGATAAGCATATGACAAATAAGGGGTGGATATAGAATAAAGAAAATCTTTTAACCAATACTAATTCAAAAAAATTTTCTTTTCAGGTTACACTATGATAGTCTCTATTCTCCGTTCACACTTTCCTGTAAAATGTCCACGACAGTTTTTCTATACGGCGTGGTGTTCTTTCTGACTTTTTCCTGCCGGCTTCGGCTGGAGGGTTTGGAGGGCGGGGAAGAGCCTTCTTCTTTGCTATCCTTATCTCATTCTAGTAGTTCAGTTACTCTTCTAGGAGCTGCCTAGCATGGGCCAACCGGCCTACTGCAGTTATCCTCTATTCTTATGTTCTTATGTTCCATCCTGTTCTTGGCTCACTTTTCCACACTCGTCCTTCCTTCTCTCCTCTCCTCCACTCTCTCTCTCTCTCTCTCTCTCTCTCTCTAATTCCATCCTTCAGTATCTCCCTTCCTCCTTTCCTCCCATCCATCCTCCATCGCTAATTCTCCTCATTTCTCTCCAGCTTATCCCTTCCCTCCCAGCTCTCTCCATCTCTCCCTTCTTCCCTCCAGCGCCTCATTACCTCCCTCCCTCTTCCCTCCATGCTCATTGCCTCTCCTCCCTCCCCTCCCCAGGCTCTCTCCCCCCTCCCCCCTCCTCCCTTCCGCTTGTGTTGTCGCGGCATCTATCACCACAGCTGCAGCAGACACACACACACACACACACGCACTCCCCCCCCCTCTCTCACTCTCTCTCTCTCTCTCTCTCTCTCTCTCTCTCTCTCTCTAATATTATGAGAAGAGAAGACTAACAGACAGACACGCACGCGAACAGAAACAGATGAGCTGTGACAGACAAGGAAAAGAAAAGGTGAGAGGAATAATTATAAAAGAACAAAAAGGAAAAAAAATAGAAGGAAAGGAAAGGAAAGGGATGGGAAGAGAAGAGGAGACGAGAAGAGAATAAGAGATGAGAGAAGAGTGAAAAAAAGAAAGAAAATGAATATAATGATGGTATGGGAAGAGACGACTAAGAGAAAAGAAGAGATGAGAGGAGGAGAGAGGAAA
>NC_136973.1:4197500-4210000 GCF_032717465.1 Coenobita brevimanus | reverse complement strand
TAATCATGAAGAAGTGCAATGGGAAGAATTTAAAGTCGCAGCATTGTCTTTTTCTCCCACTGACCTGGGTGAAACAAGCTGCAAAAGGACAAAAATCTGGGCCATGTAAGGGTGGAAGTAGTATAGTCAACTGTCCAACAGTTAGTCATGAAGTGCTATGGGAAGGATGTAGAGTCGCAGCATTGTCTTTTTCTGCCACTGATCTAGGAGAGATAAGCTGCAAAAGGACAAAAATCTGGGCCAAGTAAAGGTGAAAGTAGTATAGTCAATTGTCCAACCATCACTTTCCAGCAATATCAGTCACGTGGCAAAATTTACGTCTAATATCATCATCATACACTTTCTTCATCTCTTCTTACCTCACCACTGTTATTAACATTTCACCATCTTAGTGACCTCCAAACCTATCTTCTCTAACACTTAAGGACGCAGTCAGTAAGTTTCTTGTACATTTCCCCTAAGATTTATGTCCATCGAAGAAGAAACTCTAGCATACTGGTAAAGCGACGATGCATTGTGGTTTGTATCGTATCTCAAGTCTTTCTCTCTCTCTTTAAATTTCATCGACCCTTCTCTATCGGCTGCAGCAAAGGAGGGTGTTATGTGAATGATTTTTTACGTGATGGCTGTGCTAGAGAGGGACGCCTTCACGTGGTGGCACTGATATGGCCAAGCTGTTCCTCTGCCTGGTTATACATTTATCTATCTCCCTAACCTATTTCCTTATTATTATTATTATTATTATTACTGCTACTACTATTATTATTATTATTATTATTATTATTATTATTATTGTTATTATTATTATTATTATTATTATTGTTATTATTATTATTATTATTATTATTATTATTGTTATTATTATTATTATTATTATTATTATTAAGGGCTAGACGTATCAAATCCTTAAAATATATAGACTAAGGTTAGTAATAGACCCATATATGATGAAACTACTGTAAATAAAGACACGTTATCATCATCATCATCATCATCATCATCATCATCATCATCATTCCAACCCTAAAAGTCACCAAAGTTTGATGATGATGATGATGATGATGGTAGGGGGGATGATGATAATGATGATGGTGGTGGTGGTGGCGATTATGACTGATGATGATGATGATGATGATGATGTTTCCACTATCCCCACCACCACCATCTGTTCCTCCACCTCTCCCCCTCACCTCCACCTCCATCCACTCATACTGTTAGATTTTTAGCAGTATTTTCCTCATTTCTTTCACCCCCATCCTGACCCCAAATTTATGATGCTTTGGGAATTATTGTTGAATTTTTAAGAACTTGCTGCTGTACATTTATACACACACACACACACACACACACACACACACACACACACACACACACATCATCATGGCACACATACATGACCCTCGTTCTCTCTCTCTCTCTCTCTCTCTCTCTCACTCACTCTCTTTGTGTGTGTGTGTGTGTGTGTGTGTGTGTGTGTGTGTGTGTGTGTGTGTGTGTGTGTGTGTGTGTGTGTGTGTGTGTGTGTGTGTGTGTGTGTTCCAATGCATGTTGTATTTCATTCCTCCCTCTCCATCTCTGTCTCCCAGTTCCTCTCTCTCTTTCTCTCTCTCTCTCTCTCTCACACACACACACACACACACACACACACACACACACACACACACACACACACACACACATTACAACTATCTAAAAAACGCACTGGTCTGAATTTATACCAGGGGCCGAGAGAGCAGTAGTCAAATAAATAATAATGAATAAAAGCGGCACTAAACCTTGCCTGAATAAATGAATAAAAAATAACAGTGGATATGAATGGCGACAAATGAACGAGTGAATGACCACGTTTGAGGTAGTGCATTCCAGTCCATACATCCACGAATTACATGTAAATAAATACCCATATAAATTACGTACACTCAAATACCGTTAACACAAACATATAGTCATGCACGCGCACTGGCATACACACACACACACACACACACACACACACACACACACACACACACTCGCTACTAACATACACGTGAAACATCCAAAAAGTGGAAAGCAAACACCTAAACAAGCATACCTCTCCCCCCATCCCCCACCCACTCTACACACACACACACACACACACACACACACACACACACACACAGGGACCATAAAGTTGTTACTCCCCTTTTCCCTCCTCACTCCCTTCCACCAACCCTCCCCTCCCCTCCCTTACTCTACCACATCCCCTCTCTCTCTCTCTCCCCTCCCCCTCTCTACCCTACTCTACCTCCTCGCCTCTCCGTCTCCCTCCCCTCCCCTCCCTTCACCTGCCCTCCCTTCCCTACTTACCTTAGGCCATGGCTCACCTGACTTGAGTTTCTGTCACCTGTTATTGCTCTCTCTCTCTCTCTCTCTCTCTCTCTTTCCTGGACGGGGAAAACAGGCTGCCCTTGAGTTTGTTTATGTGCTTATTGTGAGTGTGTTTGTGTTTGTTTTACGCGTGTTTATCTGCATCTGTTTATATATCAATACCAGGAATTCTATTTTTATCTCCTATCACGTTTTTTTTTCTGCTTAATTCTTGCCATCTCCAGACGATTTTATTCAGCTTAGGAGAGACTTCATGAACTGGAGGGGTTAGATACAGCCTTCAAACAACCCCTTCATTACCAGACAATCTTCTTAAGGTGAATCAAAATCGTCTGCTGGGTGCTCAAGACGTCCGCGAGATGAAAGGGTTAATTAGCTTATACTGACACGTATGTATTTCCTCTCTATTTACCCCTTGCTTACGATGACGTCTTGCTTTATTCTTACTGTTTAAAGACGACATTTTTCACCTAAGGAATGACTGAAGGAGGTAACTGAAGGCTATACTTAAGTCCTTTATTACTGTCTAATACTGGAGTAAAATAAATAAATGCATAACTAAATAAAGTTGAATGGACGTCTAAAGAATAAGTAATACTTCTCTCCTCCCCTTCTCTTCCCCAAATTCCTCTTCTTTCTTTTCTTCCTCCACCCTTTTTTCTCTTCGTTTCCTCCTCCTCCTCCTCCTTCTCCTCTTGTATCTCTTCCACACTTCCTGTCTTCCAATTTTCTTACTTCTCTTTCCTTTTCCTCCTCCTCCTACACGTCTTTTTCTCTGTTCCTTAATTCTTTGTCTTTTCTTTACTTTCACTCTGTCTCCTTCCTTACTCTTCTGTCATCTTCCCTCTTCCTCCTTCCTTTTTTTTTGTCTTCTCCCGGTCTTATTTTAGCTTCCTCCTCCTCCTCCTCCTCCTCCTCCTCTTTCTTCTCCCCTCCCTCCTCTTCTTTTAACATCTTTTTCTTTTTTGACGTCTCCGTTTCTTACATTAATTCCTCCTCCTCGTTCTCCTCCTCCTTCTCTTCTTCTCTCTTTCATTTTGTCTCCTCCCTTTCTACAACTTCCTCCTCCTCCTCCTCCTCCTCCTCCCCCTCCTCCTCCTCCTCCTCCCTGCTTTGTTTAGTTTTCATTTTCTATTTCCCCTTCCCCCATCTTCGTCCAGCACACCAGTTTCCTCATTTTTTTTCTTATTTATTTCTTCTTTACTCTTTCTCCCCTCTTCCCTTCGCTTATTTCCTCCTCCACCTCCTTCACCTTGTGTTTGTCCTTCCTCCACTACTTCCCCTCTCCCTCCATTCTTTAATTCTCACATTTTTCTTCTTGCTCCCTCTGTTTTCTTTGCATTCCCTAGTTCCCTTTTCTTCATCCTTCCCTTTCACGTTCTGTTATACTTTTATTTTCCTCTTTTTCTATGTATTCTTTTATATTACTTCTTGATTGGCTCGTTATCTGCTTACCTTATTATTATCATTATCATTATTATTATTATTATTGTTATTATCATCATTATTATTATTATCAGCAGCATTACTCGCCTGCTTCTTCTTCATCTTCTTCTTCTTCTTCCATCCTCTTCACTTATTCCTTCTATTTGTTATTTCACTTCGCTTCACCTTTCCCTCCTCTCTTCCTTGCTCCAATTCCTCCACGACCTCTTCCTCCTCCTCTTCCACCTCCTCCCCTCCTTACCCCTCTCCATCCACTACCTCTTCCTCCTCCTCTTCCACCTCCTCCCCTCCTTACCCTTCTTTATCCACTACCTCTTCCTCCTCCTCTTCCACCTCCTCCCCTCCTTATGTTTGTCCCTCGTCTTTCCTTTCACGCTCCTGTTTGATCACCTTTATTTCTTCCTCTTCCTCCACTGCCACCTCCTCTTCCTCTTCTATCCTCTTTCTTCCTTCCACTACCATTTACTCTTATGCTTCCCCTTGCTCTTCTTTGTTCAGTGTTTTCTCCCTCTTTTTTTTTCCTCCACGTCTATTCCTTTTCCTCCTCTTCCTCCTCCTCCTCCTCCTCTTTTCTTCTTCTTCTTCTTCTTCTCCTCTTCTTCTCATCTTCTTCTTCCTAAATCTTCTCTTGCTTCTGCTTGCCCTTCATCATCTCCTTCGCTCATTCCTCCCACCTGCATTCCTCCTTCCCCTTGGTTCTCATTCTTTCCTCCTCCTCCACCTCCTCCTCCTCCTCCTCCTCCATCATCCTCTTTTTCTTCAGTTTGCATTGCCTCCTACGCTTTCTCCTCTCCTTTTTCGTTGGTCATGCCTCATTCTCCCTCGCCTTCTCCTTCCTTTACCACTTCTTCCGCTTCCAAACTCTTCCTTTATTCCTTAACTCTCTCCTTCCTTCTTTCTCTACCTCTTCCTCTTTGCTCCATCTCTCTGCCTGTTCTCCTCTAACATTCTCACATTTTTCCTTCACACTCCTTTCTTCCTCCCTCTTTCTACGTGCTCTTCCTCCTCTTCCCATTCCTTTTCCTTCTCCTACTCCTCCCCTCCATTCTTCTACGTAACCTTTCTCTGTCTTCCTCTCAACATTCTTCCTCCTCCTTCCTCTTCCTTCTTCTCTACTGTCTCCTCTTCCTCTTCCTTCTTCTCTACTGTCTCCTCCACCTCCTCCATCCTTGCTTGTATTTACCCTTCTTCCTTCCTCTTTCTCCTCTTCCTCCAGCTCCTCCTCATCCCCCTTCCTCCTTTCTTCTATTTACCCCTCCTCTTCCTCTTCCTTCTTCCCTCTTCTCCCCTTCCTCCTCCCTCCTTTCTTCTGTTTACACTTCCTCTTCCTTCTTCTGTCCTTCTCCTCCTCCTCCTTCCTTCTATTTACCCTTCCTCTTCTCCTTCCTCCCCTGTTTGCTCTCCTCCCCTCCTCCTTCATTGGTCATGCCCCACTCTCCTTCACCTGCCTCTCGATAACATTTTAAAAGCAGTCTCCCCTCCTATCGCCCCAAGACACCCAAAGATTCTCACTGATTCTATTTTTATCTCTCACTTTTTCCTTTATTGCGTGGTATGTACTAATGTTATTTTCACCTTCTTCTCCCTCCTCCTCCTCAGCATCATCATCATTATTATCATCGTCATCATATCATCCCTTATTCTCACCTACATTTAGGTTCAAACGATTATACAATAAGGTACTTCTTTTCACAAATCAGTTTCTTATTTTAATTCAACCAGACAATATTTTAACCTACAAATCCGTCTATAGTAGCGCTAGTGTTTGCCTGCAAAAATCTGCGGGCCTAAGTAATATCCTTTCCATCACAAAATGTGTGCAAATACCAGTATCTTGGCTTCCATACCGTTCTGACTAACATGTTGAAAAAATTATCGCATGGTTTGGCGTGTCCCGATTACCGACAACTTAGCGCCGTCGTGTCGTGCGAGATCCCCATTTTTTTTTTTTTTTTTTTCTGACACTCCCGGACTTACCTAGACCTAATGCAAGAAGAATTTGGTCGATGTCTATTACAGTTCTCGGGAAAGAAACGAACAAAAGCACAGACACATACACACAGCTTGACTATTATTAAGATCGTTTTACCTATCTATCTCCTTCATGACTCGGCAACCTGTTAAGAATAGAAAAAAATAAATCCCTACTCAGTAACGACCTAGTCTCATTCATTCTCCTCTCCTTTATGCACATTTAATCATCGCTTCTGCATTCACTGCCTAAACTTAACTTCACCTCTCTCTCCCTCTCTCTCTCTCTCTCTCTCTCCTCCAAAGCAAAGTCTTCTCTCTTTCCCACTTCTCCTCCCGACCTTTCTCTCCATCTCTCGTCTCTCCTCTCTTCTCCACTACTCCTTCCCCATCCTCTTCTTCCTCTCCCCCTCCTTCTCCCACTCCCTACCACTTCCCACTTTTCCCGCCTCCCTCACCACCTCTCCCTCTCAAACTCTCTCCTTTCCTCTCTCCCCTCCACCTCCCTCCCACATCAGACAGGCATGTCAACAAGAAGGCAATAAAAGGAGAAGAAGAGCAAGAACAATAAAGGGAGGGGAGGGAGAAGGAGAATAAAGGGGGTGAAAGGGAGGGAGAAGAACGAGGCTGAGCCGGGAAAATGGGGAGGAAGAGAGGAGGGAGAGGAATATATATACTGCATATATGTAGAGAGAGAGAGCGAGAGAGAGAGAGAGAGAGAGAGAGAGAGAGAGAGAGTAGTAAATATCCAAAACAAAGAACAGAGCTTAATGGATTACAAGTCAATAAATAAATGGAGAGAGAGAGAGAGAGAGAGAGAGAGAGAGAGAGAGAGAGAGAGAGAGAGAGAGAGAGAGAGAGAGAGAGAGAGAGAGAGAGAGAGAGAGAGAGAGAGAGAGAGAGAGAGAGAGAGAGAGAGAGAGAGAGAGAGAGAGAGAGAGAGAGAGAGAGAGAGAGAGAGAGAGAGAGAGAGAGAGAGAGAGAGAGAAACAAACAAGGAAGAAGAAGGACGAGAAGAACAGGAGGGGAAAAGGAGGTAAAGAGGAAGGGGGAGGAAACAGCAGAACGAAGAGGATAACACAGAAAGAAAAAAAGACAGGGAGGATGAAAAAAACAGAGAAAGAAAGAAAGTTGGAAAACGATGAAAGAACAAAATGGGACGAGGATAGAAAGAGGAAAAAAGAGGAAAACAAGGAGGATAGAAAAACAGGGAGACAAGTGCCGTAAATATAATACAGAGGAACAATCAATCACAGCCTAACTATACTCATTTTACTCTAACGTGACCTAAATCTGACCTCTCTCCGTTTCAAGTCTTCAGTCGTAAAAATGGATTAGTACTACAGTATGATGCTAGTCACGAAGAAGCGCCATGGAAAGGATGTAAAAGTAGATTTTGATGGTAGTCCCAAAGAAGTGCCATGGAAAAGGATGCAGAGCTAGAATATGATGCCAGTCACGAAGAAGTGCTATGGAAAGGCTGTAGAGTTAGAATATGATGGTAGTCACGAAGAAGTACCATGGAAAAGGATGTAGAGATAGAATATGATCCTAATCACGAAGAAGCGCCATGGAAAAGGATGTACAGCTAGAATATGATGCTAGTCACGAAGAAATGCTGTGGAAAAGGATGTAGAGCTAGAACATGATACTAGTCAGGAAGAAGCGCCATGGATAGGATGCAGAGATAGAATATGATGCGACTCACAAAGAAGTGCCATGGAAAAAATGCAGAGCTGTAGTATAGGACTGTTACGCCACCCAGCAATGTAAAATTAGCTGCAAAAGGACGAAAATCTGGCCCAAGTTAAGGTGAAAAGGGTATACGAGTAGATCCCAATCATCCCACTTCTAACTTGCCTAACTTAAACCAACCTAACCAAACCAAACTACTATTTATTCACTTTTAGATGCGTAGATAAGCCTCGTCTAATCATTTTACTTATCACAGGTCATGCATACATCGACAGAAAATTCTTAGGTAGCTTTTATAATTTTTGGTTATAAGTGTTGATAAATTACCCTCCTGTCTAATGCTTTTCTTGGCTTATGGTGCTGGAGAGGGACGCCTTCATGTGGTGGCACCGATATGACTGAGTTCTGGAGATGCCCGGGTCTACAAACGTCCCACAGCTCCCTCCCTATTCTCCGGAAAGAAGGATGGTGGGCTGCAGGAGATGGGCAACTTCAGCCTGCAGTCCAATGGGTTCACATTTTGAGGAGCCTGGCGTTACTACTACTACTTCTACTACTACTACTATTACTACTACTACTATTATTACTACTACTACTACTACTACTACTATTGAATGCCATCATAATTTATATCCATTGCAACAATTAATAAACTTGAAAAAGATCGAAGGTGTTTGCTTAAAGTAGGAGTGAAAAATATTACGCATATTTTTATCGGTTAGGCCTTATGTCCTCTGCCTCCCTTTCCCCTTCTCCCTCTCCTCCCCCTCCTCCCTTTTTTCCCTACCCTCTCTCCCTCCTCCTCCTCTTATTCCCTACCCCTTCCCACCCCTCCTCCACTTTTCTCTTACCCTCTCTCCCTTCCCCTCCTCTTCTCTCCCTACCCTCTCCCCTACTCCCTTTCCAGTCGCCCTCAGTAAATCTTTAAGCCCGGTTCCTTGTACAGACCCAGTTAATTCACGGCATCCTCTCTCTCTCTCTCTCCAGTATATATCTTCAACTATTCCTACACCCCTACCCCTTCACTTAACACCCTTTCCATTCCCCTATTTATTCGTAATCTCCCACTCCCCTACTCCCTCCTTCCTTTCTCCCCTCACTTCCCTACTCCCTCTTCCCTTTCTCACCTCACTCTTCTTCTCCACAGTTTCCAGTCGCCCCAGTAAAATTTGAGATCCGGTTCCTAGTCTCAGCCAAGTAATTCACAGTACTCTCTTCTCATCTCCCCCTCCCTCTCCCCCTCCCCTTCCCCTACTGCTCTACCAATCTACCTTTACTCTAAGGAATTCCCCAGCTTCCCTACCTCTCCCCTCTCGCCAAATTTTCCCTCCCCACCTCTCCTCTCATCTTCCCCTCCCTTCTATCTTATTCTTCTACTTTTCTCACCTCTCCTTCCCCTCCTTTTTTCCCTTCCCCTTCTCCCCTTACCTACGCCTCCCACATTTCCTTCCCCTTACCCTCTACATTTAACCCCTACCCTTCCCTTTTCTCTTGCCCTTCTCCTTCCCTTTTTCCCCTACCCTTCCTCTTCCCCTTTCCCCTTGCCCTTCTCCTTCCCTTTTTCCCCTACCCTTCCTCTTCCCCTTCCCCCTACCCTTCTCCCTTCAATAAACCGCCTTCCTTACTGCTCTCCCCCAGTTCCTTCTTCTACCATACCTCCCCATCCTTAGTTTTCCCCCTCCTTTCTCTCCCCCTTCTTTCCCATCACCCTCTTCACTTTTTTTTTTTTTTTTTTTTTATGTGACCGACTCTGGGCATAGGCTTCACAGCCTGCTTTCAAGGCCCAGTAGTCTTCCTACATACCGCACACCTCTACATGTCACCACTTCGGCATTAACACCCACCGTCCATATTGAATACATGCAAGGGCTGTCTCATACAGGACTGGTGTATTGGTATTAGCGGGGGTATTTTTACGACATGTCGGCGGGTCTTCTGGTAGATCAGTAAAGTCTGATTTTTGTGAAATTCAAATCCTTAAACTGTTCCCGGCCTCAGCGGGATCTGAACCCGGGTCCGTCAGGACTGCAGGCCGACTCCCTTCTCCTTTCTCACCCCCTTTTACCTATTCTCCCCTACCCTATTTCCTTCTCCCATCTCCTTCTTCATTTATTCTTCCCCCACTATTTCACCCTCCCCACTCCTTTTTACTTCCACCATCTCCCTCCCCACTTCCCTCTTCACTTATTCTCCCTCCCCTTATTTTCCCCCTCCACACTCCCTTCTCCTATGTCCCTCTTCACCTATTCTCCCCTCCCCTATTTTCTCCCTTCCACAATCCCCTCTCCTTCGCCCATCCCCCTCTGCAATTATTCTCCCTACCCGTATTTTACCCCCTCCAAACTCCCCTCTTCTTCCCCCATCTCCCACTCCACTTATTCTCCCCTCCCCTATTTTCTCCCTTCCACAATCCCCTCTCCACCTATTCTCCCCTCTCCTATTCCCCCTCCTCACGCCCTTCCCCTCCCCAGTTTGCCAGTCAGCCCAGTAAATCTTTAAGCCCGGTTCCTTGTCCAGCCCGTGTTAATTTAGGACTTCCAGCACACCCCTACCTTTTTCAACAATTTCAACTTTTACTCTCTTATATTCTCCACACTGCAGTTTTACATGTTTTTATTTCTCGCTGATTTTTCTCATATATCCACTTTAACTATACACCAGTACATCCATTTATTCTTATATTTCTACCTCCGTCCGTGAAGTTGGGAGGAGGTTATGTGATCACCCGTGTCTGTTTGTTTGTCTCTCCATAAAATATCTCAAAAAGTGAGAGTCGACTTGCGAATGAAATTTTCTGGAGGGGTTGCTCATTGGCCAAGAAAAAGCTTATTAGATTTTGAGGCGGATCCGGATTCAGATGCGGTGCCAGGATTTTCTTGTTTACACTGCGAAAAAAATAATACAGTCACCCTTTTTGTCATGGCATAGGCTGAACACTACAGCCTAATTTTTAATGTTCTGTTGACAATGGCATTGGTAGAGGAATGCGCTCGCTAAGTGCTTTCCAATCTTTTTTTTCTCCTTTTTGTCATTAACTTTACAGGGAATTTGTTCATGTTGTTTTAAATCTGCACTCCATTTTCTTCATTAGTTTTGCATTATAACTCATTTTTATCATATATTCATTTTTATATTTTTTCATTAATATATACCTATATACTCATTCTCTTCCGTTTTCACTAATTCCATCGTTCCGTATAGTATTTATTTAACTTTCGTTCATATATCTTTTCACCAATTAATATTTTCACCTTTTTACTCTCACTCTTTCCATATTTCATCAATTAAAGTTTCACTCAGTTTTTTTCCTTCTTAGTTTCCCTCGTATCATCAGTCTTGGGTTTATTTCCGTTTTTTCCCCTTACTTTCATTCTTTGCCTTCTTATCAATGGATACTTTCACTCAAGATTTTATTTTCATTTCTTTTCATGATCTATTCAGCATCAGGCCTTCCTCCTCCTCCTCCTCCTCCTCCTTTTCTTCTTCTCTATCCTCCTCCTCCTCCTCCTTTTCTTCTCCCTTCTCTTCCTCCTCCTCCTCCTCCACCTCCTCCTTTTCTTCTTCTCTATCCTCCTCCTCCTCCTCCTCCTTTTCTTCTCCCTTCTCTTCCTCCTCCTCCTCCTCCTCCTCCACCTCCTCCTTTTCTTCTTCTCTATCCTCCTCCTCCTCCTCCACCTCCTCCTTTTCTTCTTCTCTATCCTCCTCCTCCTCCTCCTCCTTTTCTTCTCCCTTCTCTTCCTGTTCCTCCTCCTTTTCTTCTCCCTTCTCTTCCTCCTCCTCCTCCTTTTCTTCTCCCTCCTCTTCCTCCTCCTCCTTTTCTTCTCCCTCCTCCTCCTCCTCCTCCTCGCAGGCCCAGACTCAGGTACAATATAGGGTCACGTAGGCCTAAAGGTAATGGCTGTACTCTTTTATTCTTCCCTCCCCTCCACTCCTCTCCTCTACTCTCCCCTTCCCTTCTCTTCCCTCCCCTCCCCTAGAACTCCATTTCCTTTCTTTTCGTTCCCTTCCTTTCCCTTCCCTTCCTTTGTCTCCCCTCTCCTATCCTCCCTCCCATTCCCTTCCCTTCCCTTCCCTTCCCTTCCCTTCCCTTCCTTTCCCTTCCCTACCATACCAGCCTCTCCCCTCCAAAGAGGAAAATAACAGGGAGATGGTAGAAAAGAAGAAAGATTAGAGGAGGAAATGAAGAAAATAAAGGGAGTGGGGGAGAAGAAATAAGACAGGGACCTGAGGAAAAGGAGAATGAGGAGGATGACTGGAGGTGAGAAAGGGATCTGAGAGGAAAGAGAAACCAAGAGGGCGAGAAGAAGAAGTGTCAGAGAGGAAGAGGAAAAACGAAGACCAAAGAGAAGAGAGGGATCACAGAGGATAAAGGATGGAAGAGGTAATAAAGGGAATTAATAGGAAAATAAGCAGACACGAGAATACATAAAAAGGGAAAAGAAAAGAAAGAAAAAAATAGAATGCGGAAATGGCAAGAGAAAAGGATTGGACTTGGGAAAAGGCAGAGATAAAATATGAGATAAAAAAGATGAGAAATGAGAAAAAAAGAGGAGAAATAACAAAAAGAGAGGAGAAATGAGAAAAAGAGAGGAGAAATAAGAAAAAGAGAGGAGAAATGAGAAAAAGAGAGGAGAAATGAGAAAAAAGAGAGGAGAAATGAGAAAAAAGAGAGGAGAAATGAGAAAAAAGAGAGGAGAAATGAGAAAAAAGAGAGGAGAAATGAGAAAAAAGAGAGGAGAAATGAGAAAAAAAGAGAGAGGAGAAATGAGAAAAAAGAGAGGAGAAATACGAAAAAGAGAGGAGAAATGAGAAAAAAGAGAGGAGAAATGAGAAAATGGAGAGGAAAAAAGGAAGAAGAGAGTGATGAGAAGGATAGATGAGGAGGATGGAAGGGGCATGATGCGGCAAGAATGAGAGAGAGAGAGAGAGAGAGAGAGAGAGAGAGAGAGAGAGAGAGAGAGAGAGAGAGAGAGAGAGAGAGAGAGAGAGAGAGCGTGAAAGAAGAAAAAAAACGATGAAAGAAAACGGGGAAGGCG
>NC_136973.1:4175000-4187500 GCF_032717465.1 Coenobita brevimanus | reverse complement strand
TGGGACAATCTTACGGGCTTCTGGCATTTGGTTCCATCTTCCTTGCGTAAAAGAAAAAATATTACAAGTACATTAAACCGCAGCAACTGATCTAGGCTTAAAATTGCCCTAAAAAATACCGTATAATATCACACGTAAAGGAAATAATAAGGCAACGTGAAGCACACTTGAACTAAACAATGTGAAACTGAAAACACAGAGAAAACGATACAATACAAAACGTAACGTAAATGATACAAGGGGTACATGGAATATCACTGAAACAAAACGATGCAAAACTGAACACAAAGGACGACATGGAGAAACAACAGAGTATCAAGTGCACGAGAAATAATAAAAGCTACAGAGAATAACACTGGAACTACACAACGTAAAACTGAGCGGGGAGAAAGAAAGAGAAGGAAGATTAACAATGGGTGCATGTTTTAAAGTGCTGACGTGGAGAGGGAGTGGCCACAGACAGACAGGCAGGCAGACACAGACAGACAGACATACAGGCAGGCACACAAAGAGGCAGGCAGAAAGAAAGATAGGCAGACAAAGAGGTAGGCAGACAGGAAGACAGAGAGAGCGACAGACAGACAGACAGACAGAGAGATGGGCGACGGAGAAGTAGGTTAAATGGGACTATGCTTACACTCCAACATCACTGACTACCATCAACCACACTCTAACTACCACTGGTCATCTCCACATACTCTAACCACCAACCACAACTATATTTACCACACACTCCAACCACCCCACACACTTTAGCCAACGTCCCACAAACCACCACTCCACACACTAACCATCATCTCACACACTCTACCCACTACCCCGTACACTCTAACAATCACTAACCATCACCTAACACACTCTAACCATCACTAACCATCACCTAACACACTCTAACCCTCACTAACCACAACCTAACACACTCTAACAACTACTAACCACCACCTGACACACTCTAACCCTCACTAACCACCACCTCACCACTCTGGCAACCACTAACCACCACCTCACGCACTCTAACCACCACTAACAACCATAGCACGAACTCTAATGACCCAACTACCCTCCACGCACTCCCTCGCTTCATTCCATTGCCTCAATTACTCCTATCGGGATGACAGCACCAAAACTCTGGGGAATACAACGTTGCAAAAGCTCAAATAGAAGGATGGATAGACAGACAGACAGATACGAAGATAGACTGATAGAGAGAGACAAAGATAACTGATTGACAGACAGACGGGCAGACAAAAGGAAGAAAGAAAGATAGAGATGGGTGGACAGATAAAGCAATAAAAGATGGGAAGAGCGATAGAAACACAGACGGGCAGACAGACAGAGAGACAAAGACACAAATAGACAGATAGATAGACAGATATACACTAGATAGATGGCTGGACGGATACAGGTAAAGATGGATGGATGGATAGATAAACAGACAGACACATGTAAGGACAAATGAATAAATGAATGCCTGGATGGAAGGATGGACGGATAGACGACAGAATGAAGGGATAAAATGTATGTATGTGCGCATGAATGAACGATGGATTGAATGAATGAATAAAAGTCTAGACTGAGGGACGGAGGGGTAGAAGAATAAATGTTTGAGTATATGGATGAATGTACAGACAGGCAGACAGAGAAACGGGGAAAGGGGAGAAGAGGAGAGGAGAGGAGAGAAGAGAAGAACCAAACTGTGTAAAAGTTGAGTCATTGCAAGTGGTCCTTCTCACTCCGGTATTACGTTAACACACACCACTGCAACGGAGAGGAGAGGAGATGGGAGAAGAGAGGACAGGAGAGGAGAGAAGTGGTGTGGAGTGGAGAGGAGAGGAGTGATGTGGAGTGAAATGCAGAGGAGAGGAGAGGAGAGGAGAGGAGAGGGGAGGGGAGGGAGGGGAGGGGAGGAGGGAGGGAGGGAGGGAGGGAGAGAGGGGAGGGGAGGGGAGTAGAGGAGAGGAGAGGAGAGGAGGGTAGGGGAGTGCAGAGGACAGGAGAAAAGAGGGGAGTGGAAAGGATGGGAGAGAAGAAAATAGCGGAGAGAAGAGGAGTTAGGAGGAGGAGGAGGAGGAGGAGGAGGAGGAGGAGGAGGAGGAGGGGGGGAGGAGGAGGAGGAGGAGGGGGAGGAGGAGAGAACAAAAGTTATACTGTATAATACATAATACAGTCTTTGGAAGCAGTCCCATTTACAGTCACTGCGAGTGTGTTCCCTCTCACTGTGGTATTAAAAAACAAAGACACCACTGCAAATGAGAGAGAGAGAGAGAGAGAGAGAGAGAGAGAGAGAGAGAGGAACTGACTGGGGGTAAAGAACAAAAGCTAACATTCGCCACTGTAAATGGGAAAAAAGAGGACAGGAAAAGAGAGAAGACAAAAGTGGAGAGGAGAGAAGACAGGAGAGGGGAGGAGAGAAGAGAAAAAAAATGAGGAGGAAGAGAAGAGGAGAGGAGAGGAAAGGAGAGGAGAAAGGACACAAGCCTAAACGGTATAAAAGTTAAGTCACTGGTCCCTCTCACTGTGGCATTAGGATAACAGTCACCACTACAAATGGGTCCCTCACTCTGCTGCCTCGCTCTCAAACTGTCGGTCACTTTCAACTTTATCTGAGGTTGCGTCTGATTCTGCTTGTGGTGCCTGTCAATCTGCTATTTTAACCCATGATAAGCTTACCTATTTACTTATTACGAAGGCTTTTTTACCAAGGACGACTGTACTACCTTGTAAGACATCACAAACAGAAGAAGCTAAGGTACATTAATCTTCAATATCTCTTTCAATACCATGGCATTTGTTTTGGCAATTTTATTTTGTTCAGGAAAGATCCCTCGTAACGACAAGACTAAAGATTGATCTCCACTTTGTTTTGGTCCCCTGCCTCTGCCCTCCATGTGTCCCCCCTTCCAGCCTCCCTGAGCCAACCCCCACGTCCTCCCCCTGCCCTCTGACCACCCCCCTCTCCTTCCACCTCCCCTCCTTCCTGTGCCAACCCTTCTCCCCTTACACCTTCCCCCTTCCCAGTGCCTATCCCCCACCCCGACATCTCCCTTCTCCCTCTCTCCCGATTTCCAGGCCTCCCCTTCCCCCGTCTCTCTCTCTCTCTCTCTCTCTCCCTCCCTGTGCCATCCCTCTCCCCTTACAACTCCCTCCTTGTGCCATACCTCTCCCCTTTCTCAAGCCCTCTCCCTATATTTCTCTTACCCCTCTCTCCCTCTCCCCTATACCTACCCTCTCCCTCCCTTTGGCATCCTTCTCCCCTTACACCTTTCTTCCCCTAGTGCCAGCCCCCTCCCCCTTCTCCTGTCCTCTCCCCAAACTTCCCACCCCCTCTCTCTCCCTCTCCCCATACACCTCCCCTCCCCTTATACCAACCCCCTCCCCCTTCTCCTGCCCTCTCCCCAAACCTCCCACCCCCTCTCCCTCTCCCCCTACACCTCCCCTCTCTTTATACCAACCCTTTCCTCCATCTGCCCTCTCCCCAAACCTCCCACCCCCTCTCTCTCCCTCTCCCCATACACCTCCCCTCCCTTTATGCCAACCCCCTCCCCTTTCTCCTGCCCTCTCCCCAAACGTTCCACCCCCTCTCCCTCTCCCCCTACACCTCCCCTCCCTTTATGCCAACCCCTTCCCCCTTCTCCTGTCCTCCTGTTCTCTCCCTAAACCCACCCACCCTCCCACCCCCTCTCCCTCTCCCCATAGACCTCCCCTCCCTTTATGCCAACCCCCTACCCCTTCTCCTGCCCTCTCCCCAAACCTCCCACCCCCTCTCCCTCTCCCCCTACACCTCCCCTCCCTTTATGCCAACCCCTTCCCCCTTCTCCTGTCCTCTCCCTAAACCCACCCACCCTCCCACCCGCTCTCCCTCTCCCCCTACACCTCCCCTCCCGTTATGCCAACCCCTTCCCCCTTCTCCCGCCCTGTTCCCCATGCCCCAGGTCGCGTAGGAGCGGACGTAAACACTCCTAAAGACCTCCGCTTCTCTGGGAATTTGCATACCGATCGCCATCACTCATATGAAAAAAACATGGCCATAAATGCTGAGGAGGACGGGACCTTCTTTATTTACGACTCTGCTACTTATGATCTATTCCCCCGGGCTCCCAGACACCCCCCACCCACCCACCCCCACGCCCACACAAAACCCCCCACAATCACCCCCACCCACACCCCTGATCCAATCTCCACACCTACACCCACGTCCGTTCCCACACCTACTCCCACCTCTTAAAATTTACTCCCCAAAGGCCAAAGACTCTCTACCTACCCCCCTCATTCAATCTCACCTTCACCCCAACAAACATCCCACTCTTACCCCCACTCTCCACATCCACCCATACACCCCCCTAACTCCCATCCCCCCCTCTCATCTTCATCTCAACACTCACCCCACGCCTACCTCAACTTCCACATCCACCCATACACCCACCCCTCAGTCCTTCTCTCTCTCTCTCTCTCTCTCTCTCTCTCTCATGACAGAATCCCCCGGGCGTAACTCCTCACTCAGGGAAAATAAACAGGCAGAGTTTTGTGTCGGACACGGGAGCAGTTTATCCCTCATATGAATTGGACTGGAGATGGAGACGCAGGAGGGGTGAGGGGGTGGGGGGCGGAGGTGGGGGATGAGGGGGGAAGAAGAATGAGTAAGGAGGACAAGGAGTGCGAGAGATTAGGAACCAAGGAGTAAGGCGGATGTGAAGTGGGGAAGACGAGTAGTGAGGAGGACGAAGAATGATAAATGCTGGGAATGGGGGAGGTGAGGAGTAAGAGAGATGAGCAGTGAGGGGGATGAGATGTGAGGGAGATGAGGAGTGAGGGGGAAGGAAGAGTGAAGGAGATGAGTGGTGAGAGGGAGGAGGAGTGCGCATGATGTGGAATGAGGGGGACAAGGGATGAGAAGAGGAGAGTTAAGGAAGATGAAGAATGAGGGGAACGAGGAGAGAAAAGGATGGGGGATGAGAGGAGGAGTGAGGGAGATGAGGAATGAGGGGAGGAAGGACGAGGGGTACGAAAGCTTAGGAATGAGGGCTCAGGAGTGAAGAGGTGGGGCTGCTGGTGGTGGTGGTGGGGAGAGTTGCATTTACATAACCTTTCACAATTTTCCACAACATACGCTCACTTTCGTCCATTTTAGCAATTGCAACATCCCATTATACGCGACCCACTGCATGACTTGACTTCTTCCTCGGAGGGAGAGTAACAGCCTGAGTTATCCCCTTTCCCATGTTGGCCACGTACGAATGGGGAAGAGGTTACTGTAGTCAACTTCAACTTCACTCATACACAAGGTACCATAACTCTTCATTCCATATTTCTAAACATGCATCCTCTTCATCCCAATTCTTACCATTACAACACACACACACACACACACACACACACACACACACACACACACACACACACACACACACACACACACACACTCACACACACACACACACACAGACACACACTTCAGCATACCAGTGCATACCTTACTTTACATTCAAGCGTGAACTTACTCTAACAATATAAATCTCTCCTGACACTCAAGCATTTATGGACATTTGCCTATTTCCCTTCCCTTTTAATCCAAGCATGCATCATTCCAGCATCCAAACACTAACACCCAACCATACATTCAATTCAGCAATTTCTCTCCCATTAACCTATATATAGAGATGCACTTACTCCAGCAAATATAACCTACCCTTACGCTCAAGCTGTCATGCACTTCAGCTAATTCCTATCCCTTATATCCAATCCTATTTCCTTTCTCTCATGTTCAGTCTCATTTCCTTTCCCCTTATAGACAATCGTGCACTTTCCTTAGCAAACTTATCTTCCTTAAACCTGCACTTTAGTCCGTCTTACCTCCTCTTAAACACTGGAAACGGATCATTCACCAACACACTTCTCCCTGCCTTACATCTCCTCTCCTCACATCCACGAAGTCATGCACTCTAGTCCACTTCTTGTTTCTAAATTCATTCACGGATCATTTCAGCAACCAAACATGTACTCACTTCAGTCACTGTCCCTCCTATTGGTCTATATCCAAGCACACACATACTCTAACAAATCTAACTTCTAATGCCTAAACAACCATGGACTCTACCAATTTCCTCCTGTTTTTATCCACGCACGCATCATTTCAGCAAACATGCAGGCAGTCACCCCCTCTCTGATAAGTCTATATCCAATAATACACTTACTCTAGCTAATCCTAACTTTTAATACCCAAACAACCATGAATTTCAACCAATTTCCTCCTCTTTTTTTTTTCTTTTTTTTTTTTTTCACGCCTCATTTCGGCTCACAAACACGCACTCACTTCAGCCACCTCCCCTCCCATCAGCCAATACCCAAGCAAGCACTTACTTCGGCAAACATAACCTTCCTCGACACCCAGGCAATCATGTACTTCAACCTATCTCGGCTCCTCTAAACATGATTCAGCTCAGAGCACACTTCACACCACCTCCCCTCCTCTTACGTGTATCACAGCTTTCGTCCCGAGGATCCTGTTTGCTCTACTGGTATTGTCCTTCGTATATCTTACCTATTTTTATGATCTTCCTACTTTCACCCAGTTGTAAATTATGCTGCCGTATCTTATGAATTTCTGTTTCTTAGGCGTGGTGGTTTGGTTAGTTGCAGTGATCACCCCCCCCCCCTCTCTCTCTCTGACGGCTTTTCATAGGTTCAACCCCAATGTGTGACTGGAGGTATTTCGATCAAGTTATGCCATCAGGGGAATCACGCTGGTCATGTCCGCTTAAATGTACCGTACTCGAGGGGGATTAAAAAAAAAATACTAGTTGTTACGGCCTTATTTGCATACCTAGACTTCGCAGTGGTGTGACGAGTTCAAAGAGAAGGAATATACCCACATACTGAACTAAGTGTGGCTAGATCTTCCATTCATACGTGGTCATACCTCTGCACTGACTTTATTCTCCTTTATATATATCACTGCTGTATGCTTTATCTTACTCCACTTACCACTACTTTCTGCTACAGCTTCCTCCTTATATCACTAATTTTTACTATATTTTCCCCACATATATCACTGCTCTCTGCTTTATCCTCCCTCGTACGTAACTACTTCCTGCTTGATCTTCCTGCTCCACACACTTGTTTTCCTGCAGTGTCCCCTCATCTTTCAGCCCGTGTCTCCAAGAAAATATTATATCCTCTCGCAGAACGCTTTCCTGTTTTGGCTGTTACGTTTCTCAAATACTCGGTTGTTTTTCCGGCGTGTGTGACGTGGGAAAACAAGAGAGAGTATCATAGGACGAAGGATATCCGCCCCCCTCTCCCTCCTTCTCCCCGTCCCCACAGCCCCCTCGTACTTCTCCCCGTCCCCCCCTTTACGATTGTCTCAGAGATGTACCCTCCCTCCATCCCCCCCACCCCACCTACAGGTACACCCAACCCCTTCACACCCCACCTACACGTACATCCAACCCCTTCATTACTCTTACTCATATTATCTCCCCGTTCCCTCCCCTGCACAGATATACTCAAACATACACCCGTATCACATACCCCTTCCCTTATACACCCTCACACATCCCTCCCCTACTCATACCCCCTTACACATCCCTCCTCTTCTCATCTACCCTTACACGCCCATCCCTTTTCATTCCCCCATCACACAACCTTCCTTCTCATCCCTCCTCACACACCTCTCCCTTTCTCATCCCCTCTAACACACCCCTCCCCTTCTCATCCCCTCTAACACACCCCTCCCCTTCTCATCCCCTCTAACACACCCTTCCCCTTCTCATCGCCCATCACACACCCCTTCCCTTTCTCATCCCTTGTCACACACCCCTCAAATACTCACCCATCCTCAAACACCCTTCCCTTCTCCTCTCCCATCACACACTCCTTCCTCTTCTCATCCCTCCTCACACATCCCTCCCCTACTCACCCTTCCTCACACACCCTTCCCCTACCCACCCTTCCTCACACACCCTCCCTTACTCACCTTTCCCCACACACCCCTCCCCTTCTTACTCCTCCTCACACACCATCCCCTACTCAGTCTCAGCATTCTTCTCTTATTGTATACAGTAAATACCCCTCCCCATTTCACTTCCAACTTGACTCTCTGATATATAGTAGATTCCTTTCCTTCTTAACCCCACCCAAACACACTCTTCCCTTTCCTCGCTCCCACCCACACACTCATTCCTTCCACAGCCCCGGGATTCTTAAAAAAAAAAAAAAATCCTCATCCCCCATCTCTCTCTCTCTCTCTCTCTCTCTCTCTCTCTCTCTCTCATCACCACCACCCACACATGCACCCCTCCCCTCCACCTCCACTATACGTCAATCCTCAATACATTTATCTTTCTGGGGGGATAAAAGAGATGGGAAAATGGGACGAGGAAATACAGAATAGGTTACGGGGAAGTCGAAGAAAAAAGATGGAGGAAAAAGGAAAGGGAAGAATAAATTGAGAGGGAGAACATGAGACGATAGGAAGAATAAAGGGAGACACAAAATATTAGAGAGGAGAAGTAAAGGGGCAGGAAGAGTAAAGGGAGAATGGGAATAAAGGAAAAGGAAGAAGCGAGTTATTGAAGTTATAACTAGACGATCAAAAAAAATGAGCTGGAGAAGATGGTAGGAATTTACGAGTTAATATTTAAGTACTATGACAAGACGTGCAATTTAATCAAGGCACACATTTCTAGTAATCCCTCTGCAACTGTATTTAGGCGATTTATTCAAGCAAAAACCACACGATTTTATAGAGATTTAACTAGGGAAGATGGTAGGAATTTACGAGTTAATATTACAGTACTATGACACTAAGACTTGCCATTTAATCAAGACACACCTTTCTATTAATCCCTTTGCTACTGTATTTAGGCGATTTATTCAAGCTATACCTCCACGATTCTTATACAGAGTTTGCTTTAGGAGATGGCAGAAGTCCAAGGTTAATTTTAGAGCATTATGACCCTGAGACTTGCAAATTAAAGGAACGTATTTCTGTTCATCCCTCTGCTACTGTATTTAGGCGATTTATTCAAGCTATACCACACGATTTTTACACAGATTTTGCTTTACGAGATGGCAGAAGTCCAAGGTTAATTTTAGCGTATTATGACACCGAGACCTGCAATGTTGGCATGTTTTAAGCTTATCCTGTTCCCTACTTGACATCCTTGTGAGAGGCGTCTGCAGGCCCCCGATGCTGACTTAAAATAGCAAAGGAATGGAGCTGAGTGAGTGGGGGTGGGGAGTGAGTGTGGGGATGGGGGTGGTGTGGGTGTGGTGGGGTGGGTGTGATGAGGTGAGTTGGTTTGAGGGTGGGCTGGGGTGTGAGTGGGCGTGGGTGTAGGTGTGGTGGTGTGGAAGTGGCTGTGGGTGTGGTGGTGTGGAAGTGGCTGTGGGTGTGGTGATGAAGGTGTGGTGTGTGGGTGTGGGTGTGGTTGGGTAAGGTGCTTTGAGGCTGGGGTAGGGTGTCGTTAGGGAAGAGATTGTGCAGTGTGGGGTTAGAGTGGTGTGATGGTGTGGGTGTGTGGTGGGGGGTGACGGTGGGTGTGTGGTGAACAGATGAGGACGGGGAGGGTGGAGGGGGTGGGTAGGAGTAGAGATAGGATAGGAGTAGTGAGAAATAAAGATGGAATATGTGAAGAGGGTGGGGAAGGGAAGAGGAAGAGGTTTGAGATGGGGAACTGAAGAGGTGGGGAAGGAAGGGAAGAGAAGGGGGAAGGAAGGGAGGAAGAAGTAGGGAGGGAGAGGAAGAGATAGACGTGAATGAGGAAAAGGAAGGGAAGGAACACAGACGGAGAGGAAACAGTGAAAAATGTGACAAGGTATGAAGAGAGAGAGAGAGAGAGAGAGAGAGAGAGAGAGAGAGAGAGAGAGAGAGAGAGAGAGGAGCTACAAGGAGTTAAAAGGACAAGGAAAAACAACAACAACATCAACGTAAGCCCTCGTCACTCTCATATACCTAGCTTCTCGCGACGCAACAAAAAAAGTATGAAAATAAGAAAGTCCGAGAAGTGAATACATACAATCACAAGACAATAAAAAAACAAAATAAAACAAAAGAATACAACAAAACACTGACACACTTCTCCATCCACCACGAACTGCGAGGAAACCGTAGGAGATTAACTGACCGCAATGCACGTCCGCTACCTCTCCCTCTCTCTCTCTCTCTCTCTCTCTCTCTCTCTCTCTCACAAACACACACACACACACACACACACACACACACACATTCATCTGTAAGTCTGATATTCATACATTTGTTTAAGACGTTTGGTTACACACACACACACACACACACACACACACACACACACACACACACACACACACACACACACACACACACACACACACACACACACACACACACACACACACACACACACACACACAGCTTCATTACGTATTACAGAAGTGAGTTGTAACACGTCATTGGCAGAAACCAGAGTGTGTAATACGATACCTGAGAAGGTACATGCGAAGTAGAGTGCGTGATATGCAAGTAAATGAGGATGATCCGAATTCTCCCTAACACCTCTTCCTAAGCGATTTATTCTGTTTATTAACTTCACTATCCTCTTCCGTGTTATATAAATCCTTCCAATATCGCCTTGTATAAATAACGTACAAAAGGATATTCACCAACCATATTAAAAAATTAATCGCTAAGGAATACGTGTTAGGGAGTTCCTTTAACTGACAAGAATATGAGCCAATGTGTTCCTGGTTCATTTCCTAGGGGGATAAGGAAGCTCCTGAACACCTCTTCCTTACCGATTTATTTTTGGATATGGCTGACTAATACAGTTTTGTTCGCTATTTATGTAGAGAATGGTGATACTGGAATGATTCAAGTAACACAGAAGAGGACAGGAAGGTGTAATAAGCAAAACAAATCGCTAAGGAAGAGGTGTTAGGGAGAACCAACAATAATATGTGACTGTTCCTCTGTTCTGTTCATGAGTAAAAGCCACTGACCTCAATAGGGACGCAAGCAAGGCAGACCACATGTTAGTCGCAAGCAAGAGAGACCATATGTTAGTCAGAAAGCAAGGCAGACCACATGTTAGTCAGCAAGCAAGGCAGACCACATGTTAGTCAGCAAGCAAGAGAGCCCACATGTTAGTCAGCAAGCAAGAGAGCCCACATGTTAGTCAGCAAGAAAGAGAGACCACATGTTAGTCAGCAAGGGAGACCACATGTTAGTCAGCAAGGGAGACCACATGTTAGTCAGCAAGCAAGGCAGACCACATGTTAGTCAGCAAGGGAGACCACACGTTAGTCAGCAAGGGAGACCACATGTTAGTCAGCAAGGGAGACCACATGTTAGTCAGCAAGAGAGACAGACCACATGTTAGTCAGCAAGGGAGACCACATGTTAGTCAGCAAGAGAGACAGACCACATGTTAGTCAGCAGGAGAGACCACATGTTAGTCAGCAAGCAAGACAGACCACATGTTAGTCAGCAAGAGAGACCACATGTTAGTCAGCAAGCAAGGCAGACCACATGTTAGTCAGCAAGAGAGAGAGACCACACGTTAGTCAGCAAGGAAGACCACATGTTAGTCAGCAAGCAAGGGAGACCACACGTTAGTCAGCAAGGGACATGTTAGTCAGCAAGAGAGACCACATGTTAGTCAGCAAGCAAGGCAGACCACATGTTAGTCAGCACGTAGCCTGCAACCACAGCCCTTTAAACACCTCCCTCAGGTACAGGACTGCCAGATAAGGGTTGAATCCTAAATGGCTATGATGTCGAAACACCTATTCCTTAGCGATTTATTCAGAACATGACACCTGAACACCGTCATGTATATTATTGAAACAACTTATAAACGATATACGAGTAAATGACACACAGGTAAATGTTCAGGTACAACAAGCTGAATAAATCGCATAGTAGGAGGTACAACGAAGCCTGTACCACCTAAATTAAGAGCCCTCAATCCACCCGACCACCAGGTACCTCAATCACCACTTTTAATATCACTCAATAAAATCATCCTTAAAATTACTGTATATTACGGCAGATAAACACCTAGATTTATTTATGCTGATTTGTATATCCCTTGTAGTTTGGGCGAATTTTAGTGTATGTTGTTTTAGAGTGCTATTTCTCCTTACTGTGTGTGTGTGTGTGTGTGTGTGTGTGTGTGTGTGTGTGTGTGTGTGTGTGTGTGTGTGTGTGTGTGTGTGTGTGTGTGAGAGAGAGAGAGAGAGAGATCATGTTCATATACGTGGGGTGTTAAACTTGTGCTTGTGCGTGTTCTCTGCTTGAGTGTCAGAATTAAACTATACTCATGAATGCAACTGTGTGTGTGTGTGTGTGTGTGTGTGTGTGTGTGTGTGTGTGTGTGTGATTGTCTACAGGTATGTGTTCCTAGTTATATGCTTTGTGTGTGTGTGTGTGTGTGTGTGTGTGTGTGTGTGTGTGTGTGTGTGTGTGTGTGTATTATGTCTGGGTCAATGTTTTCCTGCGGTTGAGTGTGTGTGTGTACATGTGC